>NC_042618.1:461125322-461447304 GCF_901001135.1 Rhinatrema bivittatum | reverse complement strand
ATAAATATCTTGTAGCATCCAAACTTCTGCAGTCAGGCCAATGAAGGATGGCTCCACTGTGACCCCAAAAAAAGAAGCTTTTATTCTCAGTGAATGTAACTAGAAGGAGCAGACAACACGAGATCTCCCTCGGAGGATGTGAGAGCTGCCTGGAGAAAAACCATCGGTCGCTTCTTCTTGGAAGTTAGAAAGTAAAAAGACTCCTTTGAAAAGAAAGTAAGAGTGTTACAAATGTAATCCCCGTCTCTGGGCACACTCGATACCAGTCTTGACTCAGTCCTATAAGTCACTGGCATGGATCTTCCAATGGAAAAGTATTTCCTTAATGTTGTTTTAATGGTATAACACCAAGGAGACATTGCATACAAGATTTTGTGTTCCAAAATAAAAAGTCTTTACTTAGAGGTCACATTAGAAAGTTGCAAGTTGCAGTCTTTCGACACTGAAAATCCAAAAGCAGGCACTGGCATTTTTCAAGGGGCTTGCTAATGCACCCTCCTGGGATCCCTTCACGCCTCTCCTGGAATTTACTGCTCCCCTGGACAGATGCTGGGCTTCCTGACTCTCAAGGACTCGTTTGATACCTGATTCTCCAAATGCTTGAGCCTTTCTTCTGCATTCCTCTCTCCCTCTCTTCTCTGGACTCCTTGATCATTGGATCCGAGCACCAGCTGGGCACTTCTGGACATAGATGCGGACTCAGGTCAGGGTCTTCTTTCCCCCTAGAAAGACAAACCTAGGGGGGACCCTCTCCATCCCACTGCTGGCCCCCTCAGAGTAAAGCATCAGAAGCACTACCAGGGGGAACTGTCTGTGTGGTCTTCTATACCCATTCTATGAGTCTGAAGAGCTCCTGCAGCGAGATGAGAGACTGGACTTCACTCTCTCTCAACTCTAAACTCTCTAACCAGAATATTCTTTGGCTTCTCCGAGCAACACCCTGCACTGCACCATTGTGGCTACTCCTAGAGGGGAGTGCCATAGCAAAGGGTTCAGTCCATTCACGACTCTGACAGTTTCAATATGTCCTCCCTTGCAGAAGGACAGACCTGAGTAAAGGGACTACAGGCCCCTTAACTCAAGTAAATAGGCATGATGCACTCTGAACTTCCTGATTACTGACTTGTAGCCCAGTAATTAATGCTAACAAAACCTTTACGAGGGTAATTTTCAAAGGAACTCCTGCCGAAATCACCCTTTAGAAAAGTGTGCGACCGAGACGTGCGTAAAATTACACACAGATGCATAGTTGCACACCCATTTGCATGCACAGGGGAGAGACATTCCAGGGGGGTGAAGTCTCGGCACGTTGGGATTTTAATGCACATAACTTCTTTGTTTTAAAATGTATGCACGTAAATTCTCTCAGCAAAACTCTGCACACCAAATAGCAGGTGTAATTGGTGTGCAGAGCATTGCTGGAATAATTATCAATGCTTGGCAACTTGGTGTAAGCTATGTACATAGCTGCTGCCTAACTTATGTGCAATGTCACTAAATGACCCCCAAAGGGCTACGTTTTAAAGTCGTAAGTTACTGGCTTTCTGCAAGGCTGAGAGAACCACGATGCCATCCATCATTTGTCCATTCCGTTTTTGGGCGCCGATTGCTGCCGAACGCCAGAAGTCCTCCTTCCAGATGTGTTCTCTCACTACAAAAGGGGAATTGCAATATGACAGGCTTTCATATGCTCCAGTCTTCTCCATCTAAGTGTATCCATTCTCATTTATACCAATTCCAGTCCAAGCAATTCTCCACAGTCTATGCTCCTCCATAAAAACTGCTCAAGTGCTTTGCAAAATTATACAGTAGCAAGACATGTTAATAAGCAATATCCTTCATGCACAGCTTTAAAAAAAAAAAGGAATCAACTACTAGAAACACAAAACAAACCAGAAGAGGGTGCCAGGTTCTAAGAATTGCCCAAACGGAAACCAGGAAAGTACATTTTGACGTGTGGCTATGTTTTGAAATTCCACCATTAGCAGCTTGACGTAGGAAGGAAATTCCGCCCAACCAAGAAAGAAGTACAACAATGATTAATGGAGATAGTGGAAGCTCTGCAACGTCTCCTAAACAAGCTAGGGATTTCAGTTGATTATGGTAACAGGATACTGGTTTGTTAGATGTCAACTTTCCACCAAAGCATGCTTGACTCGAAGTTCACAATGCAGACTTCAGCCAGCAGTTACCTATCTCAGCCACTGGCTTTGGCTGCCAGGCCAATTCGTATTCAGGCACTCGGAAATTCCCATGCAGGATGTCCGTACACCACGTCGGCATAAACGTGAAGGTCACACGCACACACAACAGAAAATGTTCCAAGGAGCACAAAATGAAAGAAACTCTTTAGTATAGAGCTCAACTATGTTTTTGTGCAAAATGCCGAAAACCCCCCACACTATCAGGCCAGTAGTATAATGGGTACACGATCAATCAAACTGATTGACAGGTGAGATAAGGATGACAGCAGCCAATCAGCGTTCACTTCCGGTCTAAGCCCCGCCCACGCCCCACCCACTCCCCATAGAAGTGAATGGGGGCGTAGCCACGCCCCCTCCCGCCCTCTACCACGCCCCCAACCACACCCCTTCCGCCACAGGCCCCACCCCTTCCGCAGCCAATCAGCGTTCACTTCCGGTCTAAGCCCCGCCCACTCCCCATAGAAGTGAATGGGGGTGTAGCCACACCCCCTCCCGCCTCATCCCGCCCCTCCCACGCCCCCAGGCCCCACCCCTTCCGCCACAGGCCCCACCCCTTCCGCCCCGGCCCCACCCCTTCCGCCCCTGGCCCCCGCCCAGACCCCATCGATGCTCCTCCCCTCCCAATAGAAGTGAATGGGGAGCCCCTCCCACCCCCCCCCCCCAAACCGCCCCCCCATGATGTCACGGATGACCCCGCCCACACCCCACCCCCAAGCCACACACCCCCTGTGACGTAGCGGGTATGACATCACCGGAAGTCCACCCCACACCGCCCCCCAAAAACACACCCCCTAAAACGTCATCAGAAAGGGTCCTGTCGCTTTTTTAATGATGTCAGTATTAATGGACTCTGGCTGTTTTTGATGATTTCACCGGAAGTACAATACAAAAGTCCCGAAATATGCGCTCCTAGAACCTCCTGATGCCTTTTAATGATGTCGGAGCCGGTAGTATGCTTTTAGGAGGCAGGAAAAACTGCAGGAAATATGCTTTTTTTCTAGCCACTCTGTTTTTAAAAAACCAAACAAAATACAAGCTGATAGGAGGCAGAAAAACAGTGGCTCGTTCTGTTTGACAAGGATTTGGTTTTTTTTTTAAAAACAGAGTGATTGAAGCTACCGGTGGTGAATTGCATGAACTGCAGGATCAAACTTTGCAAAAGACAGGTTTTTTTTTTCCAAAAGACTAGGGACCGGGTAGTATAAAGGGTACGCTGTCACTCAAACCCCCAAGCCAAACCCCCCAGTGATGTCACCAGAAGCCCAAGCCCACCCCTCCAAGCCCTTGCTGTAGATAGGCATGCCCCAATAAAAAAAGTTACCAGAGAGCAGGCAGGAAAACTGTGACTCATTCTGTACACAGAGACGGAGAATCCAATTACACCCCTTCCCTCCGCCCCCTCTGCCTCAATCCGACCTTCCCCCAGACCTAAATCTGAGCAGAGGATAATTGAAAGCAGTGGGGGGGGGTAGGTTTGCAATGGTGAAACACAAGGCTTTAGTTTTGTTTTAAAAAAAACAGACTTCTGTATTTTACAGCCATATAAAAAAACAAGAATGCACCAGCGGATCTTAAAGAAAATTTATAATGAGCCAGGAAATACCGGCAGTTTTGGCGGTATAACACCTCTTTTGCAGGCAGCTAAAGCATGTATGCCGTCTGTGACCAAGAAACAAGTGATTGATTGGCTTACAGAACAAGATGCTTATTCTTTACACAAACCTGCTAGGGTACGATTTAAAAGAAATAAAACCATAGTGTCTGATGTGGAGTTTTGTTTTAAAAAAAACAGACTTCTGTATTCTCCCCCACAACCCTTCCCTCCTCCCCTCTCTGTTAGACACGCCCAAACTTGCAAGACCGGATATAGAAATAATCATGTGATAGTGATCACGTGAGAACAATCTTCAAGCAGAGTTGTTGTAATTGTTCCTGAAAATGGCCGTATATGAAACACCTAAGCGTCTTGAAATGAAAATCGTTCAACAGCCAAAACTAAAGAGGAGCCATAAACGAAAGCGGAGGGCAGAAGAAGAAGGAGGAAGCACTGACCCAGATTTTGATGAACTTCCGTTGGGGCAAAAGCTTTTTGATTCGCAGGATCCAAACTTGATCAATGAAAATGCTTTAGATTCTGAAGATTTAGAGCTGCACAAAGCTGCTCTGGATGCCGAAGCAGATTATTTGTTGGAAAAGCTTGAGTGTAAGGTAAGAAAAAATCTCTTTCCTTCTAATGATGCATTTTAGGGGTGGCGTGTTTGGGAGCTATCTATAATAGAGAGTTTGTTTAGAAGAGGTTTTAATTTAATGTTTTACATTATGTTTTATAGGAAAATGAAGGATCTTTACAAACAGAAGAATATGGAGACACACCAGGTATCAAAATGAACTGTATTTGCTGCTTCTGTCCAAATATAAAAGAACCAGATACATGTGATCAAAAAAAAAACAACAATCCTGAAGATGTGCACGATTTCAGCTGGTGGAGCTATATAGGATTCCCAAAACCACCGCCAGTGCATGGAGTTTTTCGAAAAACAACATTTAGATCGATCGTAAGGGTGGCTGTCTATAGTATTCTTAAAAAATGTCTGTCTGGCATACGGTATGAAAATTGCGAAGGCTGTGTTCTCGACGATCCGAGTCAGGATGATCATAGTTGCGTTTATTGGACTGCCTCTGACACACAGGAACAATTAAGGACCGCTTGTAACAGGTTGTGCCTAGAACGTGTTTTGAATCTTGTGGTACTAGCTGCATATAAACGAGGTGTATTAAGCCTAAACAATGACGATATGAATCTGATCATATATCTTATACACTGTGTGAAAACTGCTGAAAATCCTGTTCAAAAACTAAACAGTTTGCTTAAACCTACAGATGAGATTTTAATGATAAAATATATAAATGCCATCATCTATGGTAGAAAACACCAGTCCTTTTTTAAAAATGTATAATAAAGCAGTCTTTGTTTTTTTCTTGTCTGTATTTCAGAAGTATGTATTGACAATGAAATACTTTGTAATATTTTAACAAATTTTGCCATGTGTATAAATTAGTTAATAAAAACAACTAATAAATATATCAGAATTAACAAAATGTGTCAATTGTGCTTTAAGGTGATATGGAAGTTTTTAGGGGGGGAAGTTGTCTGGATCCAAGATCTGTAAATGGTTAATCTAATCAGAATGAGACAATGTTTGGAAGGGAAAAAAAAAGACCAGAATGACAAGACATTCAAGAGAGGCCGATTTTTATTTTGTAAAGTGCCCCAAGACCTAAGAGGGCTCTGGTAACACACTACCTTTCATGAACAAAAGGGGGGATGTATATTGTAATGAGGTAGGTGCGGATAGTTGTCTGGGACACATAATCTAATCAGGGAAAAACAATGGTCAGCAAAACATTAAATCACAAAAAAAAAAAAAAAAAGGTTCAATATACTATAGTTTTGTGAATGGGCTTCAGATCTAAAGAGATATTGATAATACATACAAAAAGCCCTGTAAATGATAACCCAAGCAAGAGAACAATCTTATTCTATAAGATGTCCATCACATGACAGAGAGGCCAGGTAGCTTTTTTTTTTTTTTTTTTTTTGTTTCAATACACAGGTTTTGAGGTTTGTTGGTGGTTACGCCCCACCTAATGCTGGTGATAAAAGGGTATAGCCGGTGACCAGAAAAGATTCAGCAGTCTGGAGTTTGAAACAGAAATGGATTCTTCAAACAAAGAAAGGCAGAAGCCTGTGTTTATTAATAAAATGTCACTTACGAAACGCAGAAAACAAAGGAAATTAAAAGGTGAGTTAATAGTTTTAATGTATATTTTTAGATATGATTTTTAAAAAAAACAGTAGTAAAAACAGTGTTTGTCTGTTTTATCATTAGAACAGGAAAATATTGCAAAATCAGACACACATTTGAACATAGAAGAAGAAGAACAGCCTGGCTGCAGTAATGCCTTAGATCAACAAGGCAATACAAATAATGGTGAGAAATAGGTTTTCCTTAATGTCTATGACCCTCCCAAATGTCTCTCTTTTTTTCCTTCATAACAGTCAACGAAGCAGAGATCTATTTACAAAGACATCAAAAGTGTGTGTGACCCTGTGTTTTTTATTTTATTTTGTAATTTTTAGAATGTGAAAATGGTGCAAACAAAACTATTTCCAAAAGAAAGAGAAAGGAGTCTGAAGATGCAGTTGAAGGTAAGAAGTATTTTTTTATATCTGTACGGGTAAAACAACAATTAGTTCACAGCTGTGTAAAAGAAAAGGTATTACCATTTTTTTTGTTTTTTTTACATAACAGACCATGAGCAGCATATGCCAAAGAAATCTGACGAAAGACCGTACAAAAAACCGAGAGATAAACAAAAAAGTAAGAATCTATACTGTTATAGTTTAAGAAAAATTCTTCTTAAAATATTGCAAAAAAAAAGTATGAGCCCACCCATGTTAATTATTATTATTATTTTTAATTTTAGACCGTGAAAAGACTGCAAAAAAGCCTATTTCCGAAAGAAAAGATGAGAGAGACAGCAACAGACCTGTGCACAGGGTGGAAGTAGAGAAAGAATGTGAAAGCATGTTCTTAGATAATTGTACCGATGACAATGTTTCAGGGGGCTTGGTAAATAATTGTATACCAGAGACCTCTGAAAATGCAGCTGTAGAAAATGAACCGGTTAATTTTGTGCAATTTGTGAGAAGGTGGAACCGTGATTTAGAAAAATTTAATGGCGTGCTTTATTCAGAGGAATTTCGTTTTATTAATTTAGATAGAATAGATTCTTTCATAGATGCGCAAAATGTTGTGAGACAAGGCATACAGCATGTTCTAAATGAAATAAGCCATAACGTGTCCCCCCATGATTATATACAGATTCATTTACATTCTACAGGTTTTCATAATTCTTTGTATTCGGGAAAGTTAAACCCTCAGGATTTGAACGCTGATGATTTCTTAGATCAAGTTAGTAAACTCCTGCAGAGTTATAGAGAGATACAGTTTGGTGAGACATTCCGCATAGTCATTCTTGTTATAAGGAACAGAGGGGGCGGGTCACGAAGGGTTTTAAGGTCTATTCTGTACAGTCAAATCATACATAAAAAGAGAAGGCATTTAATAGACTTGAACAACACAGATAATAAACTATGTTTTGCAGGGAGTGTTACAGCGCTCATGTCACCAACAAAGCTCACAGATGCAGAGCTATTAGACCGTGCTAAAAAACTGCACACAGAGCTAGGGTGGTCAGAACATAAAAAGGTCATGCTAGATGATGTCTCAACATTTGAACAACATTTGGGTATAAACATAAGAGTTGTGCTTTATACAAAAGAATGGGGGTGTTTTAAGACAAAGGACAGACCTGAATTCCAGAAAACTGTATTTATATTGCTACATGATGACCATTTTTATGGAATCTTAGATGTAAAAAAGCTCTATGGGGAGCGAAACTTCTGTCATTTTTGCCAGAAACCATATAGTCACGATCATAATTGTACATTATGGTGCCGTCTCTGTTTAACAGCAATGTGTGTAGACAATATCGGGGTACAACAGAGATGTCCGAAATGCAGGCTGTATTGTCGTTCTCAAGAGTGTTTAGAAAGGCATACAGTTCTGGCTTTAAAAAAAGAAGTTGAGTGTTTGCTTAAAATACTGTGCGAAAAATGTGAATCGTATGTTGATAAAAAACATAAATGCCGGGTCAGACAATGTAAGCTTTGTTCTGAGCCCTTGATCGCTGGTGACAAGCATTTGTGTTTTATGCCCCCTATTGATCATGCACAAATATCTGAAAAATATATATTTTATGATTGTGAATGTGTTCAGGAAACAGGCTTTCACGTTCCAAATTATATATATGCAACAGATTTAAAACAACACAAGAAACTGGGAGTTCAAAGGTCTTGAGAGTATTTCTAAGTTTGTTAAGATTTTTTGTGACAAAAAGTTCAAAGGATACACCTTCATAGCGCATAATTCTAAAGGCTATGATGGTTATTTTGTAGTTAGAGAGCTGCTAAAGGAAAAGATGGATGTGCGCTTGTTAGCTCAGGGTGCTAAGCTCTTAGAAATCACGATAGAACCCCTGGGTATACGGTTTAAAGACTCTTTAAATTTCCTGCCCATGAAGCTTAGCAAGCTTCCGCAAGCCCTGGGGTTTCAAGGCTGTAAGGGTTATTTCCCGCATTTTTTTAACACCAGGGTTAATCAAAATTATGTGGGACCTATGCCCGGTGTTGAGTATTATGGAGATGGGTATATGATGTCTGGAGAAAGAGAGGAGTTTTTAAAATGGTACAGGGACAATCAAAATAACACCTTTGATTTACAAAAGGAGCTGGCCTATTATTGCCAACAGGATGTGAACATTCTGAGGCAAGCTTGTGTCTTATACAGAAATGAAATCATGGCTTTGACAGAGAGAGAGGTGGTTGTAGAGCAGGATGGTGGATCTAAAACTGTGAAAAGGTGTATAGACCCCTTCCAATATATAACACTGGCATCTGTGTGCATGGCTATGTACAGGTTTATGTTCTTAGAACCCAAGACCGTGGCACTCGTCCCTCCAGACAACTATCACAGACACACAAAGAGATATTCAACACCCTCTATACAGTGGCTGATGTATACAGAGGCCACAGAGCAAATACAGATCACCCATGCTCTAAAGGGGGGTGAAAAGCAGGTGGGTCCCTATTTTCTTGACGGTTATGCACTTATTGATGGGGTACCAACAGCTTTTGAATTTAACGGCTGTTTTTTCCACGGTTGTCCGAGCTGTTATAACGATAAAGACCAGAACCCCTTAACGGCTACAACATTTGGTTTTCTCAATTACAAAACACAAATCAAAGCAGATTTCCTGAAAAGAAGAGGGTTTAAGGTCATAAGCTTGTGGGAACACGAATGGAAGAGAATGGTGAAAGAAAATATCAGGGATTGTGCAGACTTTCTGGTTAAATCAGGCCTGCCGCAGCAGCTAGTACCCAGAGATGCCCTCTTTGGTGGTAGAACCAATGCTACATGTTTGTACTATAAAGCCAGGGCTGATGAAAAAATACATTACTATGATTTTACCAGCCTCTACCCCTTTGTCAATAAAACCAAGGAATACCCTGTTGGCCACCCGCAAATCATTTATGACAGCTTTGGTCCCCTCTCAGACTATTTTGGGCTTGTTAAAGCCAAAGTGTATCCACCACGAAAGATCTTTTTCCCAGTATTACCGGTCCGTGTGAGCGGTAAGCTCATGTTCCCGCTGTGCCGCACATGCGCTGACAACAGTCTGCAGGATATGTGCAACCACACGGATGAGGAGAGAGCCCTCGTAGGGACTTGGTGCACTGTGGAGATGAATGAGGCTGTTGCAAAAGGGTATGTGGTTGCTGAAATATGTGAAATATGGCACTTTGAATGTAAATCTGTCAGCCTGTTTTCTGAATACATAAAAATGCATCTCCGTCAAAAACAGGAGGCCTCTGGTTACCCTCAGTGGTGTACCGATGTAGAAAAACAAAACATGTATATATCTGATTTTTACAAAAAAGAAGGTGTAGTTTTAAGGCCTGAACAGGTTAGTATAAACCCCGCAAAGCGTCAAATTGCCAAGCTTTTCTTAAACTCTTTGTGGGGGAAGTTTGGTCAAAGAACAAACCTACCTGTTACAAGTATTGTGAGAGATCCTGACGATCTGTATAAGTATTTGTTTTCACCCGAATATGATGTTTCATCATGCGATTTTATTGATGATGAAACAGCCTGTGTGACATGGAAGCATTCAAAAGACCGCAGCATATTGTCAGGTAATACAAACATCTTCATTGCCTGTTTCACAACTGCTTATGCTCGTTTAGAACTGTACAAACTGCTTGACAGTTTGCAAGAACGTTGTCTGTACCACGATACAGACTCTGTGATATTTGTGAGTCGTGAGGGTGCCAGCGATCCCCCTTTGGGAGATTATTTAGGACAGTTGACGAGCGAGATACCCGCAGACGAGCATATCACAGAGTTTGTATCGGCTGGGCCCAAAACATATGGCTACAAACTATCCAGCGGAAAGACCTGTATGAAAGTGAAGGGGTTTACGTTAAATGTAGAAAATTGTAAAAAGATCAATTTCACTAATTTGAAAGACCTCGTCTTTGACTATAAAACTGACGCCGTGGACAAGAGTCCTAAAAAGATACAGGTACAACAATCTGGGATCATTAGAAACAAAAAGACCTGGGCGATAGAGACCGGCCTACTTAAGAAAACACAAAGGGTCGTATACGATAAAAGGGTGATAAAAGAGGGTTTTAATACACTGCCTTATGGATACTGAATTTGTGGATGTGCGCTGGAGGCACCCATTTTCGTGTATTTTAGCCGGACCGTCAAATAGCGGCAAAAGCTTCTTTGTTAAAAACCTGCTAGATCACGCTGGACGTGTGTTGACTGACATGCCTGATAATATTGTATGGTGTTATAGTTGCTGGCAACCTTTGTATAAAGAAATGCTGTGTAAATATCCTTTTATTACCTTTATGGATTCTTTGCCTGATACTTTTAATGATGATCAACTGTTTCCAACCAATAAAATAAATATGGTTATTATAGACGATTTGATGGCTTCTGCTTGTAAAAGTGATGAAATCGAGAAAGCCTTCACACAATACGTGCATCACAGAAATCTGAGTATTATATATATTGTACAAAATGTCTTCTGTCAAGGCAAAACAAGCAGAACTATAGCCTTAAATACCAAATATATGGTGCTCTTTAAGAATCCTAGAGACAAGTTGCAAATCGCTATTTTAGCCAGACAGATGTACCCCGGTAAGTCACGCTTCTTTTTAGAAGCCTTTGAGGATGCCACCAGAAAGCCATATGGATATCTCATCGTGGATTTAAATGCTACGACCCCTGAGCGTTACAGATTGAGGACAAACATCTTTCCACCAGAATGGACCACTGTATATTGTGAAAAAACACAACCCCTCCATAAAAAGAAGTGAATATATATTCTCCCCACATATTTGTTTTGTGTGTGTCCCAGAGATCATGTCTGCTCGCTTAAAGCGGAACCTAGCCCTTTTAAAACTTTTAGTTCAAGCCTCTCCGCAACGGAGAAAAGCTATCCTAAAGGCCGCTTCTAACGATTTAGTGGGGGCCATAGCGGAGATCGCACTAAACACTCTGAGAGGTAATGTTCCTTTATCACAACAGCAGATAAACATCTTGAAAAGGAAACGTCAAGCCATAAGGATTTTGGGTGATAAAAGAATAACACTTAAGAAAAAAAAGAAGCTGGTCAAACAGTCAGGGGGGTTTATCGGGCCTCTGCTAGGATTCGCGCTACCACTCATCACGGGGCTTTTGAGCTAAAATACTAATGCAGCACACAGAAAAAATGTATTTAGTGTCTAGTCAACAACTTGACCGTTTGAGAAGCCCTTCAGTTCATGAGGAAAATATTAGAACCACAGCTGTTCAAAGACTCGATGAAGAAATGAAAGGTATACTTCAAAGTTCTGGTATGTCTGAATATGAGAAAGCCAAACGCTATTCAGAAGTGCTACAGCGCTATCTGGTGCTTAACAGACACGGGGAAATGGAAAAAGAAAGAATAAATCTGTATCTACCCCCACAGGATGATACAGCAACCTCTGCATTTCTAGAGCACAAAAGCCCCCCAGACCCCATCCTGCAGGAAGTGTTAAACAGCATCAGCATGCACCGTAGAAAAAATGCAGAAATACTGCTCAATAAACTGTCAAAGAATAAGGACATTGCATCCTGGGAGAGTAATGGGACTTTTGTATACAAGGGAAGACCTGTAAGTGGCTCTAACCTATTAGACCTGATTCGTGGAGCTACACAGACCCGTGCTCTTTCACATCGGAGGATACCCAAAGGTTGGGGAGAGTTCATGCAAACCCTGGCAGAATTAAACATGCCCTCCACCGTCATGGGTAATCCAGCCAACAGGGATCTGCTGGTACAGCTCAAGGAAAATCCTTCAGCGACAACTGCTGAAATGTACACAAAGACTGTAAAGTGCAAAGACCCCCTCCCCCGTAAAAGACGTAAAGTACTTGATACAAACAGATGGTTGAAGGTGTAATTATATCTTTTCAAATAAAAAAAAGGCTTTTTTAAAATATAGACTATAGACGTTTGGTTTGTTTTTCAAAAACTCTCAAGAGAGATTGTTTTTATTTAGGATTAGTACAATGTTCTTGGTACGGTACACACACCTGGGGGGTATGAAACAGACAGCGAAAAGATTTAGACATACAACATGTTCTCTGTTTGTTGTTTTTTACAAATTGTAAAACCATTTTGTCATTTTGCAACGGTTCTTCGGAATACAGTTTTAAAATATTTTCAAAAGACAGCCCTTTACAACGTTGATGTAGGAAAAACACACAATGGTTACCGCAGGTTGTAGATACAGGGTGTTGCAGCTGTTTGCTGCTGTATAAAACATCCTCACAATGTTTATTGAAAAAGTTCATAATACTGTTAGGGAAGAACAAACTATCAGGCTGTTGCCCGTAGGAATCAAAAAATTCTCCTGTGCCGTTTTCAGTCACGTATATTGCTAGCCAGTGTTCTCCAGGAAGGTCGTGGGGGTGGGTATTTACCACCAAGCTTGCAGGTTTCCTTTCTATTTGTACATCAGACAGCCAGTCACTGGGTAGGACGTCTACAAAAGATTTTGTAACATACGGATCCTTCTTTAAAATACGGTAGATCTGTACGGTGTTCATCATCATAGATAATCAAAAAGGACGTTCCTTCTGTGGTTAATTTCTATCACGTTGTCAAAGACACCATACACAATCATATTCACCGTGTGTGGCAAAGCGATGGCAAAACGGATTTCAGCCCGCAGATTACCGGTTTTAATCAAAGAGTAGTGGTCCGTGCACTCTTGGTCGGGTGATAGGTCAAAGGCCAGCAAGGTATAACCTTGGTAAAACTCTTGACGATCAATCAAGAGAGCACTGTCTTTCAAATGTTTACCCGTTGCTTGAACCAGCTGCATGTATTCTCTGATACAACAGCCGTTATCGAAATCCGGCTGGAGAGGTTTCCCTGGGACTTGCTCACCATCCACATACAGCGCAGCAAAGTTAATATCGTAATGTTTAAAATTGAAGGGGTTTTTAGAGTAATTACCGCTGAAAGCGTCATTATCCACAAAGCCCAATACGATAATTTTGGGTAATTGTCCCAAAAAGAGGTTTTCCTGGTTAGTCACACGGGCGCCAGCCGGTATGCTAAAGACTTTCAGACTTACACGGTCCACGGCGTACTTGACATTAGCTCTCAGCAGCGCTTCTGCATGCCCCAAGCGCACTCCCGGTGACACTTTCACTCTCCTTACAAAGAGGGCTGCAGATAAAATAATGAGTTTGTACCTCTCGTTGGCATCTCCGCTCATTAAGCAGAACGTATCTTTGTTCCGCGTTAGTTTAATTTTCACATCCACGCCATTTATGAGCAGCTTTTCTTGAAAAAACAGATCGCTATGTAAATGTCCCAGAAGCTCTACTTTATGGCTAGCGGCTGTAAAAACAGCTCTTTCGGTAAAACCTTTATTACGCGATCCCACGTCTCTCACTTCATGGTTTCCGGCTGTGTCTTTATAAAATAGACCGCTTGTAAACTGTGTTTTGAGAGGACCCTCGCCGTAATTGAGAAACAGTTCTATGAGGGCTCTGTAAGGGTAACAGTTGTTGCTCTGACTAATGAGTCTATCTCCGAGAGTGACATCCAGCTGGCTAAAAATAGAGGCTATTGGATAGTTCACGAGAGCTACTCTGGCCCCTACTTCAAGATCGGACCCATCTTCGTTCACGATTTTGCAGGTCAGGTACAGCAACGTGTTGTTCAAATCCAGGTAATCCTCGCCATGTCCGGCTATATAAAATCTAAAGGGGCTGTTTCTGACAAGGCAGATAATGGCGGAATCTCCACATAAACACTTTTTTCTATGCTGGTTTGTGTGGGGGCCAGTTGAAACAGATCCAGTTCTGATTTCAAACATTCTTCAGACCCCTGATGTACAAAAGCCATAGTTTTTAGAATATATCTTGCTTCTTGGCGGAGAGGTTTCTCTTCTTCCCCTTGCGGTTAGTCTTTTGAGACTTGGCACGTTTGGTCTTCTTTGTTTTAAAAGGTTCAGGAGGCCCCTGTTGATTGGTTCTCTTTCTTTTAACAGCTCTTCTAATAACCACTAATCCTGACCCCTCCTGCTCTGTGTTATTGTTCATTTTATGCAGAACCGCCGTTGTGACACGGCCCATAACATCTTTGGCGATGTTTTTTGCTGCACTTTTCACATGAGGTTTAACAATCTCAAAACCCCTTCTCAAAAGAGGTATTGCTTTTCTAAAGAGACTACGAAAAATTCCGCCTATCCCAGCCCCGTACATGACCGGAGCACCGTAATACCCCGAAAGGCCTTCACCGGCCTGTGCTGCATAGTAATTTCTGTATGCGCCAGGGTCCCCATAGTATTTAACCACAACCATTTTAAAAAATAGTTTTCCGGGGTCGCAGGTGTAGCTTAAGGATCACTTTCCCATAGCGAAATGAGACGTGTTGGTTCTGGTCCGTCTTTATTTCAAATGTTATGGTGTCTATGTGCTGCTTGTTCACAGGAACGTAATGCGGTTTATCATAAGTGAAGGTGATAAACTCGTCCTTACCCCCTTTAGTGGGAACACAACGAAGCAGCTGTACAAAATGGTCTCCCACCAGCTGGTGCTCTACAATATCCGTATACAGGTATAGGGTATTAAACCCTCCTGTGATATCCGTTGGAAATAGCGAGCGGTTCGTATTCGTTTTAGCTTCTAGCCCCAAAATGGTCGCTAAGTCACCCCCTGCAGAAATTACTGCTTTGTCCTCTGATTTTAATTTGATTCTTCGGATATTGGGGTCATAGATGATTCGTGGTGCCATGGCTTTGAGGACACTGTTCATGTCGTGGTTCATTTGATCCGTCAGGTTTTGAACGGTTGCATAATACCCTCTTCGTACAACAAAGTGATGCTCTGTGCTTCCTTCATCAGTGGTGACAACATATTTATGGTCTTCTTTAATATTATCCCATGTGTTCGGGTACTGTATTTCCACCAGACCCACTTCCCACGGGCCCTGTAGGTCCAAAGGTCTAGCTAATTGTGTGGTGAAATTAGAGCTGTTGTTTTGTGGAAATATTCTCACAGAGGCGTTACTAGGCAGCGTTACGTAAAATCCCCCTTCATTCATTTTTTTCTTTTTATGAGACAAGGCCTTTTCAAATCAAATGTTTTGAATCTCTGATGCTTTTATCCAGCTGTTAAATTTTTCAGGCCATCCTCGCCATTTCACAAAGCACTGCTTGTTCTTACCTCTCCCTTTTACCTTTAGAACCTTATCAACACGGTATATTCTGTCCTGTTGAGGGCTGACTTTCTGTAATTCTTCAGGATAAAAAGAACCTTGAATGGTTTCCTCACCATAATCTTGTATCTTGTACACTGTTTTCTGTCCTCTGCTTAGGACGTCAGTAATTATAAATATCTCATCTGTCCATGTTTGTTCATAACCTTTTTCAAATTTCCCTTTAGTTTTTGACAGTCTAACATGATCCCCCTTTTTTAAAAAAGGCTTAGCAGTTTCATGTTTGTTGTTATTGCCGTAGATTACTTTCCAGAACCGCAGTGAGTTTGAGGTTGTTACATCGATGGGGCGGGCCTGTATTGTTCTGTGAAAACTGCGATTGTAACTGTTCATAAAAGCCGGAAGCACATCTTCATAGCGAAAAGTGTTGCGCGCTGTAAAGTATCGCCACATTTTGGATTTTAAAGTCCTGTTAAATCTCTCCACAACTGCTGCCTTAACATCGTTGTTGGTCACAAAATGCTGAATGCCCCTGTATTTTAACAAACTCTTCACAGATCTGTTTAAAAACTCTTTACCTCTGTCTGTTTGTATTTTGTTGGGAACACGACCACCTTTAAATATATTTTCAAAGGCCTCTGCCACTTCACGACCTGTTTTTGTTTTTAGGGTCACAGCCCATGCGTATTTTGACAAAACATCTATCACCGTCAAAATGTATTTGTAGCCTCTGTTATAACCAGACAAGGCTGTCATATCAACCAAATCTGCCTGCCATTGCCAATCTATATCTGACACTATGGTTTTATTTCTTTTAAATCGTACCCTAGCAGGTTTGTGTAAAGAATAAGCATCTTGTTCTGTAAGCCAATCAATCACTTGTTTCTTGGTCACAGACGGCATACATGCTTTAGCTGCCTGCAAAAGAGGTGTTATACCGCCAAAACTGCCGGTATTTCCTGGCTCATTATAAATTTTCTTTAAGATCCGCTGGTGCATTCTTGTTTTTTTATATGGCTGTAAAATACAGAAGTCTGTTTTTTTTAAAACAAAACTAAAGCCTTGTGTTTCACCATTGCAAACCTACCCCCCCCCCCCCCCCCACTGCTTTCAATTATCCTCTGCTCAGATTTAGGTCTGGGGGAAGGTCGGATTGAGGCAGAGGGGGCGGAGGGAAGGGGTGTAATTGGATTCTCCGTCTCTGTGTACAGAATGAGTCACAGTTTTCCTGCCTGCTCTCTGGTAACTTTTTTTATTGGGGCATGCCTATCTACAGCAAGGGTTTGGAGGGGTGGGCTTGGGCTTCTGGTGACATCACTGGGGGGTTTGGCTTGGGGGTTTGAGTGACAGCGTACCCTTTATACTACCCGGTCCCTAGTCTTTTGGAAAAAAAAAACCTGTCTTTTGCAAAGTTTGATCCTGCAGTTCATGCAATTCACCACCGGTAGCTTCAATCACTTGTTTTAAAAAAAAAACCAAATCCTTGTCAACAGAACGAGCCACTGTTTTTCTGCCTCCTATCAGCTTGTATTTTGTTTGGTTTTTTAAAAACAGAGTGGCTAGAAAAAAAGCATATTTCCTGCAGTTTTTCCTGCCTCCTAAAAGCATACTACCGGCTCCGACATCATTAAAAGGCATCAGGAGGTTCTAGGAGCGCATATTTCGGGACTTTTGTATTGTACTTCCGGTGAAATCATCAAAAACAGCCAGAGTCCATTAATACTGACATCATTAAAAAAGCGACAGGACCCTTTCTGATGACGTTTTAGGGGGTGTGTTTTTGGGGGGCGGTGTGGGGTGGACTTCCGGTGATGTCATACCCGCTACGTCACAGGGGGGTGTGGCTTGGGGTTGGGGTGTGGGCGGGGTCATCCGTGACATCATGGGGGGGCGGTTTGGGGGTGGGGTGTGGGAGGGGCTCCCCATTCACTTCTATTGGGAGGGGAGGAGCATCGATGGGGTCTGGGCGGGGGCCAGGGGCGGAAGGGGTGGGGCCGGGGCGGAAGGGGTGGGGCCTGTGGCGGAAGGGGTGGGGCCTGGGGGCGTGGGAGGGGCGGGATGAGGCGGGAGGGGGTGTGGCTACGCCCCCATTCACTTCTATGGGGAGTGGGCGGGGCTTAGACCGGAAGTGAACGCTGATTGGCTGCGGAAGGGGTGGGGCCTGTGGCGGAAGGGGTGTGGTTGGGGGCGTGGGAGGGGCGGGAGGGGGCGTGGCTACGCCCCCATTCACTTCTATGGGGAGTGGGTGGGGCGTGGGCGGGGCTTAGACCGGAAGTGAACGCTGATTGGCTGCTGTCATCCTTATCTCACCTGTCAATCAGTTTGATTGATCGTGTACCCATTATACTACTCAGGCCGACGCAATATCATCAAGGACAAAACTGTGCATCCAAACTGGGCGCACATTTTTTGAATGAGCGCACATCCACCTATCCGGGGCGCTTAGTGCAATAGGCAAATGAGCTCCCGCACTAAAATGGACGCGCAATTTGTGCGTCCCTAGCACTCTGCACCGGGCACTCAGGACAGTCTTCTGAAAGGGGATTGGTCCTTTCACTGATACGTGACAGTGAATGGACCAGTCGGCGGTAAGTAAAGGAGTGAATAAATTAATATTAAGTGTTATTATTCACTCCTTCACTTACTGCCAGCAGGGGTTCCTGGCCTGGAGGGGGCAGGATTTGGAGCCAGACTTTGGGGATGCTGCTTTCTGTGGTCCCCTCCTAGGAACCACCTGTCTCTTTCTCTTACAGGTCTTACTCCGTCTGTCTCTCACAGCTCTTGCTCTCTCCTTATCTCTTTCTCTCTGTCACAGCCGTCACATTCTCCCTGACTTTCACAGCTCTCACTCACTCATTGGCTCTCTTTCTTTCTTAATGTCTCTGTCACAATCATTCTTCCTGTCTGTCTCTCACGGCTCTTGCTCTCTCACTACCTGTCCGTGACTCTCACGACTCTCATTCTCTTTGTTTCTCTCTCTCAGCTGTCACTTTCTTCCTATCTATCTCTCACATACATTGCTGTCTTTCTGCCTGCATCTCTTTCTTAACCTGAGATTTTCCTAGCAGTCTCTTGCTTTCTCAGACTGTGGGAGGGTCTGAAAGCTTATCTCTCAGGTTGGGGGCTCTAATACGGTAGCAGCTTTTCTATCTCTTAGGCTGGAATCTCTTAGCAGTCTCTTTCAGCCTGAGAGGGGGGATTCCTTCCTGCTCTGTGTGGGACTTAAGGCTGATTTTTAAGGAGGCACCAAGACAAACTGGCATACAGGTTCTGTAAATACACTTTCTGCACTGGACCACACCTGCTTCCCTATCATATCCCAGTTGCTGGAAGTGAAGACAGTCTTGGATAGGGCAGCATATGCTGCTGATAAAGATGGGGGCCAGGATCTTGCCCGTGCCTCCTCAAGGTGTTACTCTGGCTTTGAGTAGCAGGGATCAGGGTGCCCCAGCCAAATGGGGCCTGTCAACCCCTGCGTCAAGTCATCTGGTCCTGTATCTGCAAGATCTCCATATCCTTAAACACAATAGATATGAAACTCAATGGGGATTGATTCAGGAACAACGCCAGGAAATATTTCTTCATGAAAAGGGTGAAGGATGCATGGAACGCTCTCCTGGAAGAGGCAGGTTGACAAGAATGGTAACGGAATTCAAAATGGCATGGAATAAACACCGAGGATCCCTAGTGGCTAAAGGATGGAGATGAAGAAAAGAGGTAACCTGTGTTATCTGGGGTAACTTACACAGAGCGGCAGATATTGCCCTTAACAGAAGGAATTGGGGTAACCTGCATGGAGAGACAGCTATTACCCTAAAAAATAACTTGCTTGGCAGACTGGATGGACTACTTGGGTTTTTTTCTACTGACATACTTGGGTTTTTTTCTACTGACATTTACTATGTTACTATATGTTTCTAAGTAAATAGTCCACATGTTAAAACAGAGATATATTACCATAAGAATATTAAATCTGAAGAATTAATATTCTTTCGAAACCATAAAAACTCACTACTCATGTCATGTATAAAAGTCTACAATCTAAAAAATCTCTGTCCAGGGGTCTTTTAATGTTTGGACAAACTCTCCCTTTTCACTGTTCATAGTACCTCATTGCATCACGTATTTTTCCTTGAGTCAGTACTGTTGTGACCTGCTCTTCCATCAGATATTGGTACTACTCAATCACAATAACTCTCCCATTGGATTCTCTCTCTTCTGAGCTCTGCCTGGACAACAGATGTTACCCTGTGCTCCTCCTGAGCCTTCTCCATCCCCCAAGGAGGGACTAAAATGTCCTCTGGCGGACCGCTGTTCAACCTCGTTAGACCCAACACTCGCTTTGTGAAAGAGTAAGAGAAACTTCTAGAAACTTCTGTAAAGATTTAAAAAATGGGTGACAACTCTATTAGCGTGAAATCATTGCACTGAGGGATTGCTTGGTGTCAGTTGACAAAACACCCAAGTGCTGTTATCATCGAACCCTTTAATGAAATTATTTCTCTGTAGTTCACTGTATTTGTATTTGAGAATCGTATAGGACAGGATTTCCCAAACCTGAACTAGTGGCCCCACAATGTATATGCATAAGATAAATCTGCAAACATCGAAGACTCTGTATATACAGATTTATCTACTGCATCTTCATTTTGGATATCCTGAAAACCCCGACCAGCTGTGAAGTCACTGAGACAGGTTTGGGAAACCCCTGCCACAGCTCTTTCAAAAAAGCCGATGAGCTTCAGTAGAAGCAGATTCTCAATGACCCAAATTTCCTGCTCCAGAAGGAAGAGGATTCTTGTGAAAGGATCTGAAATGAAACTTCTTCATACACACACATCTGAGAATCTAACAATATGGGACGTGCTTGGATAGGTTTTATGGGACTTCCTATGTACTTAGGGGCCTAGGGCTGGCTTTGGGGGGGGGGCGGGGGGGGGGGGGAGGGAGAGGCAAGCAGGCTAATTGCCCGGGTTCCAAAAAGCAATGCGGAAGTGGCTCCATTATAGCAGAATGCGAGAAACCAGAGGTGGAAGGATGTCAGATGAAGTGGATTTTATTAATCACGTAAAAGACTGCCTGACTCAGGCCGAGTTTCGCCCATATATAGGGGCTGCTTCAGGGGCTATACAGTTCAGACTTTATCTGTGAAAAGATTGTAGCCAATATTTCTTAATCAGGAAAGTTGTGCACAACTCCAACTCTTCTCTGTTGTGGTAGTTGAGCTTGCAGCAGTGGTGCACCAGCTACCAAAGGAACTCTGCATATTAACGTGCTTGGATAGGTTTTATGGGACTTCCTATGCACTTAGGGGCCTAGGGCTGGCTTTGGGGGGGGGGCGGGGGGGGGGGGGCGGGGGGAGGGAGAGGCAAGCAGGCTAATTGCCCGGGTTTCCAGCACCACCAGCTTTGATGAAACTGAAGGAGGCTGAGCTTCTGTTGCGCTCGCTTCCTCAACTCACTGGCCGTGACGTGGTGCCGTAGCTGGAGATGCCGCCAATGCCCCTGTTCTTCGTGGCTGAGAAGCCACTGCCGACTTCTTCTGTACCTGACGTCCTCCTAGGCACGCGTCTCTCTTCATAATTTAAAGGGCTCGCGACAGGAAAAGCCCTGCGGCCCTTGATGATGATGTCCTGCTTCGTCAGTCCAGCAGCCCTTAAAAGGGCTCTTTGCCAGTTCTTCGGGGCTTTCGCATGGGATCCTCATGGTCATCCATGACTTTTCTTCCTACAAGCTTTTCCGTGGTCAGCTCCCTGTCTTGATGGTCTTCATATTCTTTGTTGGATGTTCCTGGTCTTTTTCCTCCTGTTCTATGTTCCTGGACACCTTGTTCTCCGTGGGAGCTCCTCCATGTTCTACGTTCCACGGTCCACACTCCTGGTCTCTCGTCAGTTCCTTGTCCAAGTCTTCTGAGTCTTCGCCTCATCTGAGTCTTCTGAATCTTCAGTCAAGTTCCTGATGTCCCTGCCTTCGTTCCAAGGTCAGCCTTCTAGATCCTGAGGTTGTGCCGTGATCCAAGGGTTCACTCTCTCTCAAGCGAGCTTCTGCACCTCAGACACCTGCAACAGCTTCCAGGCGGCGGACACTGACTGGGCCTCACTCCTTAGTTTCTGCTTAGGCCCCGGCCTGACTAATGCCATCCCTGCTAAGGCCTCTGTTGTATCACCCACCTGACTGCTGATTTCATATTCTCTGTTTTTTGTGTTTGTTTCATTGCATGTGGTTTCCTTTTGGAAGTTTTAAAAAAATATTTAGTTTTATTTTCATTTCTTTTCAAAACAATTAGCAGCAGCAGCCTCCTCTCCCCCCCCCCCCCCCCCCCACACCCAGACACCCTGAATCCTGGGGTCAGCCAGCGCCATTTTGGAATACAGCACTAGTGGGAGAGGAGCGTCTGGTGATTGCTCCCGCCCCATGAAGACCCATGGATGTGGTGACAGGTGGGGGAGGGGGCTGGGAAATGGAGAGAGGTCTGGGGGGGGTGCTTCTTTTTTTTTTTTAAAGTTTAAGGCATGGGTCAGCTGGCTTTGGGTTTGTTTTTTTGTTTTTTTTTTTGTTTGTTTATTTCATGGCAGGGTCAGGAGAGCAATTATCCTTTTAATGAAACTTCATTTTGTTCAATTTTCTTTTGCTTCATTTCCAATGAATGCACCTCCCTAATGTTTTTAGCGCAAAGAGAGTGGAGCTTTTCTTACCAGCTGGGAAATATATAATTTGCAAATATGAAACAAAACATGTGAAAAGTTCCATAAATTCATATATTCTACTAACTGGCACAATCAAGAAGCAAAATTCGGTCTATTTGGTTTTCACATGTATTTCCCGTTCCTTCAGTTAAGCATGTATACAGAGCTTCAGCAGTTTAAAGATTAAATCGTGATTTTTGTTGCATAGGAGGTGGAACCTTGGGCTGAGGTGGGGTTGATGCAACCAGTAGGCGAGGGCCTATGGATCCCCACCATAAGGAGGCAGAGTGGGCTGAAGCTGGAGGCCACTGGAGATTCACCTATACCAGCCCACGTTCCCCTTGGGTTGGGCCAGCAGGACTTAGGCGGGCCTCAAGGTTGAGTATAGGTAGGAGATGCTTAAGAACATAAGAACATAAGAAATTACCATGCTGGGTCAGACCAAGGGTCCATCAAGCCCAGCATCCTGTTTCCAACAGAGGCCAAAACCAGGCCACAAGAACCTGGCAGTTACCCAAACACCAAGAAGATCCCATGCTACTGATGCAATTAATAGCAGTGGCTATTCCCTAAGTATAATTGATTAATAGCCATTAATGGACTTCTCCTCCAAGAACTTATCCAAAACTTTTTTGAACCCAGCTACACTAACTGCACTAACCACATCCTCTGGCAACAAATTCCAGAGCTTTATTGTGCGTTGAGTGAAAAAGAATTTTCTCCGATTAGTCTTAAATGTGCTACTTGCTAACTTCATGGAATGCTCCCTAATCCTTCTATTATTCGAAAGTGAAAATAACCACGTCACATCTACTCGTTCAAGACCTCTCATGATCTTAAAGACCTCTATCATATCCCCCCTCAGCCGTCTCTTCTCCAAGCTGAACAGCCCTAATCTCTTCAGCCTATCCTCATAGGGAAGCTGTTCCATCCCCTTTATCATTTTGGTTGCCCTTCTCTGTACCTTCTCCATCGCAACTATATCTTTTTTGAGATGCGGCGACCAGAATTGTACACAGTATTCAAGGTGTGGTCTCACCATGGAGCGATATAGAGGCATTATGACATTTTCCGTTCTATTAACCATTCCCTTCCTAATAATTCCTAACATTCTATTTGCTTTTTTGAGTGCTGCAGCACACTGAGCTGACGATTTTAAAGTATTATCCACTATGATGCCTAGATCTTTTTCCTGGGTGGTAGCTCCTAATATTTATTTATTTATTTCAAATTTTTATATACCGGCATTCGAGACAGCAGTCACATCATGCTGGTTCACATAGAACAGGGGTGCATAGTAAACATAACTATAACAATGGTGCTGAAAAGGCAGTTACATATAACAGGGTGTTAAGAACTTGGCTTAGAAGAGAAAGGACAGGTTATTATTCACACGAATAACGATAGAAGATAAGGTTAACCATGGTGTAGGTGGAGAATGGGGGTGGCTTGGAAGAGTTAGATCATATGACATCGTGTAACTACAGCAACGGTTATTTTTCCCTATATGCAACACCTTGCACTTGTCCACATTAAATTTCATCTGCCATTTGGATGCCCAATCTTCAAGTCTTGCAAGGTCCTCCTGCAATGTATCACAGTCTGCTTGTGATTTAACTACTCTAAATAATTTTGTATCATCTGCAAATTTGATAACCTCACTCGTCGTATTCCTTTCCAGATCATTTATATATATATTGAAAAGCACCGGCACTGTTTACCCTTTTCCACTGAGAAAATTGACCATTTAATCCTACTCTCTGTTTCCTGTCTTTTAACCAGCTTGTAATCCATGAAAGGACATCGCCTCCTATCCCATGACTTTTTAGTTTACGTAGAAGCCTCTCATGAGGGACTTTGTCAAACGCCTTCTGAAAATCCAAATACACTACATCTACCGGTTCACCTTTATCCACATGTTTTTTAACCCCTTCAAAAAAATGAAGATTTGTTAGGCAAGACTTCCCTTGGGTAAATCCATGTTGACTATGTTCCATTAAATCATGTCTTTCTATATGCTTTACAATTTTGTTCTTGAGAATAGTTTCCACTATTTTTCCTGGCACTGAAGTCAGTTACCTGGATCGCCCCTGGAGCCTTTTTTAAATATTGGGGTTACATTGGCCATCCTCCAGTCTTCAGGTACAATGGATGATTTTAATGATAGGTTACAAATTTTAACTAATAGATCAGAAATTTCATTTTTGAGTTCCTTCAGAACCCTAGGATGCATACCATCCGATCCAGGTGATTTGCTACTCTTTAGTTTGTCAATCTGGCCTACTACATCTTCCAGGTTCACAGTGATTTCGTTCAGTTCGTCTGACTCATCACCCCTGAAAACCATCTCCAGAACTGGTATCTCCCCAACATCCTCATTTGTAAACACGGAGGCAAAGAATTCATTTAGTCTTTCTGCAATGGCCTTATCTTCCCTAAGAGCCCCTTTAACCCCTCTGTCATCTAATGGTCCAACCGACTCCCTCACAGGTTTCTTGCTTTGGATATATTTTAAAAAGTTTTTATTATGAGTTTTTGCCTCTATGGCCAATTTCATTTCAAATTCTCTCTTCGCCTGTCTTATCAATGTTTTACACTTAGCTTGACAATGCTTATGTTTTATCCTATTTTCTTCAGATGGATCCTTCTTCCAGTTTTTGAAGGAAGGCTAAAATAGCCTCTTTCACCTCACCTTTTAACCATGACGGTAATCGTTTTTCCTTCCTTCCACCTTTCTTAATGCGCGGAATACATATGGACTGCGCCTCTAGGCACAGTCCATATGTATTCCGCGCCTCTAGGCGCAGTCCATGCCTGTTGAACACTTTTAACCTTTGCAGCTGCACCTTTCAGTTCTTTTCTAACTATTTTTCTCATTTTATCAAAGTTTCCCTTTTTAAAATTTAGTGTTAGAGCTGCAGATTTACTTATTGTCCCCCTTCCAGTTATTAGTTTAAATTTGATCATGTTATGATCACTGTTGCCAAGTGGCCCCACCACTTGGCAACAGTACTTCTCTCACCAAATCTTGCGTTCCACTAAGAATTAAATCTAAAATAGCTCCCTCTCTTGTTGGTTCCTGAACCAATTGCTCCATGAAGCAATCATTTATTACATCCAGGAACTTTATGTCTCTAGCAAGTCCTGATGTTACATTTACCCAGTCAATATTGGGGTAATTGAAATCTCCCATTATTATTGCACTGCCAAATTGGTTTGCTTCCCTGATTTCTCTTAGCATTTCATCATCTGTCTGACCATTTTGTCCAGGGTGGACGGTAGTATACTCCTATCACTAAACTCTTACCCAACACACATGGGATTTCTACCCATATAGATTCTACTGAGCATTTAGTCTCTTGTATGATCCTTATCCTGTTGGACTCTATACCCTCCCGGACATAAAGTGCCACACCCGCACCAAGTTGATCCTCCCTATCATTGCGATATAATTTGTACCCTGATATAGCACTGTCCCATTGGTTATCCTCCTTCCACCAAGTCTCTGTGATGCCAATTATGTCAATCTCATCATTTGCTGCTATACACTCTAACTCTCCCATCTTACTACTTCAGCCCAGAGACAGCAGCCAGCAGGTGGCGTGGTCCTATCTTGGACGGGATGTAGAACAGGAACTCAAGCACCAAGGGACAAGGAGGAACTGAAGGTGCCTGAGCAAAGGAAGGCTGAAGCCTTAATAGTCCGTGTCCAGAGGACAGGGATAGAGGCATCACTGTCAAGCTTGAATGGAAGCTGGCAGAACTTAGAAGGTGTAGCAAGCAATATGGAACTCTGGACTCAAGAATGTCTGAGGCGAAGTCGTTCGTAGCAATGGTCGAGGCATGGAGAAGGCAAGCGTGGTCAGATGAAGCAATGGTCAAGGCACAGAGAAGGCAGGTGTGGTCAATCGTGGCAGAGGTCAGGCTTGGAGAAGGCAGGCGAAGTCAGGCATAACGGAGGTCAGAACCAGGTAGTCGATCCAGTAGACAGACGAGACGAACCCAAGGAACAGGAACCAGGAATCACAGGAACAAGACAAGCACAAGGCAACTAGAACTCGGAAACCGGAAAAGGAGACCAAGGCGACCTGTTGCAAAGGCAACGCTGAGGAGCGCTGCCTGGGCTTTTATATGTTGAAGGAAACTGACATCAACATCCGGGTCCTCGGCCAGGTTCCCGCCGCGGGTCCTTTAAAGGTTTCACTGGCGTTCGCGCGCGCCTAATGAGGGGCAGAGCACTGCCGGCGTCGTCTCTCTGTGCACCCTGCGGAGAGGCCCGACGAATGGTGGCATCCTGGCTGCAATGGCTGGGGCTAGGGAAGGTTTATGGACCATAGGTGAAAATATCCCAGATAATTGTGAATGGAGGCTGATACGACTGTTGCCCAGCTGGCTACAATTGAGCTGGAAGCCCAAAGAAGCAGGAGAAAACTGATGGCCCAGAATTGTAATGTTTCAAACAGTGATTTTTATGGGATGTGGATGAACCAAGGAGTCGCAGGCCAACTTATCATAACAAAACATTAAGGTTTTGAAGCCGATGACAACACTGCCAAAGAATCAGTGTTTCATCCCCCAAGCACTTTTGCCAGAGAGAAACTGCTGAGCCTCTGTGGCATCAGCATCTCTTAGTAAAGGCTGGAATCATGACAGGAATCTTTATAAAGGGTCAGAAATGCTGTCTCTTCATTTTTTTCAGCGCATTTAGAATAAATTATTGGCAGACGCTATATCCAACACTATAGCCTTACCATGGTGCTCCCTAGCCAGTGAAGAGACTGTGTGTTCATGGCCACTCCCAGCTCGGGGTGTGCGTGGGAAAAAAAAAAATGTTTCGTGTTAAGTTGTTTTGTTCTTGTTTTATGTCTCTTGTATCACTTCATTTTCCCATGTACATTGTTTATTTCGTTATAGCGCATGCTATATTTTTACAACACCTGTGAGTTACTAAATCTTACAAATGGGGCATGCTGAAAAGCATTAGCATGCGTTAAAACAACGTAAAATATTGTTTATTTGCTTTTTTTTTTCATTTCGGACGAGAAATGACTCAAATCCATATAACTAATATTGTTTTTTTTCATGCACATCCTTCCTCTCAGCAGTCACTGTTCACGCTATGTTCTGTCAGATGGGTTTCGTGACAGCTCCACATGCAAATGTCACTGCACCCCTCCCCCCTCCCTCACTTCTTTTCACCTTCTGTACAGCTATCGCACTCAAACAATCCTTCATTGGATGTCCTTGGATGAGGCCCAGAGCCCACCTTCTTCAGAGCTGACCTTGTCTCACCAGAGCAAAATACCCAGACAATGCATTCTTGTTGCCTAATCATTGGTATAAAGGGAGCACACGTGATGCTCTTCTTCCATTTGTTTCTTCTATGGCTGTTAGGCATAAACAGCACAGGCCATTGTGTAGCTGAGAATCAGCCCATGACAGTAACAAAAACCGAACAAAGCAAGAAAGGACATCAGATCACGGGCTTCCATATAATGCAGCCAGAAAAACAAATTTAGAGAAATCAGAGTGCAGGACCTGCAAGCGGGGCAGTCTCACGCAGAAGGGAGGGAATGCTGCCTGGCTACACAATTACTTACTCGCCCCCAAATAACTTGTTTTTGGATTTCATTTGCTGGAAACTGAACCACTCTATCAATTTTATTACTGTCGACTTTTCAGCTAAACCCAAGGAGACCCAGCAAGGGTCTAAGGTGTGTGCCAGGATTAAAAACAGATACAGGAGTCCATTCGTGTCAACCCACCACCACATTAAATCCCATGACTGGTTATTACCCTGAACTGTTCTTCTTTTGGGAGGTGGGTGGGGGGGGGGGGGGGGTAAGGTTTGCATTCACTTAAAAATCGTGAGAATAAATTCTTTTTTTAGTATTGTTGGTGGAACCAAGTGAAACTCCCCCCTGCTAAAGAATCAAGGCTGTTGCCTGAATCCACCTGATGCTGTTGTGTTTTGTTTTTTTTGCTGTGATTTGCAAATAAATTCAAATAAATAGAATAAAATATAATTGTATCCATGAGAAAATAAATGTAAATGCTGCATTATGACACATAACCTTGTATTAAGAGAATCAGAACAAGAGTAATCTCTGAGAGCCCACTTCAGCTACAGAACGGACGGCAGACTGATGGGAAAACTCATGTAGGCCTTTTATCAGCTTTGATATTCATAGCCTGGGAGTCAGTAATAACATGCGACGGGCACTGGCTGTGGTCTGAATTGCCAATAGGCTGGATATCCTCAAGGAAAGGAGTTGAGAACCACTGTGCTTTCATATCTCTGGATATTCATGATTGCTTACGTCAATCAATCTCTCCCCATGGACTGAATGTGAACGAAAGCCGGGAAATCTATCTTCTTCTGTTCTTTTTCTCCTGCCCTGGATAATCAAGAGGGTTGCCATACAAAAGGAACGTGAACTTTCTCTAATGATGTGGTGATTACAGCACCCGACTTCAGATCAGGAGAATTCCATGGATGCAGGCTTATTAACTCTCTACGGCAGGGGGCAGGAGACTCCGGTCCTGGAGTGCCACAGACAGGGCTGGTTTCCGGGATAACCACAATTAGTGTGCTCGAATACATTTGCCTACTGAGGAGGCAGCGCGTGCAAATATACCTCCTACATATTCATTGTGGACATCCTGAAAAGCAGGCCTGTTTGAGGCAACTCCAGGACCGGCGTTGCTTACCCGTGCTCTGCAGCTAGAATTCCCAACAGGCTCCGTTGCTGGTTTTAACCCATTACAAGGGTGTGCTCCTTGTTCAGCTTTCCTTGGGGAAAGTGGGACTGCAATGGGATAGAACTGGTTGGCACCCCCTAGGTACAGTTGGCTCTCTGGGACCGTGAGTACTTTACTTCCTTGTGCCAAGAAGCACCCTGGTCCTTCACCCCATACCTTTTTGGAAGTTTGCTGCAGTGCAAGGGCAACAATGAAGCTGGCAGGTCATCGCCACACTGGGTGTCTTATTGTCGGTCTCTGAACTGGAAAGCACACTGCAATCCTCTTTGAATAGAAAGCTCCTCGACTTATTGTTATTATAATCCAGGACTTTGTACCAGCCATCTCACGGTCTCTGTACTAATTGTCACTACTCTGGTTCTGCGTTTTGTTTGGCAAATTGTACAAGCTCACACTTCACTGAGATTGATTATGTAGAAGAGGAACCGTGCAGACAAAGCTCTGATCCATTTGGGACCTCAGTACATGCTTCTCTCTAATCCTCCACTGCTCATCCGACTGATTCCATTTCAGATCAGGCAAAAGTATCAGCCGCTGACAGGGATTCGGAAGGAGAGTCTATTTTTCATGTTTTCCATATTTTCATTCAAGCATATTTTATTTGTCATACTTTGCATCGCAGTCGCTCGTAAAAGACATTACCACCGTGGCCATCTTGCCCAACTCTCTCTCATGCCTTCCACTCGCTACAGAAAATTAGATTCACTCACCAAAGATCTGTTTGCAATGTGGACTTCTAGAAATGTCCCCCCCCCTCCCCCAGATATTTCTCTTGGTGTAATAACAAAGAAATCTACTTTTTTTTCTGTAAGATAAATACTGTTTCATATGGCTGAATGGTAAATTGTCTTTATTTAAAAGAAAAAAGCCAAAATACCCCGTTGTTAATGATTTGTGGTCTCTGTTGAAACAACATCCAGTGATGCCAGGATCACCCGCTGCTATGATAGATAAAACCCAAGTTTCTGTGCTACCTTCTGCTTTTCCTGCACAGTTACACTGGCATAGCTGGGAAATTCTTCATGTCACCATGGTACCAGCTGACCTTTCACAAGCACTCGCTTTTGTACATTAGAACGAAGAACCTCTGCCTGCAGCAGGCCAATTGCTACCAAAACTCGGAAATGATATTTGGCTTCCATTGAGCAAAGAACATCGGCTAATTTTACTCCATGTGGGAGCAGAATTTGTATTATGGATGCTACGTATGGTCACATAACCGCTTCTCAATTCACTACCACGTACCTCTCCTCTCATCTACTTCGGTGGACAGTTCCAGCTCCTCTTACTCACCTACAAATGTCTTCACTCTGCAGATCCTCGATGCCTCTCTTCTCTCTGCCTACACCCCCTCATGAACTCTGTTCATTGGGCAAGTCACTCTTATCTGAGCTCTTCTCCTCCAACGCCTACACTCAAGACCATGCTTTCCGCCTTGCTGAGTCGATGTAGCGTGCTCCCCCGTTTTAGGGCTGACTTTAAATCTGAAAACCCTGGTTCTCCCTCATGCAAGTTTATTGATCTTTAACTACATTTCTTAATAAATCTCCAGCAATTCATGTTAGTGAGAAATGTTTTTCATACACTTGGGGGAACGTATTTTATTTCGCCCCTTTAAGTGATTTTGTCGAGAAGGCGGTATCTAAATATGTATAAATAAACATTTCACTTAGGCAAAAAGGATGTAAAAATGTTAAGGCAATTCAGTTCAATGCTTCATGGCACATCTTACGAAGATAAGACGTGCCTTGCTGGATCAGACCAATGGTCCTCTGAGCCTAGCATCCTCCTCTGACAGTGGCCAGTCCGGGTTGCCTAGAAATACCCAGTAAATCTCACTATGAAAAATCTGTTTCATGTTGCTCTTTCCAAGAATTAAGAGGTGGAGAAACCAAAGTCTGCCTGGCTAGTAATTATTTGTGCAGTATAGAAACCTGTCCAAAACTTATTTTTTTGTTAGAATTTATTAAGATTAAGAAACAATACAAAAATGTATGAACAATAAAAATAAAACACTAGGATAAATATACACAGCACACTGCGACAGCACCACATCCCATATCCATATTTGAATGTCATCCAACCAATGACTATGCCTACTTATCCCAATACAAATTTATCCAAAACTGGTCTACCCTTAGGCACACTTTCTAGCAACAAGCGCCATAGCTTTCTTAAATTTGTTTTAAATCAGATACTTGTTGGTTTCAGGGAGTGTCCCCTAGTCCTAGTACTGTTTGATAGGGTCAATAACCTGTTGCATATCACACTTAATTTTATAAACATCTATCATTTCCCTTCTAAGCTGTCGCTTCTCAAAGATGAAGAGCCCTAACCTATTTAGCCTGTCTTTAGAAGGGAGCCCATCCATCACCACCATAAGCATTTGTGTTGCTCTTCTCTATATTTTTTCTAGTTGCGCTTGTATCTTTTTTGAGAACTGCACACAATACTCAAGGAGTGGCCACACCATGCATAAATACTGCGGCATTATTAGATTCCTGACTTGTTTTCTATTTCTTTCCGAACAGTTCTTAACATTCTTATTTGCTTTTTTGGCTGCCGCTGCACACTGAACTGAAGATTTGAATGTGTTTTCCACAATAACCTCAAGATTTTTTTCCTGAGTGCTTAGTCCTAATATATGTATACATTGTTAGAATTGTTTTTCTCTGTATGCATCACTTTGCAATTGTTCACGCTAAATTTCATCTGCCATTTAGAGACCCAGTTCTCTAGTCTTATAATTCCCTCGCTATCAGTTCATGTTTTAACTATTTTGGATAATCTAATCACATCAATTATTGCTCTTTCTAGATAATTTATGAATACCTTAAGCAATATTGGGTTCTACGATATTTATCTTTCTTCACTGAGAAAACTGACTATTCATACCTAATATCTGTTTGTTATCTTTTAACTATTAAGCAATCCAAAATAGGACATTGCCTCCTATTCTATGACTTTGCAATTTCCTGAAGAGTCTCTCATGTGTGAGGATGACCAAGAAAATCTTCTGGGCTGGAGCAGAAACCCACACTGACTCCAGCCTGTTTCTGATGCAATCTTAACTTTTATTAACATAAACATAAACTGATCTAATTGCGGATGTGTATGTATGTGTTTACTGTTTGGTACAGAGGACTAAGACATATGAATGAGAATTTCATAATGAATGATTTGAAATATCTGAACATACTGAGCACGAGGGACACAGACACACAGTGAAGGTAGGTGTGGTCAGAATGCAAAAAACAGGTACCTAATATTGATGAGTGTCTTCAATTGTTAAAGGTGCAGCGACCGCATAGAACCGGTTTTCAGAAAAACGCTTTGACAGCATCGAAACAACATTCTGTTCTTTTTATACTCATACTTGGCTGGCCCGTTTATTGCTATTTGATTCAGCAACAAGGTTTTTTTGATTTATTGTCTGCACACAGAATTATAACCATGCTTGGGTTCCAGATCGTAGCTTCGAATGCCTAAATAACACATGTGTGGTTGAGAGGATCAACCACGTATAGGTAATCATTTACATGACTCACTTGTTTGCTCTGAGGTGTTGTACATTGGTTGTTTTCATCATTTATTGTCCATTCCATCCTCCACTATGGTCCACTGCATTCTTAGCATAATTTATTATTTTAATACATTTTTAAATTATTTTTTATTTTTAACCTTATTTTTAATTTTGGTTTTTATTTTTTTCAACTAAAGACCAGTCGAATTCATGACCTTTTTATCCTTTCAATAGATTATAGCACCAAGTTGCTCTATCTGGATTCACAAGTAGTGATGACTGCTTATTGTACCTTTGACAATTGAAGACACTCATCAATATTAGGTACCTGTTTGTTGCATTCCGACCACACCTACCTTCACCATGTGTCTGTGTCCCTCGTGCTCAGTATGTTCAGATATTTCAAATCATTCATTATGAAATTCTCATTCATATGTCTTAGTCCTCTGTACCAAACAGTATACACATACATACACATCCGCAATTAGATCAGTCAAGCATTTTTCTATAGGCATATGAGTCTTACAAAAAACGGTGCATTTTATTTAAGTTATTTCTGCATAATATTTGATTTATTTTGTTCCATCACATATATATGACACAATTTTATCATTTACAGTTTTGTCTATTTTGTCAATATATGTGTATATAATTTAAATTTGTTTTGTTACATATATGGTATGATTCTTACACCTTTCATGTTTCATATGTATGTGTATTTTTAATTTTATTTTAAGTTCTAAGAAATATTTTTTGCCCTTAACAGCCCCTGAGACAGGTCCTGCAAGAGCGAAACTCGGCCAGAGTTGGGCTTTTTCCAATAAAGTCTTCTTTTACACCGATCACCCTTGTCTCTTCGCTTATCATCCATATGTCCAGCAATTCTATTCTTTTTTTTTCTCTCATATTTATTAGAGGTTTTATGAACAATATACAAATTCAAAAGATAAATAACAGCATAATAAAGGCAAATTACATATAGAACATATCTGCCCAAAAGAACATTGAACAAGAGTAAACTGCCTCATAATATAAAAATGTTAAACCTCCTTCCTTTTGCAATTTTTTTCCCTTTCCCCCTTCCCCCTTCCCCCTTCCCTAACCCCCGTCCCTTCATTTATATATATGTGTGCTAGCTGATACATAACACATTTTCAAACAGTAGATACCCATTGCAAAAATCCACATAGATGTATCTAATGCCTCTTAGCACTACCTGAAGGTAAAAGGAAGGCCCTCCCAGTATTATTATATGTTAGTCACGGTATCTTTGATTGTGGGAGAAAGAAAAGTATAGAAGGGCCTCCAAACATTTAACATTGTGTGGTAATGTTTTGAGGGACCCGCTTTGGCAGAGAGAAATTAAAAAGTAAACAACTGAATCATCTGTTGAACCCATAGTTCAAAAGAAGGAGGGGTATTTTTTATCCAATTTGCTAAAATCAGTTTCTTACCAATAAGCCCCATTTTCTTAACCGGAAGAGCAGTGTTCACGTCTAGATCGGGCTCAGAGGAGATTGGAGTCCCAAAAAGCCATAGGTTTGGGTCATTCAAAAGAGACTGGACTAATATCGTAGATGCGGAGTTCTCCACTTGCTGCCAGAATTGTTGTATTATTGGACAAGCCCAAAACATATGAACATAATCTCCTGGAGAATCTCCACACTTGGAGCACTTATCAGAGGGTGCTTGGTGTGCCTTAAACGCTTTGGAAGGGATCCAATAATAGTGCCACAAAAATTTAAATTGTGTTTCGCGTAAGATAACATTTTCCAATACGGATGGAATCTCTAAAAAACAGTTCTTAAACTCTGAAAAAGAAAGACGAAAATCTGACCAGCGTGTCCATCTCTGATAAATAGTGTAGAAGCTTTCAACTTTAACGCTGTCCAATAAAGCTTTACGAAATACGGTTTTGGGTGGCTTCGAGCCTTGTTTCAGCGAATCAAGAACTATCTTCCGGAGCAAGAAAACGGAGGGCGATTCTCAAATCAGGTCACCTACACGTTCAATGAAATGTCGTGCCTGCAAATATGCATAAAAATTTTGTTTTAGAGTCTGGTATATCTCATGCAATTCTTGAAAACTAAGTAGCTCCTGGGTTACAGGGGAAAAATGTTGGTAAAAACTGGTCAGCCCCTTCATCCTCCAGGTATCAAAAATGGATTTCTCTAGTCCTGGGGGAAATAAGGGGTTTTGACCAAAATATAAAAGAGATGACGTAATGGTTGGGTGACCTACATACCTGCATAAAAAGAACCTGTTGCACTTTGGACATTGAAGCGTGGGCCCTTGGTCACTTTAAGAGATGACACCTCCCACAGGGCAGAGCCCTGTGGGGACTTGCAGTGATAGGCTAGCTCAAGGCAGAGATAGACACAGAGATATAGCTTTATTGTACAGCAATGTAGATGGTAACCCGAGGATAGGGTGAAGATTCCAGCTAGGAGAGGAGAAACCAGATGGCAGTGTTCTGTCTGTAGGTTGCAGAGTGGAAAAGGCAGTTCCACAGTCTCACCAGGCCCGCGGTGCAGGGTAGACCGAGGATCTATAGAAAGAGAGATGAGACAAAGCAAAGACAGAACTGGAGTGGCAGTACTCACTCTTATGCTGGTAGTTGTAGTAGGAGAGAGCCCCGAGGAGCGGAGGTCTCGGACGAACAAGGCCCCTGAGGAGCGGGTACCGTAGGCATCCTGGTAATAGGTAGGCAACCCCGAAGGGTAGATAGGAGCAAGGCAAGGCCCCCGAGGAGTGGGTACCTTAGGTGTCCTTGTTGGTAGAAGATAACCCAGAGGGTAAAGAGGAGCGAGGCAAGGCCCCCGAGGAGTGGGTACCTAAGTCATCTGGGAGCGAGAGTACACAGAGCGGAAGCATCTGGTAACGTGGAGAGATCAGCATGGAGGATTCCTTGCTAACTCATATTGTGAATCGAGAATGGAGTTTAAATACCAGAGCTAGTGATGTCATGCGGTGGGGATGCCCTTGAGGTTCCTGACATGACACTCGTAAAGGAAGGGGCTGCATGTGCACGTGCCCTAGGTGGTGCCTGAAGAAAAATGGCGAACGCAATCGCTCATGCCGGACCGGGAACGCCAGAGGGTTCGGTGTTGAGAAGCGGAGGTAGCCATCTTTGCGAAATGAACTGAGTCAGGCAGAAAAAAGGTGAGCAACAGAGGGTGCAGCTGTATGCGACCGCAGGTGCTTTCCTACAGGAACGTATTAACAGGTGGGCTTTCAGATGGGCCCGGAGTGCCTGGGGCAAGGTTTGTACTATATGATTGAATGAGGTAATCCCATACCAGCGTACCAGGTGGGAATATGAAAGGAAATGTGAAGTTTCAGATATGAAGTCTCGTACCCAATGGAGCATACAGGCAAGGTTATACAGCCTTAAATTCGGCCATCCAAGTCCCCCTTGTTCTGGTGGTTTGGAGAGTGTCTGAGAAGGCTCTGAGAAGTTTTTCAATTTCCCTGTAATCCTTTTTAGAGATCCACAAGGGGACCACTTGAAGTATATAGAGCCATTTAGGAACTATCATCATTTGAAGGAGGTGGATTTTACCCACAGGGACAACAAAAGGCTCTTCCAATTTGACAAAGCTTTTGATATACCAGTGAGTAGTGGTGAAATGTTTGTGGTATATAGTAAAGCTAGATCAGCTGGTATTCGAACTCCCAAATATTTCATGGCCCCTGTGACCCATTTTAGCGGAAAGGAACCTGAGCAATGTTGTTTAATATTTCCACAGACATCTAAAGCCTCTGACTTGTCATGATTTATTTTTAGGCCTGCAAACTTACCAAAGGAGCACTGCAGGGTCAATAAATGGGGAAGGGAGATAGTGGGGTGTGTCAAAAAAAAATCAGAACGCTGCTTCTTCAAAGGAGGTAGGTTCTTGGGAAAAACCCATTATATCTGAAGAGAGAAATATTTTCCTTAGTAATGGGCCTATGGATAACATATATAACAATGGGGAGAGGGGGCATCCTTGTCTAAACCCTCTGCCAATGTTTACTGGGTTAGGCTTACACTCATTGGCGATAATATAAGAAAGTGGTTTTTGGTAAAGGAGGGAAAAAAAGTCAGGATATCGCCTTGGAAACTAAATCTTTTTAAAACTGAAAATAAATAAAGCCTTTTCCGAATTGAAACCAATGGCCACCCTCTTGAACTGTCCACTGCCTTTCACATCTACAGTGAACTCTCTGTTATGACTGCACTGCCTGCGGGTTTCCCCGCGAGCAGGCACACTCATCCCATGCTGCATCTTCACCCGACGCGGCTGACGCCGCTGTCGGGCCTTCTGTGCGGCTGGAGCCGTGGTCGGTGTTGCCATGCGGCCCGGAGGCCGCCCTGGAGTGTCTGCTGCCTCGCGGCCGGAGCTGCGGCCAGAGGCCTGCACCGACGTAATCACGTACAGATGCTGACAGAGCCTGAAGAGCAGGCCCTGCTGTCGGCATCGGCTCCAGCCGCTGCAGGGAGACCCGGGGGTGGCTCCAGCCACCGGACCAGCCCGGGGATGCGGCCTTAGCGCCGCAAAGATGGAAACAGCGTCAGGAGCAGTCCCGGGCCCCGCGAGAGATGAAGAAGGCCGCGGCTCCGGCCGCGAGGCAGCAGACACTCCAGGGCGGCCTCCGGGCCGCATGGCAACACCGACCACGGCTCCAGCTGCACAGAAGGCCCGACGGCGGCGTCAGCCGCATCGGGTGAAGATGCAGCATGGGATGAGTGTGCCTGCTCGCGGGGAAACCCGCAGGCAGTGCAGTCATAACAGAGAGTTCACTGTAGATGTGAAAGGCAGTGGACAGTTCAAGAGGGTGGCCAGTACGTTGGCACCTACTGTTTTATACAAGTGGAGGTGAATCAGGAGAATGCTTGCAAGAAGAGCCATGTTTTAAGTTTTTGTTTAAACTTTTTTTGGGCATGATTCCTGACGGAGGTCAGGGGGCATAGCGTAACATCATATCGGTTCTTTGACGGTATCACTTCTTTGATGGTATCGTTTGATTCAGCATCCCTCTAAACCTCACACTGGCCAGATGTTGCCTCCCCCAAAACTGTGGCGCTCTGGACGATTGCCTAATGGAATCCCCGGCCCTGAGAAGTAAGTAGTTGCTTTGATCAGTGAGATAGTGATGAAGGCAATGCACGCTTTCAGTCTTTTTTTTTTGTGGGGGGGGGGGGGGGGGGGGGGGGGAGGGAGGGAGGTGTTTATCCAAGAGAAAAGATGGAATCAAAATGGTGTTGTTGATAAAAACGCTGTAAATATAGATAATGAAGCACTACCAGGGCTGTGTTTTACAGCCACAAGCTGATTCCCAGAACACAGAAAGCTAATGAACCCTGACAACTGTTTCAAATCAAAGTCTGAAGCTTCAAGGGGCCTTCGCTTTCCCGACCTGCTGAAATGAATGGTAACATGCTCGCATTCTGAGGTGGTTTTTTTTGTTGTTGTTTAAGACACTGAAGCAAATTAACACCAACCAGAGCTGCTTCTGTGCTGGGACAGAGGTGGTGCTGGCAAAGCTGCAGCTGCTCATGGGAGCAGGGGGGATTGTTCTGACTGGTTCTGGGGACCTTTGCTCAGAAGTGGAGGTGGAACTCGCTCCCTGGGTGGAGGATATTATCCTGCTCATGAGTCTGTTGCGCCCGTCGGCCACAGAAGTCGCAACCGACCGTGCTCACCTCCCCCATCGCGGCCCGCTACGAACCGCTGAAGACGCCCGCAGCTCGCCACATCGCCTCTCCGGGCCTGCAGGCCTTGCCTCGCGGCAGGAACGCTGCCAATTTCAGGCTCTGCCCCCTGCTGCCTGTTAACACGCGCGCGCCACACAAGGGAGATTTAAAGGGTCCAGAGCGGGAGACTCTGGACCAGCCTCCCCGATTACGTCATCCTGGGAGGGGTATTTGTTGCGACCGTCGCTGCCCGACGTCTCCATCCCACCCTCCTTACCTCTGTGGCGACTCCCTCTTTGCTTGTTGGATGTTTGGCTGCCACGGCGTCATCTTGTCGTCTCCTCTGGCGTCCCCAGACCGGCAAGACCCTGCAGTCCGCCATGTTTCCCAGAAGCCTAAGGGCGCGCGCATGGCGCAGCCCCGACTCAAGTACCAGCAGTGGCGCGAACCTCAGGTGCGTCCCCCTGAGATGACGTCATCCGCACTGGATATTTAAAGTCTCTGAATTAGCTAACTAATCGAGTTAGCAAGGAAAGATTTTCTTGCACTCCTAGCTACTCTGCCTCCTCGGACTTACCAGGGGTACCCGCTCCTCGGGGGCCGCGTTTCTCTTTTGCCTTTCAGGTCGCAGTCTGGAACCGGTACTCGCTCCTCGAGGGCCCACGTTCTCGGACCTGCTTCTGAATACCACTTCTGCCAGGAAGTCATCGCTGTCTACAACACCAGTGAGTTACCATCCTTCTCTCAGAGCTTTCCCTGGAACCAGGTACTCGCTCCTTGAGGGCCTAATCCATTCCAGCTCCTGGGCTGCTTCAAGAGACTATTGTGTGAGTGTTACCATCAAGGATCTGTTCCTGAACTCTGCATACCCTGCCTACTCACTATATTCAGTTTCTCTACAGCTCAGCCATCCTGGGATCACTGTTCCAGTACCTGAGGGACTACAGCCCAGCCGGGCGCTTCCAGCTCACTACTGCCACTTCTGGTGGTTCAATATACTTTTTAATAAAAGAACTAGTGTGTGTCTGTCTCCCAACTCTGAGCCTGACCCGTGGTCCCTCTCGGGATCTTCCCCCGGGGGTGTGGTCATTAGCCACCGGCCCAAGGATCCACCCACAACTATCCAAACAATAATAGTATTTAAACCCCTTCCTGCTGTCTCTCACTGAGTTAGCAAGGAATCGATTGGTCTCGCTACTCTGCCGCTTCTGTGCTGCCGCTGGAAGCTTTCTCTCTGCCCTTCGGGGTATTGCTAACCTGGGTACCCGCTCCTCGGGGGCCCTCTGCTTTATTTCAGGTGCCTTACAGGGATCAGGTTCTCACTCCTCGAGGGCCTGCTCTCCCTGCCTTGGTGCCACTACCAAACTTCTTCAACCTAGTGGAATCGCATACCAACAGCAACCATCAAGTGAGTAATCTAACTCTCAGTCTATCTCATTCACAGTACTACCTTGCTGGGAAACCTACACCAGAATCCCCCTTTACTAACAGGGTGAGAAGGGTCCCCTCTGCCGAGGGTCCTGAGACTGCTGCATCCAGACTACCTCACTGCTGCCACCTCTGGTGGTACACTACAAGCCGTTTAATAAAAGAACTAACTCTGTGTCTGTGTATCCTGAGTCTAGCCCAGTACTGTGGCTCCTCGCGGAGCTCCTCCCCGTGGGCGCAGTCATCTGCCACAGTACCCAAGAATCCACCCAAACACTGCTTAACTGCAACAGATTGCTAACTCCATGGATTTGGCTCAGCTCAACGCCTTGCAGGCCATTCCTGGTTTGGCCCAGAAGAGTCAGGAGGAACAGAGATTCCTGGAGGCACTGTCAACCTCCATCAACCACTTGAACGCTCGCCTGGACTCCCAAGCAGGAGATCGATCGATCGATTTATTTATTTATTTATTTATTTATTTATTTTCTATACTGACGTTCATGACACAAGTCATATCACAGCGGTTTACATCGAACAAGGGTGAATTAACATTAACTTAATCGTTTAAGAGGGGAGGTAAGTTACAATGAAAATGAGGGTTACTAGAACTTGGAGGATAAAAGCAGGTAAGGAGTGAAGGAACAATCGAGTAGTAGTATATATCGAATAGCAGATGTAAGAGAAACATATAAATGATATTAGTTATAACAATAATATACTTGTATGATATATACAATGTGATTTACTAAATGTAACATTACATATCACCAAAACTCACTCATTTTGCTCACTCTTCAATCTTCTTTGCCAACAAAACACTCTCCCTGCCACACAATGCCTCTACCCTCACCACCCCTCCTCTCCCACGTCCCTGCCCCTTACAGATCCCTCAGTTCTAACTTTACGATCCCTCATAAGATAACTCCCTCTCTTAGTTGCTACCATCTTGGATTTTCAACTTCATGCCTGGACTTACATATCTTCAATAATGTACACTCTGTATATAGTTTTATAATCATATATGCTACTTCCTCCCCAATGCATCTATTGTAAATAGTTCCTTGCAATCTTTGCAACTCCTCCTTTCCCTCCCCCATGCAACCCTTTCAACTCTTCATTCCCCTCTCTATATGCAATATACAACCCCTATCCCCTTTATACATTCCGTCCATCTTCATTCCCCCTCTACCCTTTTCTTTCTTTCCCCCCACTCCATCCCCCAACCATTTCTTTCAATACCATCTCAGTTATCCAACAACCTCTATTTAAGTCTCTCTATTTAAGCCTCGTTCATTATATAGTTTATTTAATTTTATTTTATTCACTGTTTTCCTATAAGTTCTATGTAAAGCCTCTGTTTTGCTGATTTTGAAGTTATAATGTAAACCGAACTGATGTTATCCTACGAAGTCCAGTATATAAAAACCACAAATAAATAAATAAATAAATAAATGTTATGAGGTTAAGGATAGGCTTGTTTGACATGTTATAAGATTTGGCGGTTCTCCAGTCTATTCCTGCCCTCCTCCAAAAGATCCAGAGTCTTCAAACCTCCTTGGATATGGTTATGGTGGACGTCCTCTGCCTGACCCTCCAACAGGACCTTTTGAAACATTTTGAGACTCCACCCTCTTCATCTACTACTTCACCTGCAGTTTTGGATTCCGCTCGTGCTGTGATTTTGCTGCCTACTCCGCCTCGCTATTCCGGAGATCCGAAGCATTGTCAAGGCTTTTTAAACCAATGCCAGATGCATTTCTCCTTGCAATCGACATTGTTTCCTGATGACTCAGTCAAGACGACCTTTATTCTTTCACTTTTGGATGGTAAGGTCTTGGCCTGGGTCTCCCCCTTATGGGAGCATTTCGACCCTTTGCTCTCTAACCTGTCACACTTCACCTCAGCCTTCAAATAGGTTTTCGAAGAACCAGGCAGATTACCCGCTATGGGCTCGGACCTCATTTGTCTTCAACAAGGATCCCTTCCTCTGAGTGAGTACTCCATAGAGTCCCGTACCTTAGCCACGGAGTTGAATTGGCAGGGGATTAGTTTAAACACCTTATTCTTTGAAGGCCTAGTGCCCCAAATCAAGGATGAGTTAGCGGCCAGGGAACTCCCTCTCTCCCTCGAAGGACTCATCAACCTTACTGGGAGGATTGATCGCCGACTCCAACAACGGGCACGGGAGGGTCATACCAGACGACGCGAATAATTCAGGGACCCTCTTTTTCTACCGGAGGATCCTCCAACCTCTCCAGAGGAACCTATGCAATTGGGACGGACTCGCCTTTCGGCAACTATGACCACCTCTTCGCCCTATCCAGACCAGCCAGGGAAAGCTGCCAGTGTTCTATCTCTTGAACCGGCAAGGAGGAAGTCTAACTCGTGTCTGGGAAAGGCAGAAGTCATCACCCTCGGCCTTACTATGGGCGTCTCCATGTGTACGCTGCCTGCGTCCCTTGAATTAGCGTCCTCAAGTGTGTCTATTCAGGCCTTGGTAGACTCCGGTTCTGGGAGCAACTTTATCCAGCAAGACCTTGTGGACAAGTATCGGCTCCCTGTTTCTCCAGTGACTCCCCCTATACTTCTCTCCTCTATTCATGGAGAGTTCCTTCCCGGAGAGGTTATGCAAGTTACACAACCTCTGCTTCTAAAGGTGGGAAGGGACCACTTCAAGATGATCACCTTCTTCATCCTACCTACCTCTGTGAACCCGGTAATCCTGGGACTACCATGGCTGCGGCAACATCAACCACAATTCAATTGGTTGTTGCCGAACCAAATCAGTGGGGTCCGCGATGCGCAGAGACCTGTACTGAATCCTTGTGTTCGACACAAACCTTACTCATGGCCATCGCTCTACCTACATTACCTTGTTCTCATCGAAAGACCTAAACACCTCAGACGAGATTGGACCTTCTCCCGGAAAGCGTCGTGAGATTGGGTTTTATTCAGATGAAGGACCTACAAGCAAACGGGACCTCTAAACATGAGATTTTCATGAGGACACATGAGCATATCATGGAGGGTCTTCTATCCGTATTGAACTATAAGGAACAAGAGATTCAGAGGCTGCACGCTCTTTTACAGCATCAGGGTATTGAAGGAAGTCCTCCTACATCGCCCCATACCTTCCTGGATGCCTCGGAACCATCACGTAAGGACAAACATCCATACTCAGTTGGGGACTGGTTCTTGAATACCCAGAGTGTGAAGGAAGACTGGCATCTAGATCGTCCTGCAGCTCTGAGGGGGGCTCTGAAGAGGGGGTACTGTTGCGCCCATCGACAGCAGAAGTCACAACCGACTGTGCGCACCTCCCCAGTCGCGGCGTTTCTCGACCCGCTACGGACCGCTGAAGATGCCCGCAGCGTGCCACATTGCCTCTCCAGGCCTGCAGGCCTTGCCTTGCAGCAGGAACACCACCAACTTCAGGCTCTGCCCCTGCTGCCTGTTAGCGTGCGTGCACGCCACACAAGGGAGATTTAAAGGGTCCAGAGTGTGAGACTCTGGACGTCATCCTGGGAGGGGTATTTAAACCCCTTCCTGCTGTCTCTCACTGAGTTAGCAAGGACTCGATTGGTCTCGCTACTCTGCCGCTTCCGTGCTGCTGCTGAAAGCTTTCTCTCTGCCCTTCGGGGTATTGCTAACCTGGGTACCCGCTCCTTGGGGGCCTTCTGCTTTATTTCAGGTGCCTTACAGGGATCAGGTACTTGCTCCTCGAGGGCCTGCTCTCCCTGCCTCGGTGCCACTACCAAACTTCTTCAACCTGGTGAAATCACATACCAACAGCAACCATCTAGTGAGTAATCTAACTCTCAGTCTATCTCATCCACAGTACCACCTTGCTGGGAAACATACACCGGAATCCCCCTTTACTAACGGGGTGCGAAGGGTCCCCTCTGCCGAGGGTCCTGAGACTGCTGCATCCAGACTACTTCATTGCTGCCACCTCTGGTGGTACACTACCAGCTGTTTAATAAAGAACTAACTCTGTGTCTGTGCGTCCTGAGTCTAGCCCAGTACTGTGGCTCCTCGCGAGGCTCCTCCCCGTGGGCGTGGTCATCTGCTACCGTACTCAAGAATCCACCCAAATATTGAACTGCAACAGAGTCCCAGCAGCTGCAGACATGTGAGACTGGGGGGGGCCCTGACTTTTTTATTTGTGAAGGAAATGAGCGGAACAGGTTGATCTTGGACAGGAAGCTGCGAGTTCTTCTAGGTCTTGGTTTTTGTATAGAGGTCCGACCAGTGTCAGGTTAAATTTCCTCATTGAGAATGGTACCAACTCCCCATGTTACTCCTTAGCTTCCAAAAGCAGGGTTTTATTATTTTTTTTGTAAGTTATTATTTCTCTCATCCCAGCTGTACTAGTTTAGGAGCCTATTTAGCAAAACGCATTAGTGAGCCGACGCACGTTAACATGCAGTGTTTGTCAATAGGCCTCATGGAGATTAATGGGGCTTATTTACTAACAACGCTTGTTCACCCACATTGGCATGTTATTGCATTTTAATAAATAGTCCCCTGCGTGCTGCCTCAGGGCAACCAGTATCAGCCACTTCTTTAGGATAAGCTCAGCTCGCATCCTCTATTCCTGTGCACCGGTGGTTGCCCTCCACTTCCTTTCTTTATTCACCGGAAGCACATTTCACTGTACTGGCACTTCTGTGACTGGGGTTCCACACTTTCTCCAGGCTGGAAATTAAACTACGTCTTCCACATGGAAATCCCAGGAGCTACATAGGGTTCCCCTGCTCCATGCTGTATGCAGGCTCCAACATACCCCTCCGCTACCACAGCTCCTGCTTCTTCACCCTCAGGATCTGCTCTGCTCCTTGACTATTCAGAGCACGTCCAGACCTATTCTGGATTCTAGCACTAGGGATCTCACCTAGAGGGATTCATTGGATCATACCATATTCTCTAGAGCAGGGGTTCTCAACCCAGTCCTCAGGATACACGCAGCCCAGTGATAGTGAACTCCAGTCCTCAAGGGTCACAAACAGGCCAGGTTTTCAGGATATCTACAATGAATATGCATGAGAGAGCTTTATATTTACTGCTTCCATGTTATGCAAATCTCCCTCATGCATATTCATGTGGGTATCGTGAAACCTGACTAACTAGGTGTGTCCCGAGGACTGGGTTGAGAATCTCTGACCTAGAGAAAAAAAAAAACTCAGCTAAAAAGCGGTTTAGAGAATAATAGTTATTGTTTCCTGTTGTCCTTTGTCATGACAAATTCTGAAAGGCAGAAGGAAAAAAAAAGAGTAGTGCACCATTAATTTCTGTAATGTTTTCCTTGTAGGGTCTTGCTGTGAAAAAAATAAAATTCCACACAATTAATTTAGCAAAAGAAAATGTTTGCTTCCTACTCAGAGAGGAGATGGACACAGTTATGTTTTACCGCATGAAGTATTTATTGCAGCGAGAACCACTCTGGCAGCAATCAACACTGCAAAAGGCTTCTCCCCCCTCTTCATCATTCATAATGAAGTCCAGGAAGCTTGTCATCTGGCTTCCCATTGACAGCAGCGGAGCATCCAACTGCAATCTGTCATCAGCCACAAGCACAAAAAAAAAAAAAGAGTGGCTGAATTAACACCAGTTTGAAACCTGTGAGCAGTAACACCAAACTGAAGACTTCAGTTCCGGTTACCATCATCGTATTCAGTCCCTACAGCCAGCGCACCAACAAAGGACTTCTGGAGAAGGCAGGTCAGAACCGTGACAGAACCACGAGAGGAGCAGGAAATGCAAAGGCAAGGGCTCTCCTTCTTGCAAGGAGAAGGGGCTGGAAACAGTACAGTTTTATTCTGGATGGAAGAGAGAAAGATGAGCTTTAGGGGAGTGGGTTTTTGGATTCTAAAAGGCTTTTTTTTGGGGGGGGGGGGGGAGGAAGGAAGGAAGAATGGCTGGGAGAACCAAGGTTCAGAAGCCTGGGAAGAGGAATTAAACATCTTATATGCGAAGAATCATAAATTGTCCTCAGTTCTGAAGTGATCTCATCATCTTCCCATATTTTTTTTTTATTTAAAACAATTTATAGCCTGACTTATCTGTCATTCAAGGTGGGGTAACCTCCCAGCAAACATAATTAAGCAATAAATACAAATACACATACCTGATGAGAACTCATAAAAGACATTTTAAAGATATGGATTAACTCCTTCTAGGCTTTTAACCTTAGCAAAGCAACTTTTATTTTAAATGGCTTTTAAAAAAAAAATTATTATTTATGCATTTTAACACAAAATAAGCATGACACATGATCATGTTAGAAAACAAAGGCCACTCCAGAAATTTCAAAGAAATTAAACAATATCATAATCATACTGGACCACGATTGTTTTACAATTCCACAAACTGAGGAGATCCAAGGGAAAATTTGTGTGCATAGAGAATTATACAATGAATAAGAAAAAAAATAAAATGATTAAAACAAGAAGAGACATTGCATCAATTCCTTACAGGCATTACTCTGGTTCTCTCAGGTTCCGTTCAACCTTTATTTACTCAAGACATATCCAGCCTTTTAGAATCCAAAAGAAACTATTGTTGGGATGGGTAAGAAAGCACACATTTCACATCTTTCAGCTTTAGCATACATTTACATAGGAAACACAACACATGTGTGCCAAGAGCAATAGCTTCCTGGCGCATTGTAAGACATTCTTCCTATGCCTTTATATACTTTCTGACAAATCTGGAAATAACCATACATTTTGGCCGAGAAATAATGTTTGCCTATTGCAGAAAAATAGATGCATGGTGGAGTCCCAATCCTGGGGGAACACAAAGGTGATAGAGTGTCCCCCTATTTACTTCCTCCTCAACTGAAGACCTGTCACATCAAAACTGTCAACTGACAAATGGCCTTCTCCCCGAGGGCCAAATGGTTAAAAGTAAGCCCAACTGAAGGGCAATAGGGCTTCAGATGAGAGCTTCAGCTCTTGCAGGAGAAATCTCCTTAACAGATCAAGCAAAGTGCTATGAAAAATTCTGGAAACTTCAGGTGTTTAGCAATAGCTTTTTAAAGTTGTCCATCATATGGTGCACCAATCCCACAAGGATAGTAGATAAGTGATTAACTCACTGCTCTAGTTGCCTGTTTTTTTCTGTCTGGTTTGTCAAAGCCATATCATTGGTCTGTATCACAGAGTAGGGTTGTGTGGAATTTGAGTAAAAAATACCTTTTTCTTTGATCTTAAAGGTCTCTATATTTGATGGATTGGCTATATGGAAAAGCACAATGGATACATAAAAAAAAAGAAACATTTTAGATTTTGTAGAGCTTAGCAGAGTTGCTGTTGTAGAGTTGCTGTTATCTCAAGAAGTGAATGTACTGTTAGACTTTGGGAAAAATGTAGTCAAAATATGGAGCGGGCTATGTGCTGACTTGAATGATGGATTGTGCAATGTTGCATCAGACTTTGCAACTGACACCTAGCATGATGTAATTGATGACACCTAGTATGTATGAAAAATGGGTGTTGTTTCTCTATTTGGACCCGGTTACAAAGGGATAGTAAATGATTGGCAGCAGACCCTAACCTAGGATTGTGATTGGACCAATTATCTGACAATAAGAATAATGATGTAATATAAGAATTCTTGTCATCAGGGAATGAAGCATTGATTGGTTACATGCCTGTTAATAAAAGATATTAGAGATGAGCCCCAGGGGCTAAGGGGCAGATCAGATGGACAGAGCAACTGAACCATAGCCATGTAGAATTTTTATCTCTAAAAAATACAATTATAGATGAAGTTTGTATTTTTTTAAGTAGAATAACTAGTTGGGATTAAATAATGAGAAAAAGAAATTGGCAGTTGCTCGATGGAGATGTTTAAACTTGCCAGATCCTCCAACAGCTGCAATTAGGCTGGGAAGGTTTTTTTTTTTTGGATCATTAATCCAACAGTTGCCTACTGGCTCCAGATTTTTAAGACAGGTTGATCTAGTAATGGTTTTACTTCCTGCATGCAGGTGCTTATAGTCTTGCTTATTTTAGGGAAATCAGAATAAGTTCTAGCATGCATTGGGGTAAAACCAGGACTGGATCAATCTGTCCTGAAAATCTGGAGCCAGTTGGCAACCCTATCCCAGAGATGCACAAAGGGTAACCATCCAGAGCTATAGGTGTTGCTGTGCAGGAAGAGAGGGTGCACTTGTTGAGAGATAATGTGAAAGAAGAAAGCAGAGCAGTCTTCTGGGTACTGTAGTCCCTGAAGGGGACGGGGAGGGGGGGGGGAGCCCAGATTGAGCCCTGGGGGTGTGAAATGATTGTATACAGCTGTGTCTGATTACCAAGGGCTTTCCAGAGAAACAAAGGCCCTGAGAAAACGAGGAACAGGACAGACGCTGAGGAAGGCAGGACCAGAAAGGTCATGCGGCCAGAGGAGCTATGGCTGATCAGGCAGGACCATGGTGAGAACAGAGCCACCATTATTGAGAGGCAAAGGAGCCTGAAGGAATCTGGTAGAACCCACAGCTCAGGGCTGGCCTTAGAGTGGCAAGCTATATTCTGGGAAGTGCTCACAGAAAGGTGCTGGTAGGGGGCAGTGTGGCTGAGGAGCAAGGGCTGGTCATACAGGACCACAGTGCAGATAGAGCCTTCATTACCAAGAGGCAAGGGAGTCTGTTATGGGGAATAGGACCAGAATGTATGCTTAAGACATGGCTGTTTTCTGTAGAAACTGATTGCCCTGAGTTGTAAGAGGCTGATTCAGTGCATTTGAATGCAGTTGTGAACATTTCGGGCTATTGGGCAGCAGTCCCAGACAGGGCATGGACAAGCCGCCTTGTCACACGGCTTATAAGTGTCCAATGTTAATACAACTAAATAAGATACTGCCTGTTCCAGAGAGGCTATTTGGGAAGAACAGGCCTGATGGAAAATCTGTAGGCAGCAAACTGGAATTGGGGCAAATGCTTACACAATTTTGAAAAAAAAGGGCATCTTTTGGCTGAGGAATCAGCAGAGTTTACTCCAGTGAGACTTGATCCAGTGGCTGATGGGGGTTGCATAGAATCTTCCCTCAGGGTCTCCACTATTCTCCTGCGGAGCCTCCATCACCGAGCCCCCCACAGCTCACAACTCTCACAGGGTGAGAGGTGGGTCAGTCCCCCGGATATCCTCACACTCGATGCAATCCCTGAGGTCTCAGACCCAGGCAAGGGTAGAGCTTCCTCCTTCAGGAGCGAAGGAACTGCCAGCGATGTCATGGCGTCCAGCTGCAGGGCCACTCCCATCTCTCCTGAAGCAACGAAACCCTCCAGCAGAGCAGACGTTCGGGACAGGAATCTTTTTGGTCTTGAAGGAATCTTTGGGGGCGCGCTCCTAACTTTACCTTTTGTTTCCCCACTGCAGTACAGCACAGAGGAAATCTTTAGGGGGAGAAAGTCAGACCTCCAAACGGTACGATTTCTCATAATTCTACCATCTTGGATCTTCCCTGAAATGGCTTTTGATCGGCAGCTTGATGAGAAATACTGATATGAACCTCAAGGAAAGAGAAGCTTTTTTGTGACATATAATCAGGAAGAGTGCAGCTCTCCGGACTCCATAAAGCTTTAATGCCAGGGATGGACTGACAAATATGTTTCTATAGAGAACAGATTGACCATGAAAACAAAACATGGGACACACTAAAACTCAAGAGGGTTAAATTATCACAAGTTGTGGAGAGATTCAAGTTTTTGCAAGGTGGCTACACCAACACGTTATCCTTTTCTGGAAGACAGAAACCAACTCTATTTTTACCTCTTCTGAATGCTGTCATCTTTTGCCCTTTTAGATATTTGCAAACCTGAGTAAATAGCAAGGAATATTGTTCCCCACACATGCACTGAAAATAGCAGCAGCTGCATCCTTAGCATTTCCAAGTCTGTCTCGACACTGCCTTTAGAAAATCTGATGATTTAGAAGAGAGATCCTCTTAGCAAACATGGACAGCAAGAGATTACATTGACACCGAAAGGCCTTGTTTATCGGAGTTTGCTGCATCAACTGGCGAAACTACACAAGAACGTGAATTTATCGGTATTTACAAAGCACCACTCGGGAAAGTTCAATATAGCGTTCTCACTCACACCAAAGGTCAGATTTGAGATTGGGGCAAATGCTTACACAATTTTGAAAAAAAGGGCATCTTTTGGCTGAGGATTTAATTCCCTGCAACATCAGGAAAGAATTCCATCCCTCCAAAAAAAAAAAAAAAAAATGTTCACGGAAACAAAAGTACACAATAAATTCTGCAAGGCTTATTCCTTTCCCCACCCTCCCCCCAACTCTTAAAATGAGCACTTTTCAGCGTCAGTCCCATTGTACGTTTTTCTCATTGCTGAATCCACTCCATTCTTGGGTCTCCAGTTCCAGTGTCTCCTCTTGGTGTTCGGACGCTCTGGGTACCTGTTCCTCGGAGGCCCTTCCGCGTTCCTGGCTATCCGCTCCTCGGAGGGCCTTCCTGTCTGGAACTCTCTCCTGGAACTTCCCTTGTGAGTACTTTTCGATACCAGCCTTACTGAAGCTACTACGGTGTGCCCCGTGCCTCGGGCCACTACCGTTCCTCTTCAGCCATTACTATTCCTGCATATCCTGAGCTGCAGGTATAGCCGCTTCTACAAGATCTACATCCGGGTTCCTGCACCTCAGATCTTACCTACAGCTTCATCATCAGTTCAGTCATCCTCGGCATACCCCGCGCTGCGGGCCACTACCGGTTCTGCACTTCTGAGGTAATCTCCACCCACCTATAGGAACCTCCTGGTGTACCCCGCACTGCAGGCCACTACTAGACCTTCATTCCAGTGGTGCCACCCTGGGCATATCTATTGCTCAAGAACTGTGTTTATTTACATTACCACTCTGCGGGCTATGCTTATCTCTCCTCTTAATAAAGTCTCCATTACAGCTGTGTCCTACGTTGCTAAGACCACGCCCACCAACGGTGAGGCTCACAGGACTCCTCCCTGTGGGCGGAGACATCGCTCATCTTGGCCCAGGATTCACATTATTACAAAGCCATAACAGCGAGTGAGGGCTCCCTAACCAAGATGATGTGTTCTGGCAAAGGCAGAAATGGCAGCAAGCCTGGTGGCTGACCTGATGTGGCTATAGCATTGGAGCAATTGCGGACCCTGCAGGAGGCTGGAAGACGGGAGTTGTCATAGCTGAGCAGAGAACGCAACTGCAAAATTGAACAGGAACCCACGACATGGGGCAGCCAACAGCTCAGTCGTCTGATATCCTTTAAACATGTCCTATTTTTTTTCTTCTTCTTTCCTTTTCTTCTGCTACCCATGTAGGAAAAAGGCCCCCCCCCATGCATGTAGGGCAATGAAGGGGGGGTGTCATAACATAGTGTGTGTGTGTGTGTGGGGGGGAAGTTAAGATGGGTTGGTGCACTGTGGTGGTGGGGGGTGGTGCGGCTTTGGGTTCATGAGGGAGTACTAGGCTAAAGATGGGTAGTTATGGCTTTAAAAGGGAAAGGGAGGGGGTGCATACTGGGGTTTTTTTTTGTATGGGGGGGTTTTCCTTGTCTCTGTCACATTATCCCCAAGATTAGAGGATGGTAGTGAGGGTTCTATAAGAGATGTTTACATATGGTGGCAGCAAATCCGATCCAAGTACTATTAGGACTGCTGGCCATTGAATGGACATGTGATATCCCTGGGAAGTTGGATATGGAGCTTCGCTGCTGCTAAGCTGATAGACTAGATCATTACAGTCTGGACTCATTGAGGAGTTCGAGCACTGCTGGGGGTTGGTTAATGACAGGTCCCTGGGTGGCGCAAGCTGGCTGTACAAGAAGAGGAGGGGGAGGGAAGGTAATTGTATGTCATTCAGGTTGCGTTAGATGCTGTGAGTTTGCTGTTTTTTTATTGGGGATGGAGGGGTAAATTGGTCTTAGAGATGGGGGATGGTGGTTTTAGAGAGGAAAAGAGGTACACGGTGGCCGTGTTTGGGAGGAAGGGTTGGCTGGGAGTTAGTTGTTATTAAGGGAGGATGAGGTTTTGGGGTAGGAGATAAGGAGGTGAAACAATGCAGAGATGAGACGCAACCGAATGGAGAACACACTTATGTCTATAACATGATTGGTGATGTCTAGATAGGAGATCATGTTTATGTCCTTCAACGTGCGGGGCTTAGGGATGCTGATTAAATCTCAAAGGATTCTAGATTACTTAAAGAAAAACAGGGTGATGGTAGCTCTTCTCCAGGAAACCAATTTGAATGCTGTACAGCAGTGTTTCCCAAGCCTTTCCTGGGGGCACACCTAGCCCATCAGGGTTTCTGGATTGCCACAATGAACATGCATAAGATAGATTGGCATTCCCTGGGTCTCCAATGTATGCAAATCTAACTCATGCATATTCATTATGGATGTCCTGAAAGCCAGAGTGCTTAGGTGTGCCTCCAGGAGAGGGTTGGAAATGCTGCTGTAGAGCATGATAAGCTCAAAAGGGAATGCGTCAGGCAGGTATTTTACTTCTCGTACAATACCAGAAGTAGAGGGGTATGTGTTTTGGTGCACAAGGTCTTCCTTTTGAAGCTCAATAAACAATTGGTTGATCACTTTGCAGCTCTGGAGTGATAGATATATGGGAAGGAATTTGTGTTGGCAAATATATATGGCCCCAATACAGGGCAAAGGGAGTACTACAGCCAACTGGTCAAGATACTGGAAGAATTTTTGTCCATTCCCTAAATTATAGGGGGAGACTGGAATGCCTGCCTGGACCCTGTTTTGGGCAGGTCCTTGGGAATGTGTCAACCCAAAAGCCTAGTGGAAGGGCTTGAAAGATTAGTTGATCGTATGGGGCTACTAGACCTATGGAGCATGCAATATCTGACTGGAAGGGATTTCACCTGCTTTTCTCAAAGGTACAAATCCTACAGCCGTATTGCTATTTTTTTTTTGTGTGTGCGGTTGAATTTTTACATAAGGTGGGGCAACTGGATATTCTGTCAAGTCCCATCTCAGATCACTGTCCTGTCTTGCTTCCGCTAAAGTTGTTGCAGACAGGGGAGTCTACTAAGACTTGGCAATTTAATCCTTCCTTATTAAGACATGATAGCTTCTGTGAAATGATTACTGCGGCGGTTAGCGAGTTTAAAGAAGTTCACAGTGGAGCGGATCAGAGTCCAGTGGTAGTTTGGGAAGCTCTGAAAGCAGTGCTGAGAAATAAGATAAGCTTTGTGAGCCACATTCACAAAATGAGACAGCGCAAAGAACAAACCTTGGAGAGTTGAATTAGATACTTGGAAGAAAGGCACAAAGCCACCTGTTTAAAAGGGTTTTATAGGACCTTAGAAAACATAAGGGATGAGCTCCAACAACTGCAAGTGGACAAGGTTGAGAGATCCTTTCAATTTACATGCCAAAAGATGAATGAACATGGAAATAAGGTGGGTTTCATGCTGGCCAGAGCTATCATAAAGAGAACGGCTCAAACATTGATTCACAGCATCAGGACTAAGATGGGTATGATTTCACATGATTTGCGTATGATAAACAAGACCAAGAATTTTACAAAGAATTATACGCTAATAGGGAGAAGTGCAATATGAATGACATAGCAGAATACCTATGCAGGGTGGAGCTACTGGAAATCATTGAGAGGCAGAGGAACAAACTGGTGACCCCGATCTCTACTTCAGAAGTGTATAAGGCACTAGCAGAGCTACCAAAAGGTAAATGCCCAGATTCAGATGGCTTTCATCTGGACTTCTATAAGTGATTTCTGTAGGATCTGGCTCTAGCATTAGTGGCTATGTTTTAATCACCTGCAGAGATTTCCAGAATCAGAGCACACTTTGACGAATGCTACTATAGTGCTGATACAAAAGCAGAGGCGAGATAGTGTAGATCCGGGCTCTTAGGCCTGATATCTTTATTGAACACTAACACAAGTAAGAGAAAGAGCTCTATCCTTGGCAGGACCCATACTTTGGAACACCATGCCCTTTAGAAAAAATTTAAAAACCTGGCTCTTTAAACTAGCTTATCAAAAAGAGAAAGGAGAATAGTACTCAGGGGAAAGCAGGTACAAACAAACAAACAATTGAACAACAAACTCATAACCAAAATCAATATGTGTATAGTTTTTAATTAGCTTAAGTTTCATCTTTAAAGCTCAGCAATAAAGGGTAAAAGTACAATGATAAAGGTAATCTAGTATCCTAAACTGTTACAATGAGAATTGGACATGACTCATTACACTTACCAATTAATATTATTTACAAACTATGTTACCGATCCTTAAATGGCACCTATGTAACTTAAGATACTTTAGCATCATTTTTATGTGCCTTAATGTAAATCGTTGTGACGGTCCCCGCCAAACGACGGTATAGAAAAATGTTAAAATAAATAAATAAATTACAGCCAATCCAGGGGTGAAGGGATTTATGGTAAAGGGGTGGTCAAGCATATTGTTTCGCTATATGCAGTTGATGTTTTATTGTTTTTGATGAATCCCCAGGGCTCATGTCCAAAATTGCTAAAAGTGCTGGAAGAATACAGTAGGTACTCTAAATATAAGATTAACCTTACTAAATCAGAGATGTTCCCTATAGGAGTTGAAGATGTGGCCTCCATCCCTCAATGCTTGGCATTAAATACCTTGGAGTCTGGATACCCCGGTACTTAAGTGGCCTGTATAAGTGCAACTTTGCACCTGTAGTGGATAGTATCCGCAAGGACTTGAGGACATGGGGAGATTATGTCCTCTCATGAGCGGGTAGAATAGGAGTATTAAAATTAATATTCTACCCAGGCTATTATACTTATTTCAGCATGTACCGTGCTTTTTGCCAGATAGTTTTTTTAGTAATGTAAATGAGATGCTGTCTAAGTTTATTTGGGGGAACAAGTCTGACTGCATAAAAATGAGTAGCTTGTGGAGACCAAAGGAGAAGGGAAGCATAGCACTCCCGAACGTAAAAACCTACTACTGGGAGGCAGCTCTAGTGGGAGCGCTAACTTGAATGCATACAGAAATCTCCTGGTATCCTCTAGAACAGTGGTTCCCAAACCTGTCCTGGAGGAATCCCAGCCAGTTGAGTATTCAGGCTATCCACAATGAATATGCATGAGATAAATTTGCATGCATTGCCTCCATAGTATTCAAATTTTATTGCATGCATATTCACTGTGAATTTCCTGAAAACCCGACTAGTTGGTGGTCCCACAGGACAGGTTTGGGAACCTCTGCTCTAGAAGAAAAATTAATGAGGGGGTATAGATCTTCCCTTGCTATTACATAAACCAGATCAGATGGTGGGTGTCAAGAGAGCTAGGGGAATGAGCTCACACATTTCTAATACTATGTGGGTTGGAAACGGCTACATAGGGAGCTAGGCATGTCATGGCAGTTACCCACAGCACTCACTCGGATTCCATGCAGTTTCTGGGCCACTGCTTTCGTGCATCATAAGGAGGCGACTGAGTGGTGGGAGGAAGGCTTAAAATTCGTGGGGCAACTGTGGGAGGAAGTCCTTTTATGATCTCAGAGATGAGTTCGCAGTCTGGGAGGAATCCATTCTGTTATACAGGGCTTCAGTGGTGGAACTGGAGAGGTACAGAGGAGGGGAGGGGAGCCGAGGATTCTTAACCCATTAGAAAAAGTCTTTGCAAGAGAAGACCCTGCAGTGAAAGATATTTCTAAATTATGTAAAGTGTTATAAAGCTGCCAATTAAATAGTGAACCCCCATGAAGACCTATACAGCTCTGGAACACAGATCTATCCTTAAACCTAGATCATACAGATTGGAGGGGCTTTTGGAGGAAGGTGCACAGGATATCTGTTTGTAGTTGACGAGTAGAACTGATGGTTAAGCTTCTCCACAGAGCATACAGATTCCCGGTGTTTTACTGCAAATTTTCTCCCGGGGGCTCGAGATTATGTTGGAAGGGCTGTGGACAAGATGGTACTTTCTTGCAACTGTGGTGGTCCTGTCCGCATGTGAAGCAATTTTGGGAAAGGTGGGTAGAGAGAGATCAGGACCTTTTTGGGAACTGATCTTCAGCTACCGCCCACATTATGTCTCTTGGGATGTTGCGGAACCACTTGCTTGGCTACATTTAAACATCTCTTGGCGGATCAACTCATGCATGTGGGTCGATTCATTGTTGCTACTATGTGGAAAAACATCTCCACTCTGGAATGCTAGGGCAGGCAGAGCCATGAAGCTGCACAGGTGGAGAAGCTTACTTGTTTATTGAAGCGTAATTTGCAGCTGTATGATGTAACCTGTTCCAGATATTGGGATTATCTAGGGACGAGGGATGATTGAAGGGTTACTATTAGCTTTTATGTCTAGACTTTGGGAGCCCAGAAGTTGGAACAGCCTAATTTGCTTTGCTGTATGTTAAAGTGCTGGGTCTGAAGTTGGCGCCCGTTATTCTTTAGACTGGAAGGGTAGAGATGGGGGGGATGGGAGATATATCTGCTAAGCTGGACACGCTGGGAGACTTTCATTGTTTAGAAAGGAGCTCAATGTCTGTTGCATGTAAAAGTATAAAATTAATAATGAATAATCCACTGGGATCATGTTTCACCTCCGTATGGGTTGTGGTTGTTTAAGTAAACAATTAAAAAAAAACAGGATAACAGTAGCAGCTTAACAATAGAATAAGACACATTAAAGACTGGTATCTTAAGGACTGATCTAGTACATAAATCAACAGCTTAACAACAAAAGAGTGAGCAGAAGGGTACAGAATTGAACTAGGAAACAGTAATAATTAACTTAAAGTGGACAATAATGCTTAGACTTTACATAAACACACAAACATCTCTGCAAAACAATGCGTTGCAGCAGCACGGTCAGGGCATTGACAAATTGGTGCCCTGCAGTTTATGACAGTTTGGTTGAATTCACGCTTTCTAAGGTGGAGGAAGTTACAGGTTTGGTATTGAAGGTCTGGCAGTAGAGCCAGCCTTTTACTTGCTTCCTGAAGCGGGAGCAGCCATGCATTCAGCAGAGCTCTTCTGGGAGAGAGTTCCACAGGACAAGTGCTGCTCCCGAAAAAGAATCGTTGCTGGGTATCCATTCTTTTGATTTCTTTGGTCGCCTGAATTGTTATTGAGGCCCTAGGTGAGGATCTTAGTGATCCAGAGGGCATGCACATCTTCTCTCAGTACTTACTTACCTGGAAGGATTTTCATCAGCTCAACGAAAAGAAACTGAAGCCAAACAACCTGCGAGGATCAAAACAGAGACCCATCAGCTTCCTCACAGGTGTGATATCTTGAAAGGCTGTGTACACCATCTTTGGATAATTTTTCTGCTGCGTCAATAAAAAGGCACCCCGACCTACAAAGAATTGTGATTTCTCCTGGCCCGGTGTGGCTGCTGAACTATGAGGAAAGACTAAAGAGGTTAGGGCTGTTCAGCTTGAAGAAGAGATGGCTGTGAGGGGATAAGATAGAGGTCTATAAAATCATGAGAGGTCTGAATCGGTTATTTACCCTTTCGGATAATAGAAGGACTAGGGGGCACTCCATGAAGTTAGCATGGGGCACATTTAAGACTAATCAAAGAGCTCTCCCCTTTGTGCACCCCTTCGTGTTACTTTTTAAATTCCTTTATTATTATTATTATTCTCTTAATTAACTGTTTTCCAACTTTTTTTTATCTTTATCTTTTGTTAACAGTTTTTGTTATAATTGTTCAATGTATTAGACAAAGGAAATATATTTTCCGCATATTCTGTTTTAATGTAAACCGGTATGATTTGTATTTGATACAAGAATGTCGGTATATAAAAATTATAAATAAATAAATAAATAAAATAATCGGAGAAAGTTCTTTTTCACTCAGTGCACAATTAAGCTGTGGAATTTGTTGCCAGGGGATGTGGTTAGTGCATTAGAATAGCTGGGTTTAAAAAAGGTTTGGATAAGTTCTTGGAGGAGAAGTCCATTAACTGCTATTAATCAAGTTGACTTAGAAAATAGCCACTGCTATTACTAGCATCAGTAGCATGGGATAGACTTAGTTTTTGGGTACTTGCCAGGTACTTATAGCCTGGTTTGGCCTCTGTTGGGAACAGGATGCTGGGCATGATGGACCCTTGGTCTGACCCAGTATGGCATGTTCTTATGTTCTTATGTACTAATACCATACAGAGTGAATTCCACTAAAGGCTTTAAATAGGAGAACGCAGTTGCCGACACTCGTGGAGACCTATTTTCAATAGTTTTTCCATAACCACATAGCAGGAGAAATCCCTCTCAAAGTAGAATCCCTGATAGCCACCTATTGACTGAGAACAGAAATCTCTCCCTCTTGCCTATATAAGGCTGATAGGGGAAAATAATTACTAGCAAGAAATCTTCTCACTTCAAAACAGGTAAGAGCAGGACAAATTCACACATTACTGACAATGTGATGTACATTATTTCTTCAGCACATTCTCTAGTACAAACAAACAAACCAAAGACAGACTAGTTATTGTATCTGACATTGCTTCCCATACAATCTGACCTTCTCATTTTTGAGAACAGACCTCATGATGTAGGGGTACCAGTCCCTAGCTATGGAGATTAGATTTAACAGTTGGGTGAGACACCTGTAGGCTTTTAAGGAAAATCATATGATTTGGTGAAGGATCAAGAACATAATACATTTTGTCTTAATTTTCTCTTGCACAGAATATCTTTGGCCTGTTGAATGCCAAGTGTTATGGGGGTCACGTTAGAGTTAGCAGTGGGATACAGAAAGAAGAAATTTCAGGATTCCTGAAAGGCAAATCAGTTTTTCTTGCAAGCATCACATGATCTGCTCTTCCCGGGAACCAGATCCACTCCGGCTGATTAATTCACAGATATCCAGTGTAACGGATCTGGTGATGAGGAGTGGTTGGCGCAACCTGGCAGGCAAACCCGCTAGGCCCACTCCGTCAGCTGGCGAACACCCCCTGTAGCAGGACTGTCTGGAGCTTCGCCTATTCCAGCCGCCTCCCCCGCTGGTTCTGGCAGCCGGCAGGTCTTAGACGGGCCCCAAGGGCAAGAACAAGAGTGCAAAGCCAGGCAAATGTCAGGGCAGGCAGTGGGCAGCAAGAACCAGTAGGCAGGCCGGAGGTCGGGGCAGGCAGCAGACAAGGCGAGGTCAAGACCAAAGCAAGGGTCAGGTCCAGGCAGCAAATGAGAATGGTCAAGGTCCAGAGTGAGATCAGAATCCGGGAAATCAGGCCGAGGGAAGATAGGACAGGACAAGACAGAATAAGGGCAGGGCGAGGAGGATGAGGATTAGGGAAGGCGAGGGTACGGCATGGCAGGGACTCCGTAATGAGGCAGGAGATAGGAACAAGGCAGGAACATTGGAACATAGGAGTACAGGAACAAGAGAGAACAAGGCCACACACACTCGTAAGCAAGGCACATCAGGAGACTTGTTGCTGAAGCCTTGTAGAGCTGTTCTGGGTTTGCTTAAGTAGGAAGGACCAGTGATGTCATTTCAGGGCGCCGCAGGGCTTTTCTTGCAGTGGGCCCTTTAAGAAGCCGGCGATCTGGCATGCACACGCTTAGGGGGAGCCAGATCAAAGTGGCAGCGTTCAGCGTCAGGTGGCGCGCATGCCGTGCAGTGGAGCCAGCAACGTTAGGGGGGGTGAGTGATGACGTTCGCGGGTGGGCCCCCACAACCGGCAAGCGTAACATCCAGGACACATCCGCAGGTGATTATAAATGTCCCTTTTCTTTAGGGGCAGTGTTAGTTATGGGCACAAGCGAACCAAATCTTAGCCTCAGCTGTCATGCATAGCCTGCACCGTATCTTGGTTTTTTCTTTAAAATTTCAGCTGCCTTAGAATCCAGGGTGGAGAGAGAGCCTGAGCGCCTCAGCTTCCGGCTTCAATTCTGCAAGGAATAGCTCCGCTGGGTGCCTTCGTGCTCTGCGCTCGGGGGTAGGGATTCCTAGGCTGTGACCCAATACGCCGGGAATGCCAAGAGAAGAACCTACATCAACAGGCCTAGCACCGGCCACTGAAACACCCTCGGTCTTGCCTGGGCAGAGTTTGCAGAGGCTTAGCTTGTTCTACATTCTCCTGTCTCCACCCCCTTCCCGGCATAAACCCCTTCCCACCAGCAGGAGGAAAGCAGCAGCAGTGCTTCTCATCTGCTACCACCTGCCTCCTTCTCTGACCCAGGGTATCCCTTGAGAGACGTATCTGGAGAGGGGAGGAGGTGGGGAGAAATGGGAGCAAGTTAAGTAATAAGGGAGGGTAATAAGAACATGGTAACATAGTAATGACGACAGAAAAAGACCAAAATGGTCCATCTAGTCTGCCCTGCAAGATTCCCAAGGTAGTAACTGCCTCTCCGTGCAGGTTACCCCCATGTTTCTCTTAACATAAGAACATGCCATACTGGGTCAGACCAAGGGTTCATCAGGCCCAGTATCCTGTTTCCAACAGTGGCCAATCCCAGTCACAAGTACCCAAAGATAGATCCCATGCTACTAATGCCGACAACAAGCAGTGACTATTTCCTATTAATTAATAGCAATTTATGGACTTCTCCTCCAGGAACTTATCCAAACCATTTTTAAACCCAGCTACACTAACTGCCTTAACCACATCCTCTGGCAACAAGTTCCAGAGCTTAATTGTATGTTGAATGAAAAAGAATTTCCTTTACTTCATGGAGTGCCCTCTAGTCCTTGTATTATCTGAAAGAGTAAATAATTGTTTCACACTTACCCAGTCAAGTCCTTTCATGATCTTGTAGACCTTTATTATATCCCCCCTCAGCCATGTTTTCTCCAAGCTGAACAGCCCTGCCATCTTCAGCCTTTCCTCATAGGGCAGCCGTTCCATGCCCCTTATCAATTTGGTCACCCTTCTCTCTACTTTCTCCAGTGCATCTATATCTTTTTTGAGATGTGGCAACCAGAATTGCACACAGTATTCAAGGTGCAATCTAACCATGGAGCATCAGAGAGGAATTATTACATCCTCTGTTTTATTTGTCATTCCCTTCCTAATAATTCCTAATATTCTGTTTGCCTTTTTGACCACAACAGCACACTGAGCCAACGATTTCAATGTAATATCAACTGGGACGTCCAGATCTTTTTCCTGGGTGGTAACTCCTAATGTGGAACCTAACATCATGTAACTACAGCCTGGGTTATTTTATCCTATCTGCACAGCGGCGGATTCCCGATGAAGATCGGCCCGAGGATTCGCCACCCAGGCCGGCCCAGGAGATACCACGTGGTCTGCTGAGCGTGGCTCTGTCACAGCTGCGCTCAGCAGACCAAGTGACTAGCATGGCCGGGGTATCCCCGATCCCCTGATAGGCCAATCTGCCCCAGTATCTGCATCACCTTGCACTTGTCCACATTATATTTCATCTGTTTTATGGATGCCCAATCTTTCAGTCTCGCAAGGTCCTCCTGCAATTTATAACAATCTGCTTGTGATTTAACTACTCTGAATAATTTTGTATCATCTGCAAATTTGATCACCTTACTCATAATACCCCTTTCCAGATCATTTATAAATAAATTAAAAAGCACTGGTCCAAGCACGGATCCTTGAGGCACTCCACTGCTTACCTTTTTCCACTGTGAAAACAGACCATTTAATCCTACTCTGTTTCCTGTTTTTTAACCAGTTTGCAATCTAGAAAAAGAGATCACCTCCTATTCCATGACTTTTTAGTTTTCTTAGAATCCTCTCATGAGGGACTTTGTCAAACATGTTCTGAAAATCCAAATATTCCACATCTACCACCCCTTCAAAAACAGGTAGCAGATTTGTGAGGCAAGACTTCCTTTGGGTAAATCCATGCTGGCTGTGTCCCATTAAACCATGTCAATCTATATGTTCTGGATTTTATTCTTTATAATTGTTTCCAAGATTTTTTTCAGCACTGAAGTCAGGATCACTGGTCCATAGTTTCCCAGATCTCCTCTGAAGCCCTTTTTATACAGGGTGGCCCATGGCAAAGTAGCCCACCTCCAATACCAGTGCCACGCAGGCAGGCTACTTTTCCATGGGCCACCCTGTATATCGGAGTTACATTGGCCATCTTCCAGTATTTAGGTACAATGGATGATTTTAATGATAAGTTTGAAATTACTTGTAATAGGTATGAAATTTCATGTTTTAGTTTCTTTCAGAACCCTGGGGTGTATACGATCCGGTCCAGGTGATTTGCTACTCTTCACTTTGTCAATCTGGCCTACCACATCTTCTAGGTTCACTATGATTTGGTTCAGTTCATCTGAATCGTCACCCTTGAAAACCATCTCCGGAACCAAAATCTCTCCAACATGCTCCTCAGTAAACATCGAAGCAAAGAATTCATTTAGTCTTTCTGTGATGGCCTTATCTTCCCTAAGTGCCTACTTAACCCCTCGATCTTATGGTCCAACCGACTCCCTCGCAGGCTTCGTGCTTCTAAGCCAAAGTGACATTTTCACACATTATGTTTTCCTTTATAACTCACTGTACAAACAAAATATTAATTCTGATGTCACCTTAGTAACAGTCACTCAAAATATTTTCACTCATCGCACCCAACCCAGTGTCCTGCCTTTAAATTTGCTATCAAAGACAATAAGAAAAATTCCTAAGGACCTTCTATGCAATTAAAAAAAACACAAACCAGGACAGTTTCATCCATCCAGTAAAGCTATCACTAAAATTATCTGATAGCATCATTCAACCAGCTCTTCTGTATGGATATGGGAATAAAGCCTAGAAGTCTACACAGAAAGGGACAGAATGTCAGTATAAAGCCTGCACCATCACTTCTGCAACACACACCCCCTGAAATTCCACCAACCATGGACCTAGGACATTTATTTCCCTTTACAAATCACCATACAAAAAAAAAAAAAAAAATTAAAATTCTGGCATCACTCAGTAACAGCCAAACACCTTCCACTGTCAGAAACTTTGTGAAGTAACACAAAATTCTCCAAAAAAATGACTTGCAGAAATTATGTTGCAACCCTAACTCCCAGGACTCAACCAGCAACAACTGTACCTGGGAAAGGGCAGCACTACACATATTACTATAGACCCTAGAACACAATAACCCCTCCTATGGGAAAAACAGAAGAAATCAGACTGCTATAGATCCCTACACAGACACTATACGCTAGCAGAGTGACAATATTTTAGCTGGATAATGAGTTATCTGGCCAAACCTCAGCCAGTGGGGAAAATTTTGAAAATGTGTCATTTAGCCAGATAAGTTGTTAGTTAGCCAGCAAAATGCCAACAAATATTGTTCCAAGAAAGGCATTTCTCCTGTACTGACCAAAATGGAAAGAAATAAGTAATGGACATTTCCAAAATGGCATATTCCACGCTCTAAAAACTGAAAATAAAACGTTTTCTGTTTTGTCCAAAGTTATTTCCAAGGTCTCCTTTCCAGTTCCATTTCTTCTCTCTCCTGTCTTCTTCTGTTAAGGCACGCAACAGTCACGCATTCCAGTAAGGCTTAGTGAAAATCAACACAGGTTAAAAAAAAATAACACGGGTTTCCTGACTTACAGAAAACAACAAGGTAGGCCAGCAATGTGAATTCTCTTCTAACATTACCAGGTACTCCCTCACTTCCCACAAACCAGATAGCTCTCTGCCAGAGCTCCGGTCCACATTTCCAGCGCCAAAGGGTTCAAAACCTGCCATGGACATCCCCTCTCCAAAAGGGGGACCTTTGGGCCCCAATAGGCCATCCCGTTTTTTTTTTTTAACCAGACTTCATGATTCAGCAGCCTGTGACTCCCCTCACCCTGCCTTCCTAACACAAGAGGCACACAGACATAGACATATAAAAAGAAAAGTCAGAAGCTCTCATTTATAGGAGTCCTCCCTGGTCAGTCATGGCGGCCCTGCCATCCTTCTCACACGGTTAATGTTTGGTGGAACAGGATCTGACAGAGCTTCTTCTGTCTCCGTGTCAGTGTACTGATCAGAGGATTGCCGGAGCAATTCTATCCTTGGAGCCCGCCTTCTTGCTGCTGCTTTTTTACCAGCACGGGCAGCCTTTTTCTGGCGCTCTTTCCTCGTAGCTGCAAAGGCTCCTCCTACGAACACCGAATCTTGAGGTCTGCCTGCGAGCACCCCGGCCTCTGCTGGGCCCTCCTAGAGGCCCACAAGTCTTTCTGTACGTATCTGACCACCTTGTCTAGGTTTGATAGGGCAGGCAAAGCTACAGTATCCTACCTTTTCTAGCTGTGAGACGAGAGGTGCCACGACCTCCCCCATCGCCTGCATACAGGCCTTCTGGACTTGCTCCCTAGGTTCAGTCTGTTTGAGGTGATCTTGCTGCCTGGCCTTTGCCACCTGATTCTGTGTTGCACGGGCGATCCATTCTGTCTCCTGCCCCATTTTTTCCAAGGTTCGTTGGGTCCTGCTTATCTCCAGTTGCTCGGAGTGGCACTTTGCTTCAGTTGAGGACCTTGGGCCACGACGTTTCCCAAGCCTGCACCCCGCAGGCGGTGGGGACTGGGATCTTGGTTGCGGCCATCGACTGTCATTTCCTGCAGCTGGTTCTCAAGAAGGTGTAGAACAAATCTGCAGGGGCTCTGAGACGTCCTGCCCTTTGTATCCCCGGAGGAGAATTCCGTAAGAAGGGTCCCTCTTTTTTTTTCTCCTTGGCATTCTCCCAAACGTGTACTGAATTGAATGCACATGTTAATTCTCCCAAGGAGGAATGGGGCCAGTTCATCCTTGATTTCTTCTTGCAGGCCTTGGCGGCTCTTCACCCCATCCCATGGCCACCTGTGACTGGCAAAAGCGAGCCTCATAGGATAGAACGGAGACCGTCCCTTATCGCAGGTGTATAATAGGTCCTTCTTCTGCCATATGTTTCTGAGGAGGTTCAAAAAAGCATCTTTTTAAAATCCAGCAGAAAGGAATTCCATGTGGTGCTTGGGTTCCGCTGCATCAGGACGTTAACCCATTTTAAGGCATCGCCTGTAAGAAATGTTATAACTCAATATGTTTTCTGTAAAGCATCCCCTATGTGCAGCCCACTCCACCAGAGAGTTTATCCTTTGTTAAGCTAGCTCTAGGTGCCTACCCCCTGAGAGCTTATGTTTTGATTGTACTCTCCATTCTCTGCCAAAATGGCCTCGGATACAAGAATTTGCTCTTTGGAGTGGGCACTTCCAGCTAGCTGAACAAAGGGTAAGCTCCCTGGGGTGGGGGGCTACAGTTATACAGGTCGCCAAAGTTGGATGCACAGTGCCGGTGCCTGCCTCAAGAGCTTACACTTGGAATTAAACTCCTGAGTCTGCGGGGGAGTAAACTCACATTTCTGCTGGCCAAAGTTATTCTGTTGCTGTGCCCAGTGTGGTAGAGGCAGCTAGACCCTACCACACTGGGCACAGCAATAGTATAACTCGGCCATCAGAAATATGAGTTAAAGTTTTATTCCTGCTCTGACCCAGGAATTCAATTTCCAGCATTAAGGAAATGTGTTTTAAGCTGTCTTCCCTTTAACACACCTCTCTGCATTGTTGGGGAATAGCTAATGCTTTCCTTTTACATGGGATCTGCATGCATCTGCACTAGCCTTAGTGCTTGATTTTACTCCCGTTTAAACGTGCATTTTTTTTTTAGGAGTTAAAACCCCTGTTATATACCAGAGTTAACTTACGTCAGAAAAATGCACGATAAAATGGGAGTAAAAACCTGTGCTAACATTAGCACCCCTTATTACATTGACCCCAGGATGCAGTTCCTCTCTTCAATCAACATTACTGGCTGTGCAACCAAAAGGAAGGGGGGAAAAAAAAAAGGCGAGTTTTAAGTGCTGACTTTTAGTTTCCCTTTTTACCTACTACTAATAAATTTCAAAACAACTTTCACCTGCTGGATCCCCCAGGTAGGCTGGCACAATCTGCCAGGGTCAAGTTTAAATACCACGAGACAGTCACGCCTTCCAATAAAGTTTAATGAAAAGCAATACAGGTTCAAAACACAACACACGTTTCCTAACTTACAGGTTGAAGAAAACAGCAAGGTAGTCCAGTAATGTGGATTCTTTTACAGGGCAGGCAAGGGGGGGAAATCCAGCACAGTCCTGCGTGTTCAGCATGACCTGGCTCAGAACCCATCCTCTTAGAAACAATGATGTTGTTGTGCCAGCAGGGAACTGCTCTGCCAGGGTGGATCTACTTCCTACTCAGTGACTACCATCATTCGACATTGCTCCACCCACCCTATTTGAAAACCAGCAATACTAGCTACTTTCTTCATTCCCACAAGTTGGATAACTCTCTGTCAGAGCTTTAGGTCCTACTGCCAGGTTCAAAACCCACCCTGGACCTTATACTTCTCTTCATCAGTCTCAGACATTGATCTTTCCCTTTCATATTTTTCTCCATGTCTCTCTTCTTTGTCTTTCTATCCATTCATCGCTAAATTCCAGCCCTCTTCTCATAAGAACATAAGAAATTGCCATGCTGGGTCAGGCCAAAGGTCCATCAAGCCCAGCATCCTGTTTCCAACAGTGGCCAAACCAGGCCACAAGAACCTGGCAATTACCCAAACACTAAGAAGATCCCGTGTTACTGTTGCAATTAATAGCAGTGGCTATTCCCTAAGTAAACATGATTAATAGCCGTTAATGGACTTCTCCTCAAAGAACTTATCCAAACCTTTTATAAACCAGGCTACACTAACTGCACTAACCATATCCTCTGGCAACAAATTCCAGAGCTTTATTGTGCATGGAATGAAAAAGAATTTTCTCCGATTAGTCTTAAATGTGCTACTTGCTAACTTCATGGAATGCCCCCTAGTCCTTCTATTATTCGAAAGTGTAAATAACTGAGTCACATCTACTCGTTCAAGACCTCTCATGATCTTAAAGACCTCTATCATATCCCCCCTCAGCCATCTCTTCTCCAAGCTGAACAGCCCTAACCTCTTCAGCCTTTCCTCTTAGGGGAGTTGTTCCATTCCCCTTATCATTTTGGTAGCCCTTCTCTGTACCTTCTCCATCGCAATTATATCTTTTTTGAGATGCGGCGACCAGAATTGTACACAGTATTCAAGGTGCGGTCTCACCCTGGAGCGATACAGAGGCATTATGACATTTTCCGTTTTATTCACCATTCCCCTTCTAATAATTCCCAACATTCTGTTTGCTTTTTTGACTGCCGCAGCACACTGAACCGACGATTTCAATGTGTTATCCACTATGACACCTAGATCTCTTTCTTGGGTTGTAGCACCTAATATGGAACCCAACATTGTGTAATTATAGCATGGGTTATTTTTCCCTATATGCATCACCTTGCACTTATCCACATTAAATTTCATCTGCCATTTGGATGCCCAATTTTCCAGTCTCACAAGGTCTTCCTGCAATTTATCACAATCTGCTTGTGATTTAACTACTCTGAACAATTTTGTGTCATCTGCAAATTTGATTATCTCACTCGTCGTATTTCTTTCCAGATCATTTATAAATATATTGAAAAGTAAGGGTCCCAATACAAATCCCTGAGGCACTCCACTGTCCACTCCCTTCCACTGAGAAAATTGCCCATTTAATCCTACTCTCTGTTTCCTGTCTTTTAGCCAGTTTGCAATCCACGAAAGGACATCGCCACCTATCCCATGACTTTTTACTTTTCCTAGAAGCCTCTCATGAGGAACTTTGTCAAACGCCTTCTGAAAATCCAAGTATACTATTTCTACCGGTTCACCTTTATCCACATGTTTATTAACTCCTTCAAAAAAGTGAAGCAGATTTGTGAGGCAAGACTTGCCCTGGGTAAAGCCATGCTGACTTTGTTCCATTAAACCATGTCTTTCTATATGTTCTGTGATTTTGATGTTTAGAACACTTTCCACTATTTTTCCTGGCAATGAAGTCAGGCTAACTGGTCTGTAGTTTCCCGGATCGCCCCTGGAGCCCTTTTTAAATATTGGGGTTACATTTGCTATACTCCAGTCTTCAGGTACAATGGATGATTTTAATGATAAGTTACAAATTTTTACTAATAGGTCTGAAATTTCATTTTTTAGTTCCTTCAGAACTCTGGGGTGTATACCATCCGGTCCAGGTGATTTACTACTCTTCAGTTTGTCAATCAGGCCTACCACATCTTCTAGGTTCACCGTGATTTGATTCAGTCCATCTGAATCATTACCCATGAAAACCTTCTCCATTACGGGTACCTCCCCAACATCCTCTTCAGTAAACACCGAAGCAAAGAAATCATTTAATCTTTCCGCGATGGCCTTATCTTCTCTAAGTGCCCCTTTAACCCCTTGATCATCTAACGGTCCAACTGACTCCCTCACAGGCTTTCTGCTTCGGATATATTTAAAAAAGTTTTTACTGTGAGTTTTTGCCTCTACAGCCAACTTCTTTTCAAATTCTCTCTTAGCCTGCCTTATCAATGTCTTACATTTAACTTGCCAATGTTTATGCTTTATCCTATTTTCTTCTGTTGGATCCTTCTTCCAATTTTTGAATGAAGATCTTTTGGCTAAAATAGCTTCTTTCACCTCCCCTTTTAACCATGCCGGTAATCATTTTGCCTTCTTTCCACCTTTCTTAATGTGTGGAATACATCTGGACTGTGCTTCTAGAATGGTATTTTTTAAAAATGACCACGCTTCTTGCACATTTTTTACTTTTGTAGCTGCTCCTTTCAGTTTTTTTCTAACAATTTTTCTCATTTTATCAAAGTTTCCCTTTTGAAAGTTTAGCATGAGAGCCTTGGATTTGCACACTGTTCCTTTTCCAGTCATTAAATCAAATTTGATTATATTATGATCACTATTGCCAAGCAGCCCCACCACCGTTACCTCTCTCACCAAGTCCTGTGCTCCACTGAGAATTAGATCTAAAATTGCTCCCTCTCTCGTCGGTTCCTGAACCAATTGCTCCATAAAGCTATCATTTATTCCATCCAGGAACGTTCTCTCTCTAGCGTGACCCGATGATACATTTACCCAGTCTATATTGGGGTAATTGAAGTCTCCCATTATTACTGCACTACCAATTTGGTTAGCTTCCCTAATTTCTCTTAGCATTTCACTGTCCGTCTCACCATCTTGACCAGGTGGACGGTAGTATACCCCTATCACTATAGTCTTCCCCGACACACAAGGGATTTCTACCCATAAAGATTCAATTCTGTATTTAGTCTCATGCAGGATGTTTATCCTGTTGGACTCTATGCCATCCCGGACATAAAGCGCCACACCTCCTCCCGAGTGCTCCTCTCTGTCATTGCGATATAATTTGTACCCCGGTATAGCACTGTCCCATTGGTTATCCTCTTTCCACCATGTCTCTGAGATGCCGATTAAGTCTATGTCATCATTCACTGCTATACATTCTAATTCTCCCATCTTACTTCTTAGACTTCTGGCATTAGCATACAAACATTTCAAAGTTTGTTTTCTGTTTGTATTTTCATTCTGCTTTTTAATTGATAGGGATAAGTTAGAATTTTTTAGCTCAGGTGAGTTTTTAGTTACAGGCACTTGGACTACTTTTCTAATTATTGGAACCTCACTGTCGGGATGCCCTAATTCTAATACATCATTAGTATCCTTTAAAGATACCTCTCTCCGAACCATGTGCTGCTGAGCGACTGTCGGCTTTCCCCTTTGTTCTAGTTTAAAAGCTGCTCTATCTCCTTTTTAAAGGTTAGCGCCAGCAGTCTGGTTCCACCCTGATTAAGGTGGAGCCCATCCCTTCGGAAGAGACTCCCCCTTCCCCAAAAGGTTCCCCAGTTCCTAACAAAACTGAATCCCTCTTCCTTGCACCATCGTCTCATCCATGCATTGAGACTCCAGAGCTCTGCCTGCCTCTGGTGACCTGCGCGTGGAACAGGGAGCATTTCAGAGAATGCTACCCTGGAGGTTCTGGATTTAATCTTTCTACCTAAGAGCCTAAATTTGGCTTCCAGAACCTCCCTCCCACATTTTCCTATGTCGTTGGTGCCCACATGTACCACGACAGCCGGCTCCTCCCCAGCACTGTCTAAAATCCTATCTAGGTGACGCGTGAAAGAAGAGAGCACTCAGTCATCTCCCCTCCCACCAAATGCTCTCACGCCACAGTCCTCCTTGCCCAGTGCTTTCACTCACACTCCCCTTCACCCAGTGCTCTCACCCCATTTTCCTGCCTAGTGCATCACCTAAACATACACCTTTTCCAATGTTTTCACCCCACATCCCCCCCGCAATGCTCTCATCCTATATTCCACCCTGTTTGCTCAGACCTTTTACCCCATATGTCCCCCATGCTCATGGCTCTCACACCACACCTCCCTGCCTAAAACTCTCCCCCTGTCTATTACTCTCACGCCACCTTCTCAGCACAGCACACTCAGCCCATACCTCCCATCCAGTGTGCTCACCTCTCTCCCTCTGTCCAGTGCTTTCACCCCCCCCCCCCTTCTGTATTCCCTCCCATGTGCTCTTCTTTAGGCCCGAATTGACCCATTGGCAACTGCCCAAAGCACCAAATTTTGAAGGCACCAAATTCCCATCAGTCAACTCTCCCCAGCTTTGCAATCTCCATTGGTAAAATCCCTGCTGTCTGAGCTTATAGGGACAACCCTGCCCTCGTGCAATGGTCCTGCGTATGGGCATCAAAATCTTAAATCCGGGCCTTCTTCAACATTGTGCTTTCACCACTTTCCCTATCTTCACCCATCGCTCTCTAACTTCCACCAAGTGGTCTCCTTTCTCCATCCATCTCCACCCCTTGATTTTAACCCCTCTCCTCCTGATTTTGCCCAATCTCCCCCAGTGCACTCTGTTCTCACCCGACTCCGATCCCCGTCCCCTCCTCAACGCATCGCTCCCACATCCCGCTCTCCCTTGCTCTTACCTCCTGCCGCCAGACGCAGGAGTAGGAAACAGCCTTACCTAGCACGAGGCCCCGTCTCCTTGGCAGCTGATTGGCTCAGTCTGTTCACAAGAGCCAATGAGCTGTGGGGAGGCGGAGAAAAGGCTCTGCGGGCCTTACTCTCCACCACTCGGAGAGAGGAGGCGGTGGGGAAGGGAACTTAGGCCTTCTCTTCCGTGCCTATTCCTGTCTCGGGGGGGGGGGGGGGGGGTTTCCTGCATATAAGCCAGCGCTGGAGGCGGGGCTCCAGTGCAGCCGCCCTCCCCGCGCAGTACCTCCGCCCGTGCTTCAGCCTTTTATCTACAGAGACCACGTTTATTTGATTTCTGCTATGAAGAAGAACTCGGCAGGAGCAGGCTTGATTGACACCTAGCAGTGGGTCTTCACGGGAGCCTTTTGTACCTTGTAATGCATAAAATCAAACAGTCAATAAGAAGAGATAATGCCAAAGATGCGATGTTGGTTTGTATTGTATTGCAACTTGTGGACATCATTTTCTTATTTTGTATTAATGTCGCAAAAAAAAACAAAAAACAACATCTTAATTCTGAGATTTTTATTGCATTCAAAAATCAATGCCTTTTTTCGATTGCAGTGTAAAAAGTAGCTTTCTTATTATATTTACTGCCATGTCTGATATCATTGAGGTCATATGTTTTTCTTCTCAATATTCTCATCTCTTTGTTTGCAGTCTTACAAGCACCGTTTATTAATGTTTTCAGAACGTAAGTGCAACAAAATTGAAATGAACCCGACACGGACATGCTTGAGAAATCGTGATCTTTGCTCGACCTTCAGTAAATCTCGTGTTCCCTATTTCACAGCCAGCAGCCCCGGCTCTGCACATCCGTCTGAATGCATTGATTTCCTCATGCTGGTTTGTAATATTCAGGGATACAGCTGCAGAAAATTGTCTGGATTTTAAATACAAAAAAAAAAGAGGTGCCACTGTGCTATTCACAGCGGTTTTTCTAATTTAACTTTTTTTAAAAAGTCCTTTCTCATAAGGACTGAGTCCCTCTAATAATAACTGTTCTTTAAAGTAAGATTTTGTTTTGCTCCCATCTTAAAAGAGCAGCAAATTAACTAGATCCCTGGTGGTTTTAATCAAATGCTTTGTTGGTGGTCCGTTGTGTTTATGTATTAAATATTAAAATAATAAAAAGATTATGATTATCCTAAGGTGAAAGATAAATCAGCGTGGCTAACCTAGAATGGAGTCTCTTGTGATAGCCCCATCTTGTGCCTTTAGTCTGCGCACAAAGCTTCTCTTGCTGGTCCCTTGGATAAGGAGGCAAAACTGGCCAGAATGCCAGGGAGGGCTTTTCTCTTGTCTGTCTCCGCCTCTACGGAGCTCTCTCCCGATGAAGCTTTCCTTTCATCCAATTATTTATTCTTCAGGTGCACAGGAAAGACCTAGATTTTCATCAGGCCTTTAGAGAATGACTACTTGACCGCTTTCATTCTCTCATTTGTCATTTTTAATTTCATATTGTATCATTTGCTGTTATTATTTTAGTGTATGCCATATTTTAAGCAGTTAGGATCCTCTTGTATGTTTTATGTATTATTCACACGGTATATTGATATTTATTTGTTGTTCATGTATTTTTATTGATATGTTATTGATATTTTATTATTCAGTGAATTTATTAGTTAATTGGTGAGCATCTTGGTACTAAGGTGTGTGAAAAATATTATGTTATGATATAATTTGATTTTTAATTCCACATTTATGAAATTACATTTGTGTTATCACTTGGAGGACACTTAGAGGCCGATATTCAAAAAGATGACCCCCTTAAATTTAGGTGCCTAAGTTAGATACCTATTTTCAGCTGAAAATTCACATAAATTTAAATTTAGGCCTGCTGTTCATTTGCCTAGATTTAGGCCTGTAAGTTAGGTGCCTCATTCTGAAAATCAGTGCTAAACTAATTTTTTTCCCTGCCCTAGCTCTGCCCCCGTAGCCTCCCATATTTCAGGATCCTAAATTCAGGAGCCCAGTGAGACACAGAGCCTAAAGTTAGGCACTCAGCCCTAGCAAATTTTCAAAAGGGCCAATTTAGGAGCTTAACTCAAAGTTTGGAACCCAAATCCTTTGAAATTTGACTTTCTTTCGTGCTCCATGAGATTTGGAAGCACCATGATTGACCAGAATGCACGTGGGAGGTAGGACTCTGCTCTTTCTACACTTCCTTTTCTTCTCAGCCTATGGAGGTGAGCTGGAATTGTTAACTAGTCACGCCAGTGGAAAGATCTTGGCCGGATCCAGCACTTTTGCTGTTCCGCAGCAGCGCCTGCCACAACAGAAGCCACATTCTGCTATGGGGTCCTCCAGTTCATCTCCTGCTATGGAATACTTTTATCTGTTTTTGCTGCTCCCCTGAGCACTGATCCTTTGCTCCGTCTGTCCTGGCAACCCAGATGACCGGCTGACTTTGATTCACTTAGATTCCTGCTGGCACAAAGGAGAGCCCATGAGCACACTCGATGGGAAATACAAACCAAATCTTTATGCACTATCAACGCTAGGATTTCCCCATCCCCCTTTACCTCGCTCTATTTTCCAATCAGCACAGCAGTGGAAATTTAAACAAAGACAGGAGTGACCGGAAGAGTACATCACAGAAAAAAAAAACCCAGGACATTATGGAGTAACCTAATGGTAAGAAAGCTGCTGTCTTTGTGGATGAAACAAGAAATGTGGTCATCAACAAGATTTTACGAAATTAGAAGAATGCCTGTCCTAAATAACAGTAGTACAGAGTTTATAAATTCCACAGCGTAGTACACGTGCAATCCATTTCCTCTCAAAATTGGACGTGTACATGAAATTTCTAAAGTGGTGTGTGTGTATCTCTGCTCTGTCTCCAGTACGTTCTCCCCTTCCATGCTTGCTCCACCCTTCCCTTGGTGACCCTCCCTCATCCTCAGTCATCAAAACTCTCAGCCTAATTTTGTGTCCCCCCCCCCCCCCCAATCATAATCATTTCCTTTCCTCAGCAGAATGGGTCAACTCCCACCCACCCCCCAGCCTCATTTCCTCTCCCTCAGCCTAGGAGCCCACTCAGCTTCAAGTTCCCTGTGAATTTGTGTGGGTGTGGGTGCGTTTTGTGTGCGCTTGCATGGGAACCTTCTTGTTTGTAGCAACTGTATATATAAAAAAAAAAACCAAAACTTCGGGGCTTTGAGCCATTGATGGACAGTGTGGTTAGCTGGTTGCTTGGCAATAGATCTCATGATACTGCAGCATGTATCTGACAGTGGTGCTCTGGTATCGTAAAATAGTTCTGATTGGTCAAAACACTAAAAGAGCAATTGTGACTTCAGAGGCACAGGATATAATCATATACCAGCAATAGGCTCTCAAGTTCTTTTTCTGATTCTTTTTTCATGTTTTTTATTGCAGGCAAAATCAATTTCATGAAGAAATAACGATGGCCCACAATGTTATAGCTATAATATTTAGCTGCTGTTTGTAGTGAAGGTCAGAAATAGCCAACAAGCGCTGTAAAGGAGGGAATGCAGCTGGACAAGAGCCACAAATTGGTAGTGTTTTGGCATGATACTGCCTGCTCCAGGGACAGGAGAAATTCACACCTATGGATGATAAACATAATATTTAAAAATCCATAATGGAACTTATTCAACAGGAGGACAGTATATCACTCACTGGTATCTGAAGTGGACCGCATTCTCATCACTTAAAATGGCTGCTGTTACGTAGTCGGCCTCGAAAGGCCTTGCATTCTGTTACATAATGAGTGTTTTAGTGTGCTCTTGGGCCTCAGTCCGACCCCAGACGGTTCCAGGACCAAACCGAGGGTTGACGGCGTGTTCCAGCATGGCAGACGGTTTTACCCTCTGCCAGGCCTGCAAGCTCCCAAGGCCAACAACATGATGTTGGAAGTTGAATGGTCCTCCGACCATTCCAAGCCCTTTCGGACCTGCCGCTAGGATTGGCATGGAGCAGCAGGCCTGACCTGAGGATGAGGGCAGACGGGCCTTAACATGAAGACATGACACCAAGGTTGATGCAACGGCATCACAGACAAGACAGTTGAAGACATGACACCAGGGCTGTTGAAGACATGACACCAAGGCTGATGTGGACAGCATCAGAGACGAGGGCTGGAACAAGACATGACACAAAGGTAGTTGAAGACATGACACCAAGGCTGATGCGAAGACATCACGGACCAGGGTCGATGCAATGGCATCCCAGACCAGGGTCGATGCGATGACATCAGACAAGGAACTTGACGAAGCCAAGATGAGACGAGAAATTGGGCGGAAGGACATTGGCACTATCTCTCAGGTCGCCCTACTCAGCCCACCTTCACGGGTGGACCCAATGGGCTAGTACGGACCACCCTGTCCCACTGCGCGCTCCACACAGCCCGAGTAGGCTGGTCATGGACCACGCGGAGAGCGGGACAGCGCAGGGAAGAGTCCAGCCAAGGCAGAACTTCGACGACGGAGCTATAAGTCATCCGGAGCTCCACAAAGGCTGGCAGGACATGACGGCTCAGGAGCACAGGAACGAATTCCACCTGCAGGCCACTCCACGCTCGGGAAAGACGTCATCCGAGGGAAGAAGGCCTGACAGGACCAGAAGGCTCAGGAGCGTTGAAGCGAACACCAAGAAGGGCAGGACACCAGGAGGCGAAACATCAGGAGACGAAACACCAGGACACCTGGACGAGGACCTCAGGCACGAAGACATGACATGACGAGAAGACGAAACGATGAGGAGCTCCACGAAGAAGACCTGACGGAGCTCTGGCAGGCAGGAGCCTCCAGTGTGAAGTAACTCCAATGCAAGGCAAGGAACAATGGCAAGACCAGCCCTTTTATAGGGCTCAAGCAGGAAATCAATCCATAGGTGGGGCCAGCTACACTTCCTGTGGCTGGCCCTTTAAATTCAGTAGAGAGGCGTGGCCGCACGCCTAGAGACAGGAAGCAGGACTGTGCAGGACCGTGGACAGCAGTTCTGCACCGACATCTGTAGCATAGCAGCAGGGCTGGGCCTAAACAAGGGCCCGATGACTGCAGCGGCTCCAACCGCTGCAGGGGGCCCCGGGGGCGGCTCCAGCCGCCAATAGAGCCCGGGGATGCGGCCTCCTGCCACGAAGATGGAAATGGCATCGGCAGCGGCTCCTGTGCCGCGAAGAGGAGCAGGGAAGTCTGCGGCTCCGGCCGCAGTGAAGGCCCAACTCCAGCGGCACCAGACGTGTCGGGCAGTAGAAGCAGCAAAAGATTAAGAGAGTGCCTGCTAGCGGGGATTAGCTCCACGGGCAGGGTTCATAACAGCTGCACAGAACCATGTACTGTGCATAGTGTGAAAATCAGAAACACCCAATCAAAAAGCACATCCATTCTAGCAACAGATCATGATTGGGTAGGGCTAAATCAATGGTAAATTATGGCAGGTGCCTTTACAGCTACCTTGCTACTGGTAAGTTAAAGATCACTGCATTGCATAAAATGTAGACCAATCTATTTCTTTATTCGACCTCACAAGAGTCACTGTGTTCATCTGACAGATCCATTTATGTTTATGTTAAAGCAATATCCTATTGTAATCGCTATCATGATGGTTTCTCCAAGACAGAGAACCTCAGCTCTTCCAGGGCATACTGTCATGAACCCCAGTGTTCAACCAGATGGGCCTCAGTCTTTCCCTGCTGGATGCAACGTAAATGTTCCTGAGTGTGGGTGCATCCAGAACATTTTGTTTTGCCAATGTACAAAAAGGTAGGGGGACACCATACTACATAAACAGAGCCAATTGACTCACATGAAATAGCAATGAACCAGAAAGAGCAAGTTATTCCTACTGAATGAGAACAGACAGACAGTGGAATGGCTGCAGGGGAAATGGCCCAGGAGATCCTCTATGTTGTTAGAACAGTACACCCAATTTACAAGTTCCATCTCTGGTGTCGTGTGCTTTTTTTTAATGCAAAGAGTGGTAGCTGTTGGAAAGGCTCAAAATGCTCCAATGTCATCATATACTTTGCTGGGCCATATGGATCTGGGGTGAAGGCATTTTTTGGTTGAAGCAGCAGGACTTCTTTTCTAGGAATTTGACTGACAGAGGCAGACACTGGCTTTAACTACAGAGGATTTTCAGTTCCCAATGAGATAGAAGCACTAGCTTGCATCAAATTATATATGTTTCAGCCATTTCCAAGGAAAGGGTTGATGAGGGTCTGGGGGCAGAGAGCTCCATTGAGCTCTGTATGAAATTTTATGAGAACCAAACATATCTCACGGACTACAGCAGCGCTGGCAAGAGCAAGAAGAAATAGCAGCACATCCCTGGCCTTTTCTATTACTAAACGGAGATATTGCAGCAGGGCAAACTGGACAAGAATGCCACCTCTGACCAACGCTGTGGCTTGTGCAATCAAAGTTAAGAGAGAGAGAAAGAATGAATCTTTCCAGTGATTTATGTACTTTACATGTAAATTCTGTTTATTGCATTCTTTGATTTTATAATTTCATGAAGGCAGAAAAGCTCACATCAGAGATCATGACTTTTGGATGACAAGAGCCAGAAAGCTGAAGTCAAGGCAGAGGAGAGGGGGCTGAGTTATCATGGCTCTTCTGAATTCTGCAAAACAAGGCAATGAAACTTTTTTTTTTTTTATGGCTCAATCCCTTTCTAAATCTATATATCAAAAAGAATCCCTGCCAGGGCAGGACTGCCTCCATCCATTTTCCTAGTTACTGGCATGGGAACCATTCATGCAATAGTAAGGAACGTAAGGGGATTTTACAGTCTAGGATGTTTTTCTTCATCTCTTTAGTTGAGGTCTGTCCCTGGCAGACTGACTGTAGACAGGGATTAGATATACAATATTGGCTTCCAAGAGTCTGAGATCCAGAGATTTAGTGGCTGTTGCACAGCGTAATGGATGAAAGCTTGGAAGCCAGTTACACCTCACCAGGACTAAAAGTGCCTCTTAAAGTGTGCTGCCTTGAGGACAAAGATATCAATCGCTTGATAGAGTTCTGGACTTCGAACCAGGAAGTCTGGTCTGAGCTAATGCTCCACTATAGCATCACTTGATGGTTACACAGCATTTGCTTTCATCTTGTGAAAATGCTCAACCACGCCTGCAAAAGAGCATGCAGTAATGTGTCGACATTATAACTTTTGGCAGTCTACTCTTGGTTTCAGGTGAGGCTATTCCCACAAATGTGGAGGATTTAGTTCTCTGAATTTGACTTATTTTATAACTTTAAGATTCAGGGGTAGTCAGTTTTTATAAAGAAGATCTGGCATTACTGATGGGCTGGTCTACACTCTCTGCTCCTATTTGTTGCAGAGTGCAAGCCAATTTACTGTGTTTGAGCTTTTCTACAGTGGATAATCTTGAATCTGATTGCAGGGTCTGGTGGATTTGAATTTGTCTTGGAGAAAGCCCTGCAAACATGAAGTTGTTTGAAGAACACATCATGCACATCTGGCAAGAGATGTCAGCACAGAACATACTGCAGCAGCAGACTACACGCTAGGACAAACCTTTCTGTAAAAGAGGAGGGGGGAGGGCTCAGCGATTAACTCTGGGACTTAATTGTAAATCACTTGTATTTAGATGGGCCAATATTTACCATTTATGGAGCTACAGGCACCACAAATTAAAACTTACTTCAAGAGCCACAAGTGCTGTTGCCATCAGTTGAAGGTTCACATGCTTTATTTAAAAAAAAAAAAAAAGCAAAAACATAACGTCATATATTGGGACAAGAAAGGAGACCTGGTAATGTGATTTACTTGGATTTTAATAAAGCTTTTGATAATAGTCCCACATAGAAGACTTGTGAACAAAATGAGAAGCTTGGGAGTGGATGCCAAGTTAGTAGCGTGGATTGCAGATTGTTTGACTGACAGGAGATAGCGTGGAATGGTAAATGGAACTTACTCTGAAGAAAGAATGGTGTTAAGTGGAGTGCCACAGGGATCGGTTTTGGGACCGGTTCTGTTCAATATCTTTGTGAGTGACCTGGCAGAAGGAATAGAAGGTAAAGTTTGTCTATCTCTGGATGATACTAAGATCTGCAACAGAGTGGACACGCCTGAAGGAGTAGAGAGAATGAAAAGTTATTTAACCCTTTGAACCCATTGTCCCTGAATTCAGGGATGGCCTAATATCAATATCAACACCCGGTAAACCGGTATAATCACATTTATTTATTTATTTATTTTATTTTATTTATTTATTGATAAACTTTTCTATACCGGTATTAGTGGATACATCATACCGGTTCACATTTCAACAAAAGGCCAGAAAATACATATAACAGGGCAAAGGGGAGGGATCATGGTGAAGAAAAGGCTGAGAAGAGGCAAAAACAGGAGCAACAAAAAACAATGTAACTTTCATTAGTTATATAAATAATCAAAACAAGGCGTTGAACAATCATTAGTTATATAAATAGACAAAAACAGAGCACTGAAACTGAGTAACGAGTCAGAACTGTTGTGATCCCGGGTCGGCCCCGGCACCTACCCCGTCGCAGCTACGGTTCCAGCCCGCCTTCCCCGGGCCTCCGGGGACCCCAGACGCTGCCGGCCCGACGCGGGCCCACCTCACCCGGGCCTGCAGGCTCCTCTGCCGCCGCGTCTTCGCCCCGTCGGAGCAGCCGGCGTCCCTCTACTGCTGGCTCCGCCCCCTAGACGCGCGCGCGCGTCTTGGCTCTAAATTTAAAGGGGCCAGCGCGGGAAAGCCTGGTTCCTCCTCCGGCTGAAGTCAGACGCTGCAGGGCTACTTAAGCCCTGCAGTTACAGGACCCATTGCCTTGCAACGAGGTTCCCAGGGTTCCCCTGCTTCCAGTTGCGGTGTTCCTGCTTCGTCTTCAGCTGTCTCAGGTTCCTGACTCGGATTGGCTTTCAGTGATTCTCTGGTTCCTGACTCGGTTTGGCTTTCGGTGATTCTCTGGTTCCTGACGCGGATTGGCTTTCGGTGATTCTCTGGTTCCTGACTCCGGTTCGGCAAGCGGTGATTCTCTGGTGCACGACTTGGCCTGGTGAGCGACGACCCTCCGGCTCTCGACCTTGGACTTCTTCAGGACTCCGCCTCCGAGGATCCACCTAAGTCCCAGCGGCCGGGTCCCTACGGGCTCCTCCTGGGGGGACACCGGCTTCCAGGGTGAATCTCCTAAGTCCCAGCGGCCGGACTCTTACGAGCTCCTCTCGGGGGAGTACCGGCTTCCAGGGCGAAGACCATCTACCACCAGGCCAGTCCCACCTTCTCTTCATCTCCCTTCTGAGCCCTTGGTCGCATAGGGCCTCCCGTGGTTCCTTCCTCCAGCCATCCTCGAGTCTGCCTCTGCCGCCTCCCGGTCGGGGCCACTGCTGCGAACCCTCACAGCATTTCCAACCTTCGGTTCCGATCGGCCCAAGGGTCCACGAAGCTTACAAGAACTATAAGCAAGATTCACTGGATTCAGACTGGATGGCAAAAGTCGTGAAGGAAGACGAAGAAGAGGGCAATATAGGCAGGTTGGGCAAATTTAAATTGGTTAGTCGGGGTAGGCCTGTTTAAAAAGCCTACTGAATACCCAGTAAACTGGTATAATCACATACTGAATAACCAATACTAATATTAAAAATAGCACATTGACAAAAATTATTGGTTTTCCTGAGGAAATTAGGGTTGACAGGTTTATCGTCATAGGAACCTAGGGTTCAAAGAAGCTTGAAGAGTGATCAAGCCTTGGCAGCTGGGATTCAATGCCAAGAAGTGCAGAGTCCTGCATCTGGGGTGCGGCAATTCAAAACAGCTTTATGTGATGGGCGGTGAAAGAATGATGTGCACAGACTGGGAGAGGGAGCTTGGTATGATAGTGTCTGATGATCTGAAGATGGCGAAGCAATGTGACAAGGCGATAGCTGTAGCCAGAAAAATGCTGGGCTGCATAGAGAGAGGAATAACCAGTAAGAAAAAAAGAGGTGATAATGCCCTTGTCAGGTCCTTGGTGATGTCTCATCTAGAGTACTGTGTTCAGTTCTGGTGTCCGTATCTCAAAAAGGATAAAGTCAGGATAGAGGCGGATCAAAGAAGGGTGACCAAAATGGTGAGGGGTCAGCCTTGGAAGACTTATGAGGAGACGCTGAAGGATCTGACCTTGTACACCCTGGAAGAAAGGAGGTGCAGGGGAAATATGATGCAGGTCTTCAGATACCAGAAAGGTTTTAATGATGCAGAATCGACAAACCTTTTCTGTTGGAAAGAAATCAATAGAACTAGGGGTTATGAAATGAAACTCCGGGGAGGACTCAGAACCAATGTCAGGAAATATTTCTTCTCTGAGAGGGTGGTGGATGCCTGGAATGCCCTTCCCGAGGAGGTGGTGAAGATGAAAACAGTCCAGGAATTCAAAGGGGCATGGGATAAACATTGTGGATCCCTAAAGGCTCGAGGATGGAAATGAAGAAAAGAGTGCATGGGGGTAGCTTGCTGGTGTGGCGGTTACTACCCTTAACCAATAAACCTTGATACCATTAATGCAACTCCATCATTGCTTTCTGCTTCAACGGCAGGGGGAAAAGGGGAATTGGACTCAGACAGCAACTAACAAGGGCCCTACCCTTTTTTTGGTTTGGGGAACAAATAAACATGGTAACTAGCTGATGCAGCTTAATTACTAAAACCCGGATTTTAAAATGACTGCATGTATAAATTTCGGGGGTTATGTGTGTGGCCAGGCCTTGTGCACCCTGCGCGCATTTTGCAAAGGGCCTGGCCACCAGCGTAACCCCTGTTATGTGCTGAAGTGCCGGGCCTGCTGAAAGGGGCAGTCCGGGGGCTGGGCGGGGCCGGCAAGGACAGTGCCATTGGCTGCTGTCCCAGAGGAGCAGCAAGTAAAGGAACAAAAAAAAAAAAAAATGTGAGTAGGTAGGAAGGTCAGGTAGGGATAAAGGGAAGTTCCCTCCCAGTCCGCTTAATTGGAGCGGACTGGGAGGGAACTGGGGAAGCCCTGCTCGCGTCACCCTGCATTGCTTTTTTAAATCCCCCCCTCCCACGCGCAGAGCCCACCCGCTCAAACATGCGTGCGCGGACATTAAAATCTGGCACGCATGTATGCGCAGGAAACGTATTCTATAACATGCGTGCGCTGATGCGCATATGTTATGAAATTGGCACAACCATCTGCACGCGCCAGGAAACATGCGCACATGGACGTGCGCATGCTCCTTTTAAAATCTACCCCTAAGCCTCATACTTTGATGCAACTCGAACATTGCTCTCTGCTTTCATGGCAAGGGTTAAGGGAAATTGGATTCAAACAGCATCCGAGGTCTGGGAAACTGATAAGCATGGGGGTAACCTGCACAGTGCAGCAGGTACTGGCAGAAGCTTGCTGGGCAGACTGGGTGGATCATTTGATCCTTTTCTGCCGTCATATCTATGTTTCTTAGGATCTATAAAGGAATCAACAAAAACAGGCAATTTCTTTGATAAGAAAGTTGCAGATAAATGGGCAGGGTTGGGAGTAGGAAGAGACAAAGGCAATCTTCGATATGTTGGAGTAAGAAATGGCATTAAGAGGAAGGAGGATGAGATTGCGAGTCTTTTGCTGCTTTTGCCCGTGTTTCAGTATTTGAGTTGCTGAGTTAGATCCACTCCCTGGTATCATCACATTCCCTTTCCCTCCGTCCCCGTCCCCCTCAGCATAATTTACCACCTTCTCTTCCCTCTCTCTCTCTGCCCCCTCGCATCATCACCTTCTCTTCCCTTCCCTCTCCTGCTCCCCCCCCCCCCCCCGGCATCAACATCACCTTCTCTCCCCCTTCCCTGGCATCATCAGCTTTTCTTCACCTCTCTCTGCCCCCCCCCCCCCCACCTCCTGGCATCATCTCCCCCTACCCTGTGGCACCTTCGTCTGTCCCTCTCCCCACGCTCAGCACATTCAGCTGTCCCTTCTTCCACTCCCCCCTCTCTCCTAGAACTGGCAGAAGCCTGAGCAGCACTTAACCTGGCGCTGCTGCCGCCTCTTTCTCCCCTGCCAGCTTGCCTTTCCAGTCAGAACTGCACGATGCCAGCAGATCTGGCACGGCTGCAGGGCCCCCAAGCCGCTTTCATTGCAGAGGGAAGCAGGGGACAGGCACTGCAGTCTGAAACACCCCCCCCCCCCCCTCCCCAGCAGTGGGAGGACATCCTGCAGGCTAGGAAGGAACGAGAAAATGAAGGTCACGGGCATTTAAACTTTTCTTATCGGGCTCTTCTCGTGGCACACCTGCCCTTCGAATAGGAAACACTGGAACAGATTATTGTGACATCTCGTGTCAAGGCTTACCTAAGAAAGCGACGAAGCTGTGACAGATTCTTCAAAATATGGCTGCAAGGTGATGGCTGGGAAAGGACGGCTGATGGGTAAGTTACACTGGCTACCAGCTGCAAGCCATGTTCTTTAAAGCCTGTCTTGCGGGAGAGCCGATGCCTCCAGCAGGTCGGAGTGAAGGAGGAGGTAGGTGGTTAGAGTCAGGGCTCAAACCCTACTGCTGCTCCTTGTGACCTCAGGCCAGTTACTTCACTCTCCATTGTTTCTGGTATGAACTTAAATAGGAAACCCTCCGAGGGCCAGGAAACACCCCAGTACCAGAATGGAATCCACTTTGAAGTGAAATATGAACACATTTATTCATTGCAAGATTATTCTTCCTCAAGATGGCGATGATTTTCTCAGCAGGCACTGCTGGCTTTTGCCAGGATTAGCATTAATAAAATTAACAGCAACCAGCCAAAGAGCCTTCAGTTATGTTGGTATATATTTCTGGAACTTACTGCCTTTGGAACTCTGTATGGAACTCGAGTTATTTGTCTTTTCGAAAGACATTAAACACATGGATGAGGACTATGATTGCTGCCTTTAGGCAGCAATAGTTAGTTATGACTGGACTTCTTGGGGTGGGTTAGGGGTGTTGATTTTACATTTGTAAAGAAGTATTTTATTGCAGATTGCTCTGGGCTAATAAGCTGAGCATGTAATCAAATATTACAAATAAACTAATACTGCTGCTTTAAACACATTCAAATCTAAGTGCACACCAGCATCATGCCCATGAAACCAGCACAGAAAGTTTGTATTCTTATTGTTCCAATAAAACAATGGGTTCCATTTAGCAAAGCATTTTTTTCCAATTAGCCCTCACCCTGCTCTTACACAAAATTCTCCTTCTCCACATGCAAAAGTGAGGTTAGCAACTGTATCAAAAGTCGCTATCACAAAACCACACTGTATCCAAACATATGCACGCTGGCAAAATGCAGGGCCATCTTGGGAGGACAGGATGAATACAAACAAGGGAAAAATTATGTCTTGGGAGATTTTTATAACAAATGTATCAGTGGTAGGTACATGGAGCTACTCAGTAATAGCAAACTATTATTCTGACAGCCTCTACCAAAATCTCCCCTTATTGACCTCCCCCACGTAAGATGCACTGCTGCTTTAAAAGATGTGAGTTATGGAAAGTGACATATTACTCAGTCTATGCGCCGACTTTTCCAGATGCTGACGTACCTTTTACAGAAGGTGCTTCCAACAGGCATCGTTTGGGGCCCGAAATGCTGAGATTTGTGCAGTTTATTTGAGTGAACTAATCCAATTTTCTTTCCAAGGTTTGGGATTCTAAGCTTATGCAAGTGACCACAAATTCAGCTCCCAGAGATTATTGATACGCTACTGCCTGCCTAGTACATTGTGTGCACACATAAGAAAGTAAAACACATGCTAGCTAAATTGTAAATTAAAAATACTATATGAAGATATGTTTTTTTTTCCCAGCTGTTGATTTATTTCAGGTAACACTGCTGAATTTTTGGTATAGTTTCTTTATTAAAGAAATACAAAATTAGGTTTTCACAGACATAACTAGGATCGTGCTTTGATGTATACATTTACTAACGTCAGATATCTTTCTTTTGGATTGTGCATATTCCTTTTCAAATCACTTCTGTAAACTAGACCTGCTACAGGAAAGTTCTTAAACTACATCTTATGGGGCCATTTTTCCTGCATCACTATTATTAGGTGTGCTACACAGCTATAATTGGTTTTAAAGATCCAATTGTGTTTCGTCAGGCTCTTCTTTCTTCAGCTTGCAGACACGAAAGGTTATGTTGGACAGATTCTATGGCAGATGCTGGAGAGCCAAGACAGAGAAGGCAGCTGAATTTGATGTTGACTGGTAGCCAGGACCGGAAGAAGAGGATGGGCTATCCACAAAGGTGATAGTGGCCAAATCAGAATCAGCATTCAAATATGCTTGGGACAGAGAAAGGGGAGTTCCAGATGGTAGAAAAGGTGGGGGAGGAAGATGATTCGAGATAAAGCAGGAGCTGCCACGACACTAAAGGCAACATCACTACTATGTTGCTCTGAGTTACTGGTCTCAGACTCTAAAATCCTTTGAACAATTTGCTTTGCACCACATTAAGGCTCAGATAACATTTGAACACAGTCCTTTTTGCAGTAGACATATAAATAATAAAGTCATTTTCATTCAGATGCTTTTTTAAAATTTAATTTTATACCCTTTTCAGCTTTTAATTTGTCCAAAACCCTGTTCCCCCAGGTAGATTCATTGCTGTGTCTCCAGGCGCTTTTAAATTATAAACTAATTATTGCTTTTTGCTCAGCACATGCCATTCTGCATGGGATGGCTGGCTCCAGCTAGTTTTCCTCTATTAGGCTTTTCCAATTTTGGGCCTGATTCACAAGGCTTCCCTGACAGCCCCCTCCAATCATGGATAAAGAATGGGAGAAAAGCCTCAGTGAATCAGGACCTTTGTATCAAAAGTTAGTACGTCTGGCCCTATGTGCTGAATGTGGATGCAGCACAGGTCCATTAAGAAAAGAATTCAGATAGCCACTGAAAAAGGCTTCCTGCTTGTTGATTTGACCAGGGAACTGGGCTATGGAGAAATAGTGAGGGAACAGAGAAGCAGGGCACTGTATCTGTGATTTCACTGAAAATATCTGAATTAGGATTGGTAGAAATCTGGCAACAAATATCCACCGGAGAGGAATCACAAGTTTTATTTGAATACCTATGAGTTATAGAACAGAATTTATTTTTATATTGTTGTTTTTTTAAAAGGGCACCAGGGTGAGTGGGGAAACTATAGACCAGTGGGTCTGATGTCAAAATGGTTAAACTATTTTTAAAAACAAAATTACTAACCATATGGGTACATCAGTTTAGTAAAGGTGAGTTTTGCCTTCTCAATCTCTGAACTTTTTTAAAGGTATTAATAAATTTGTGGAGAGGATGAGCCGTTTGATTATGTGGATTTTCAGAATGTGTTTGACAAAGTCCCTCATGAGAAACTTCTCAGGAAATAAAGTCATGGGATAGGAGGCAGTGTCCTTTTGGAGGCTGGTAACTGGTTAATAGATAGGAAACAGAGAGTTGGGTTAAATGGAGAAAGGGAACTAATGACTTGCCTTAAAGATCTGTACTGGGACCAGTGCTGTTTAACATTCATAAATGGTCTGGAAAAAGGAGAAAGATGATCAAATCTGCAGATGATACAAAATTATTCAAAGCTATTAAGACACAAGCAGATTGTGAGGAATTGCAGAAGGTCATTGCAAGACTGGGAAACTGGACATCTAAATGGCAGATTACATTTTAACGTGGACAAGGGCAAAATGATGCACACAAGGAAAATAAGGCACATGCTGCTGGGTTCCCTTTTGAGTCACCACTCAGGAAAGGGATCTTGGAGTCATTTCAGACAGGGGCGGTTCCAGGGCAAATGCCGCCCAGTGTGAAAATGGACACCTCACCAGCTCTATAGTAGAACGGGTGATGCTGGCAGAGCCCATGGCATCCCTCAGCTCGTGATGCCCCAGGCAACCACCCAGCATTGATTGTGGACAATATGTTGAAGGCCTCAGCTCAGTGAGCGGCGAAGGTCAAAAAAGCAAGTTGAATGTTAAGAATGATCCAAAAAGGAATGGAGAATAAAACAGAAAATATCATACTGCCTCTGTATTGACCCCATGGTTTGACCACACCTTGAGTGCTGTGTGTAGTTCTGGTCACCCAATCTCAAAAAAATAAAGTGGAACTAGAAAAGGTACAGAGGAGGGCAATGAAAATGATAAAGGGATGGCATGAAGAAAGACTAAGCAGATAGCACTCTTCAACTTGGAAAAAAGGCAATGGAGGGGGATATGAGAGGTTTACAAAATCATGAGTGGAGTGGAACAGTTAAACAGGACAGTTATTTACCCTTTAAATAGTTCTAGCGCCAGAGGGGACTTCATGAAACTAACTCATAGCAGGTTTAAAACAAATTTTTTATTTATTTTAGAAGTTTTTATATACCGATGAACGTTGGGAACATCTCATCGGTTCACAACAAACATAAATCAGCAACAGGCGCTTTACAATGAAACAGAGAACATGAATAAATACAGGAATATAGTTGAACGTATTACAAAGATAAATGCATCAAAAGTATTACAAAAATAATTGCATCAAAATATAGAATTGTATTGTAGAAAGTAATGCTTTATTCAATGCAAAAATCAAGATAAAAACATAAGAAATGGAGAAATTACTTACCTGATAATTTCGTTTTCCTTAGTGTAGACAGATGGACTCAGGACCAATGGGTATAGTGTACTCCTGCTAGCAGTTGGAGATGGATCAGATTTCAATCTGATGTCAGCCCCCAGTACATATACCCCTGCACGAAGTGCAGCTCTTCAGTATTCTCCTCGAAAAGCATTGTGGATATATGTGTGACTGACTGACTGATTAACTTAAAAATTTGGTTAACGTGGATAACTTCATAACTTGGATAAACGCTCAAACTTGATTAACTTGAACTGGTTGATTGACTATAGCTGGAGACCGCCAGTGTACTCAACTGGAAAGCGTCGACACCCGGCAGGGTGGATGCCCTAGCTAAATGAGAACATGGCTTACCCTTGAATCATTTGAAAGACCATGCGAGACGGCAGCCAAGGGTGGGATGCTGAGTCCATCTGTCTACACTAAGGAAAACAAAATTATCAGGTAAGTAATTTCTCCATTTCCTAGCGTGTAGCAGATGGACTCAGGACCAATGGGATGTATAAAAGCTACTCCCGAACCAGGTGGGAGGCTGCCTGTGACCCACTTAGTATTGCCCTTGCAAATGCCGTGAACGTCCGGGGTGCTGTGGCTAACCCGAAAGGTAGTGCCCGGAACTGGTAGTGACGGTTCAGGACTTTGAAGCGTAGGTAGCGCTGATGTTCCTGATTAATGGGGATGTGCAGGTAGGCCTCTGCAAGATCCAGGGATGTGAGAAACTCTCCTGGTTGTATCACCCTTATAACGGATCGTAGGGTTTCCATGCGGAAGCGAGGGATCCTGAGGTGGCGGTTGACCGACTTGAGGTCCAGGATGGGCCTGAATGTTCCCTCTTTATTGGGAACAATAAAATAGATGGAATAATGGCCAGTATTTATTTCCTGTGGAGGCACTGGGGTTATGGCCTCGAGGGCCAGTAGTCTGGACAGTGTAGCGTCCACTGCGGCCCTTCTGGAGGGGTCGTGGCAGGGGGACTCCACGAACTTGTCTGGAGGGGTTTGTAGGAAATCCAGGTAGTACCCCTCCCGAATGATGGCTAGGACCCACTTGTCAGAGGTTATTTCGACCCATCTGCGGTAGAATAGGGCTAGTCTGCCCCCTATGGCTTCTTCCCTTGGATGGGTCGCCTGAATCTCATTGTGGGGTGTGGCTGGGGCCCTTACCCGAGCAGGCTCCCCTCTTGTTGTGCTTGATCCGAAAGGACTGGTTCCTGCTCGTAGGGCGGGGCGCTTGATAGTTGCTCCTGTAAGGATTGAAGCGCTGCGAACGTCTGCCCCTGGAGGACCTGGGGAAGGGTCGCTGGTTTCCCTTCGTCTTATCTTCCGGCAGTGGCAGCAATGGGGACTCGCCCCATTTGTCGGCCAGTTTCTCTAGTTCACTGCCGAACAGGAGGGATCCTTTGAAGGGCATCCTTGTGAGGCGCGTTTTGGAAGATGCGTCGGCTGAACAGCTTCGGAGCCAGAGTTGCCTCCTGGCAGCCACCGCAGAGGACACTCCTCTGGCCGCTGTGCGCACTAGGTTGGAGGCAGCGTCCGCTAGGAATGATACTGCTGGTTCCATGTCTTCTCCCGGGGTGTTGTTCCTGGTTTGTGATAAGCAGGCGCGTGTCACCACAGTGCAGCAGGCCGCAATTTGTAGAGACATAGCGGCAACGTCAAATGACTGTTTGAGGATGGACTCCAGATGTCGGTCATGTGCATCCTTGAGCGCAGCTCCTCCCTCCACTGGGATAGTGGTGCGCTTAGAGACCGCCCAGACCATGGCATCCACTCTTGGGCATGCAAGATCTTTGGTTGCTGGGTCCAGGGGGTACAGGGCTGCCAAGGCTCATCCCCCTTTAATTGCGGGCTCCGGAGCATTCCATTCCAGGTCAATCAGCTGTTGTGCTGCTTGTAACAGAGGGAAGTGGCGAGAAGTCTGTCGAAGACCTTCCAGCAGGGGGTTTGGTTTAGGTTCCCCCGAAGTAACTGGGCCCGGGATAGCGAGCTCCGTCAGACATTGATTGACCAGGTCCGGGAGCTCGTCCTTTGTGAAGAAGCGTCTCATGATTCGGTGAGGCTCTGTCCCCGGGGGGAGCTCACCCTCTTCTAGGGATTCGGCTTCCTCCTCAGAGCTGGTAGGTGTCCATATAAAGAGCAGGTAGTAAAATACTGCACAGAGCGGCAGTAGCCACAGAGGCATTCACGGAGCGGGATGCCAGTGGCCAGTGGTAGGTGTCCACCTTCACGGAGCGGAAGGATGGAGGGCTGTCATCTCCCAATTAAATAAATAATAAAAAACCCCAGGGATGGGATCCATCAGTTCTAGAGGACGCATATAAAGAGCAGGTAGTAAAACACTGCATGGAGCGGCAGTAGCCACAGAGGCATTAACGGAGCGGGATGCCAGTGGCCGGTGGTAGGTGTCCACCTTCACAGAGTAGAAGGATGAAGGGCATCCATCTCCCAATTAAAAAAAGAAAAGAAAAAAAGAAAAAAAAACAGGATGGGTTCATGGGCTTATAGGTATTACCAATTATTAGGCTTTTCAATATTTGATGATAGTTAATGTGACTTTCAAGGCATTCTTCACTTTCGGTGCATGTCCGGCATGACTCCTTGCTTCAATGACAGGGGAAAAGAAAAACTGATACTTCACACATTTCCAGCATTGCCCTCTGCTTCATGGCAGAGAGCTATGCTGCCGCTTACCCAACTAATCAAACTTAATATTTCACTTGGAAGCAGCTCCAGCACTGCTCTCTACATTAATGGTGGGGGTGAAAAGGGAATTAGAACATAAGGTTACTAAGAGCCAAGAGAAACAGTTAAGTATGAGAACAAATGTGTGAAGCTTGCTGGGCAGACTGGATGGACCGGTTGGTCTTCTTCTGCCGTCATTTCTATGTTTCTATGTTTCTATGTTTCTATGTCCGAGTCCCCATAGGTAGGACTTCTGGGTAATGGGAGCCTGTGCCTAGGTCTTGAAGGGCCTGGGGCATGTGGGTCCTCCGATGGAGCATGTGGCTGGTCAGCCAGAGGATCAGTTTGCATTTGAACAAAGGCGTGAATCCCCTTGAAGAACTCCACCCATGATATCGACGCTGGATCAAAGCCGAGGGGCGCTGGTTCCATGGGGTCCCCGTCTGTGGGGGGTCCCCCGGGCTAGGTCCGGGGTGCCCCCTGAGGAGCTAGAACTCGGCCCTGGGTGGGACTGGCCCTGAGCTGGACCTCCCAGGGCCTCCTCACACTGCGTGCACAGGGTGTCGGCCTCCTCGCTTTGTGCGGCTCTGATGTGGTTTGCTGGGCAGAGGCCTTGCGCTTTAATTTCTGTTCCTGGGGGTGCCATGGCTGTCGGTGCGTAAATCGTATGCGCTCCAGTGCGCTTAAAATGAGCGTGTAAGTTGTGCTCGCGGTAGTGCCGTACATATGCGCTCGGCTTTGTAAGTGCAAGTTATGCGCGCAAGGATTTATGCACGCGTAAGTCTATGCGCACAAGTGCTTTGTGCGCCTGACTCGGAGATGTGCGCTCGGAGGCGAATGGTGCAGCGAGTAGGCCAAGATGACAACGGCGAACATGCGGGCAATATGGCGACTCCCTCGGAGAGTCTCCACGTGGGCAGACTCTTGGAATAGCCGGGGCCTGGCCCTGCTAGGGCGGATCAACCTGGTGGCACTGGTCCCGGTCGGTGACCTGTGCTCCTCCTCGATCCTCGGAGACCTGATTCAAGTAGAAGATTTCTACCTTACCTTGTCTTCGGCGCTTCCCGGTTTCGTCCCGGGCGGTCTCCGGTTGCAGGGGGAGAGGGCAAATACCTTCACCACCGCGCTCGAGGGTGCACCCGCTGCCTCTCAGCTGCGCCCGAAGGATCGTGGGCTAGGTCCTCGGCGTGATTCGGCAGCCGGACCGAGGCTCACCTCCAAGGGACCACGGAAATCACCTCAGGAATCTCAACTAGGGGAGGGACCCGAGGGTATCACCGCAGGAAAGCGGGGCTCGTCTTCAGGTAGGTATTCTTCTTTAAATTTTGGGTTTTCTTTGAATTTGATCTAACGCTTGAGAGCATGCAGATAGTCCCTAACTGCTATGGAGACGGAAAATACTGAAGAGCTGCACTTCCTGCAGGGGTATATGTACTAGGGCTGACGTCAGATTGAAATCTGATCCGACTCCAACTGCTAGCAGGAGTACACTATACCCATTGGTCCTGAGTCCATCTGCTACACGCTAGGAAATTGCCATGCTGGGTTGGACCAAGGGCCATCAAGCCCAGCATCCTGTTTCCAACAAAGAACCTGGCAAGGACCCAAACAAAAAGAAGATCCCATGCTGCTGATGCCAGTAATAGCAGAGGCCATTCCCTGAGTCAACATGATTAATAGCAGTTAATGGACTTCTCCTCCAAGAACTTATCCAAATCTTTTTTAAACCCAGCTACACTAACTGCACTAACCACATCCTCTGGCAACAAATTCCAGAGCTTAATTGTGCATTGAGTGAAAAAGGATTTTCTCCAATTAGTCTTAAATGTGCTACTTGCTAACTTCTATTATCCAAAAGTCTAAATAATCGATTCACATCTACTCATTCAAGACCTCTCATGATTTTAAATACCTCTAACATATCTCCCCTCAGCTGTCTCTTCTCCAAGAGGAACAGCCCCAACCTCTTCAGTCTTTCCTCATAGGGGAACTGTTCCATCCCCTTTATCATTTTGGTTGCCCTTCTCTGTACCTTCTCCATCGCACCTATATCTTTTTTAAGATACGGCAACCAGAATTGTACACAGTATTCAAGGTGTGGTCTCCCCATGGAGTGATACAGAGGCATTATGGCATTTTCTGTTTTATTAACCATTCCCTTCCTAACAATTCCTAATATTCTGTTTGCTTTTTTGACTGCTGCAGCACACTGAGCTGACGATTTTAAAGTATTATCCACTATGATGCCTAGATCTTTTTCTTGAGTGGTAGCTTCTAATATGGAACCTAACATCACATAACTACAGCAAGGGTTATTTTTCCCTATATGCAACACCTTGCACTTGTTCAAATTAAATTTCATCTGCCATTTGGATGCCCAATCTTCCAGTCTTGCAAGGTCCTCCTGTAATGTATCACAATCCGCTTGTGATTTAACTACTCTGAATAATTTTGTATCACCCGCAAATTTGATAACCTCACTTATCGTATTCCTTTCCAGATCATTTATAAATATATTGAAAAGCACCAGTCCAAGTACAGATCCCTGAGGCACTCCACTGTTTACCCTTTTCCACTGAGAAAATTGACCATTTAATCCTACTCTCTGTTTCCTGTCTTTTAACCAGTTTGTAATCCACGAAAGGACATCGCCTCCTATCCCATGACTTTTTAATTTTCTTAGAAGCCTCTCATGAGGGACTTTGTCAAATGCCTTCTGAAAATCCAAACACATTACATCTACTAGTTCACCTTTATCCACATGTTTATTAACCCCTTCAAAAAAATGAAGCAGATTTGTTAGGCAAGACTTCCCTTGGGTAAATCTGTGTTGACTGTGTTCCATTAAACCATGTCTTTCTATGTGCTCTATGATTTTGATCTTGAGAATAGTTTCCACTAGTTTCCCGGCACTGAAGTCAGGCTCAATGATCTATAGTTTCCTGGATCGCCCCTGGAGCCCTTTTTAAATATTGGGATTACACTGGCCAGCCTCCAGTCTTCAGGTACAATGGATGATTTTAATGATAGCTTACAAATTGTAACTAATAGATCAGAAATGTCATTTTTTAGTTCCTTCAGTACCCTAGGATGCATACTATCCGGTCCAGGTGATTTGCTACTCTTTAGTTTGTCAAGATGTGGAATTTGGTGCTTGAGGATGTGGTCAAGGCATTTAGTATGGCTGGTTTAAAATAGATTTGGACAGGTTTCTCTGGAAAAGGTCAATAAATCATTATTAGTCACATAAACTTGGAAAAGTTGCCACTTATCCCTGGGGATGAGCAACAAAAATGTATCTGCTCTCTAGGATCAGCTGAATTGGCTACTTTTGGAGACAATATGCTGGCCTGGAAGAACCTTTGGTCTGACTCAGCATGGCATATATGTAGAGACAGCAAAGGAGGTTGTTGAATAAGTAAAATCTGCTATATTTTCCTAGGCTAGGGAATCTGTTTGGTTCAAGTCAGACTTTGAATTTGTACATCAAAGCTCTACAAAGTCACACACATACTCAAAACTGTTTCTTTAGGACATGTGACACTTGGTTCCAACCAAAGAGGTGTAGAGCAGGTCTGTTGATCGGGTGTAAAAGACCTGCAGATTCCGCAGTAATAATCAATCTCCGATTGGAAGTACATAGTTTCGCAGCAATTCCCAACCTACATAGTACATGATGGCAGAACAGGAACAAACTAGCCCATCCAGTCTGTCCATAAAAATTCCCATACTCAATCCAACAATAGTTCCCCATGCACTAATGTCTTTTCCTATGTCCTTCGCCCCCTTTCCTACACTACCCTCAATATTGTCCGAAGCATGCCCAAATTCTGCCACCATTCTCACTGGCAGGGCTTGCCGTCCTCCTCCGTGATTCTTATAAGATCAAAACTAAATCCAACATTCAGTCTCCTTCCAAGCCTTAGTATCAAGTTTTCTAAATATCTCCATGACTAGCAAAACTAGCAAACTCATTGTCCAAAGCAACCAGCCTTTTCCCAAGCTCATTGGACTTTTGGGTCTAACCATGGACACTCCATGTTACCGCAGTGCCTACAACAGCACTTCCTCAACCAATACTGAGTCTCCATGATATGCAAATTTACCTCATGCATATTTATTGTGGATATCCTAAAAACCTGACTGGCTGTGGGGTCCCCAGGGCAGGTTTGGGAAGCCCTGGCCTGCAACCTGTCCTGGGGAAGCCCCAAGTCGATCACATTTCCGAATAGCAATAATGAACTTTCACAAGATGTAACTGCATGCACTGCCTCCCTTGCATGCAAATATAGCCCCCAACGAGTGGGCAGAACCTGAGGACAAGTTGGGGAATTGCTAGTATAGGTCATTAAAAGCATCATATATAAATGTGCAGTCAGTTTTTCCTAAAGCAAATCACTGCAGTCCAAAAAGCATAGAAAACCATGAAAGAGACCCCAGAGGACGGCGACACTTGAAAACATGCGTCATGTGCATCAATAGTCTCACAGAAGGGAAAGCGGAAGGGAAAAGCATGGAGCGGCGAGGCTCTGACACTGCTTGTAGAGGGGACTGGCGAGCCTGGCACGTTGTGTGTCACCTCTCTGCAGGGTCTCAGCAAAATCGATTCCTCTCCATTTGCAAAGTCGAGCAGGGAGAAATGGCCATACACAGATACAAAGAACAGCAGGGGAAGGAGGCCTGATGCCTTGTACTCGGGCCGGTTCTGTTCTCTTCCGATGAGAGTTATTTTGTCCCGTCCCCCCCCCCCCCCCCCGGATGGCCAGGCGCGGATTTCTTGCCGGCACTCGTGCCCTGCGCGTACAAACGATGCTGCCCTTGCTTCGGGTCGGGTCGGTGAAGGCTCCCAGGACAAGCTCGGGGACTCTTCCCCCTGAGCCTCCCAACACAGGTGCGAGTCGGGCCGCCAAGGGTCGAGGGGGGACTCAGAGAGGTCGCGCCCCCCCCCCCCCCGACCCCATTCAGCAAAGGGCTCGCAGAGATCACGTGACGCGCTTCCCCCTCTCCCAAATCGGGGATGTTCTGAGTAAGGGGAAGATATTCCGGGCGCCGATCGGCAATAAGAGGAAGGGGAGGGGGGTGGGTGGTTATACCGCAGCCCCCCCCCCCCCTCCCCTGACACCATGCACAGACATGGAGGTGGGGGGGGGGGGGAGGGGGTGTGCGTGCGTGCGTGCAAGCAGCGATGTGGAGTCCGGATCATCGGGGAGGGGGCGGCCAGCCTGCGGATACTTTCGGGGTCCCCCCCCCCCACCCCCTGCACACGCGATTTCCATGCGCTGGTTCGGCATCTCCCTTTCAGCCCCGCCCCCAGCATGTTTTTCCCTCCTGCTCTGGGCTGTGAGCCGCCGCCGCCGCTCATCCCTGCCCTTATTCTAGACGGCCCCGCCGAGCAGGAGCGGCCAGCGGCTCCCCCCCCCCCCCCCCCCCCCCCAATGCCTCCGGGGCGCCCCGGCTGCGGTGCCTTTAAACGCCAGCGGCGCGCGCGGGACCGGGCTGGCACGGACAGACGGACGCCCTGCCTCCCGCTGCTGCTGGAGGACGATTTCCATAGTAACCCGTGCACGGGCTGCCAGCGGCAAACCTGAGGATTTCCTCCCCCCCCCCCGCCCGCGACGACATCTGGCAGGTAACGGCGGCGCCGGGGTTTGGCTTTTTTTTTTTCCTTTCTTTCCTCCGTTCCAGCGGTTTGCGGCGTCAGAAGTTGGGCTCCTTAAATCGGGCACTGAAACGCACTTCGCCTCTGCGTTGCATCCGCTTTCAGGTGGCCGCGGTGGCTTCCGACGCCCCTCCGCTATTGTTTGCAAAATGCTTCTTCCTCCACCTTAAAAAAAAAACCCAACAAATCCAACAACAACAACAACAGCAAAAAAAAATAAAATAAAAAAATACCCCAAAGTGGTGAAATGCAGGCAGAAGTGGCAGAGAAGGGCACGGGCGGGTCAGGGGAGCCGCTGGCTTCCAAGGATGGGGGGGGGGGGGGGGGGGGGGGGCGCACGCTCTGCCACGCTTCGCAGGCTCAGCTTTCGGGGGCCTCCGGAACATTGTTGTGCATGGCGATTTTTTTTTTTTTTTTTGCTGTTGCAAATATTTACCTGCAGTCTGCTTCTTAATGGCAAGATGCTATGCCTCCTGCACACGCTTGCAGGTATGATGATGCTGGTGGCTTTAATTAGGCTCTCATGTGCCCAGATCTGTCTCTCTCCCCCCCCCCCCCTCCCCACAAGTGATTGCTGTAGCACCTTGTTAGATACGTTTTAAGGAATTATTTCCTACCATTGCAGGCTGAGGAAAGCATTCCTTTCTAATAATTGCATTTTTTTTCCCCCCCGTTTGGATGCTGAGTGCCTGGAGGGAAGAAACACTGTTACAGTTTTAGGCAAATGGAAATTTATCGTTATTAAATCATGTGTATAAACGAGATACGGCGTTCATCATAAATAAGCAGAAAAAAATGGAAGGGGGGGGGAGGGAGAAGCTAACAGTTCTTCATGAGAAAAAATGGAAGTGCAGTATTCCTAGGGGTTTGGAAGAATGCTCCATCAGTTGCTTCCCCTAACTTGTGTGTCTGTGTGTGTATTTTGAGAGGAGGTCAGCTTTTGCCGTCTGGCTGTTCCCACCTTCTTTCCTTGCTTTGTGTGGCTCCTCACCATTGCTAAGGAAAAGCAGTGGCTTGCCCCTGCTGGAACCGGCTGTACCAAAGCGACATTAAGGGACATGCTGGAGAGAAGTTCACTGCTGCCTTCAAAGTGATGTCTTACAGATTTGCCGGCGCTAGGAGAGGAGCATCCCAAAGTGGCCAACAAGCCTAGACCCGGAGAGCCCAAAAATCTGCTTAAAACATAAGTTTTAATGCATAACCAGCTGTAGTTAAAGTGCCTTGCAAGCTATACTTTAAAAGATTTTTGCAGAGGCAATGCCTGGAGCTGATAGTAAACATCAGTTAACTTAATCATTCAAAGATTCTCTGTTCACCTGACAGGCCGATGCCTTTCACTGGGGCCAAATGTACCAAAGGTGTGTGTTTTGTTTTGTTTTTTTTCTTCCCGATATTCCGTGCAGAATGGATTCCTGTACTGCCGTCGTAAATCTGGCCTGCACGACTTTGCAGAAATATCTGCAAAGAGAGAGTGAGGCTGCAATTTCAAATCCCAGAAAGCAAATTTTATTCGACTTTCCCACTTCATAGGAGTTATTGGGTCTCGGATGAAAAGCAGCTAGAGAGGAACGAGGGAATATGGACCACTTGCCAGCAGTTCTCTCTCCCTCACTGCTCACATTCAGAGGTTACGTGGAAGGAATGGCTATTGCCGGTCACCTTTTAATGTGCAGAACAATCGAGGTCAAACTCCCAACCAGGTGAAGTTCGACCTGCTTCAGATTTGACTTCTTTTTTTTTTAATTTCCCCACATTCAGGGGCCGATTACAATAAGACTCGCCTTGGAAACGGGCACTCGTATTTTTCGCGCCCGTTTTTTCCCCCTAACACGCAGGCGGCCACATCGCCACCGGCACCCGATGAAGTATTTAAATGAGGGCCTGCGTGTAAAAGGGCGCGCTGGGGGGAGAACTGTGCGTCCCTACCGCTGAAATGCATCGGGCGCCCACTATTGAAATGGGCGTTCAGTACCAGCGTCCGTTTTGTTTTTTTTTATCCCGCTTCTTCTGGTCAGTTTTGCTCTGGTGGCTGAAGCCGTCCATAGCTAAGTGCCCCATGCCATGGGCATCTAAACTGTGCATCCAGAAGAATGTGTGTGGGTTGTTTTTTTTTTAAATCAAGCCAATATACATTTATTTTTCAACACCGCAAGCAGTGAATTTCAGTGTCACAATGATACTAAGTAGGAGGAAGCACAGAGGACCGTATTTTTTTTTTAACCTCTCATGAGCCCTTGACTCGCGGATTGACTTTATGCCGCCTCCGGGGCTGCAGTTAAATTTGCCGCGTTAAAAAGTGTGCATCTACTAGTGCCCACGGTTTCCTGTATCGGGGGAAGGGGTAAATGCTAATAGCCTTATCTACGTGGAATTCACACGTGATGGTTGCTACTGGCCACGTATTTTGGACGCGCTAATCTTCCTTATTGCATCGGTCGCTAGTCTAGCGCGTCCAACCACTGTGTAAACCTGTGCGCTCGTCCGGGCACGCTTTACTGCATTGGCCCCTCGCTGGCAAGCCCTGAGTGGGAGAGCAGGGGAGGAAGCTGGACAGATTCGCTGGGAACGCTCTGTGCTTTGCTGATTTGTGAGAATCAAATCTGACTGCGACGGAACCTGTGAATCCGCCCAATTTGTCCGCACGTCAGAGAGAATTTGCTGATTTGGAGGAATCCATCAGATTAATTTTTTTTTGTGGGGGGGGGGGGGGAGGGAGGGTTTGGAAGGCCAAATTTGCCAGACTAAGTCATTGAACTGCAAAACTTTTTTTTTTTTTTTTTTGGGGGGGTGGTTGGTTAAACTAGTTCGCAAACTTGTTTTGAAAAGTCTGCATACCTGCGGCAGTGGAATATTTTGAGGCTCTTACAATAGATGCACTTCAAATCCCTCCTCTGAGGAGAGGATTGACGAGGTCTTCTCAAAATTAGACTGTGGATTGCTGGTGCCGTCCAATTAACAGTCAGAATCATTGACTGTAAGAGGGGAAAGTGTGCTTAATCTAGCCATGGACATGGCAGTATTAAAAACAAACAACCATTTTCAAAGCAATTTTTAAAGTAATATTTATAATATTGGTGTTGCCCTAGAGAGCAGGTATGCCATGAGATATTTGCCCTTGCTGCTGTACTATCTGCCCAGGCAGTTGTCTTATAGTAATGATTGCTGCCCTGGCACTATGGCCTGGTGCACTGCTCCGGACGGCAGGAAGCACTGTCCAAGCCCCATGTTTAAACTGAGAGCAGGGAACTTAAGCAGTCTTTGGGATCTGAGGTTTGGTGACTTAAGGAGTGCTGCAGGTTTGCAGATTTCTTATTTGTGACCTCTGGGATTTGTTAGTTCTTGGATGTTGCTTGAGGACGCAGAAGTGGGACGCAAATAGAAATCCGAAGTGAGTGCAAACTCGGTGTGTGTGTCTCGGATTTCTGCGAATAATGTCTGTTGAATTCCGTATTTTCAGTGAGCACATGTTAAACTAATGCCTTGCTGTCATGGCTGCTTAATATTGTGACAACTCTTCCCCGTTCAGAAGAGAAAAAAAAAACAATGGAGTCACATTAGATTAGATTTCTATGACTTGATACAGAGAAGTACATTATGGATCAGAAATGTCCTTTTAGATTAACCTATGTTGGATTTAGGATTATTTTTGTGTGGTTGTAACCATTTCTAAATCAATTAGGAACTGGATGTCGGGTTTATTTATCTCGTAAGATGCCAGATGAAAATCAATTTGTGGACATAGTCACTTTGTATTTTTAGACTCGGGGGGAGGGGGCAAACAAACATTTGAGAGCTGTTGGCATAGTGGGCTGTTTTTTATTGAATGTCTAGTAACCCCAAAATAAAGATAGCTTTTAACATTTTGGATGATTGCTATGTGCATTTAATCTGGGTAAACCTTGTAAGAGGAGGCTTGGCATGGCGTGAGGCTGATCGCCTTCATAGCTGAGAAGCCACATCTCGGGGGGGGGGGGGGGACGTCAGCCACTTGGCCCATCCACTCTATCTGCACCTCCCCACTGTGCTGCAGGCCCTGCTCAGTCTCTGCTTTTGTCACTTCCTTGCCCTGCTCCAAAGACCAAGGTTGCTTTGATATCTGGCCAACGCATGCTTGAAACTGCTCTGGTGCCTGCTACTTCTTCTGCCAGACTGTTCCAGGCCTCCTCCACCCTTTCAGTAGGGAAGTATCTTCTCACGTTCCTTTACAGCTTTCCTCCCTATGGTGACCCCCCCATGACCCAGAGCTTTTCATGCTGTTCCCTTCTTTCTTCTAGGCTGAGTAAATGGGGGTAACTAAGACCTGTGCGGCATGACTGAACTAGACTGCTAGGCAGCCAGGGCCTGGACCGGTGAGTGCTGGGATGTTGTACTGACACTTGTTCTGCTCCGGTCTGGTGAAGAGGAGCAGCGTCTTACTGCTGTCCTGCGAGAAGTTACTCTTCCTCCCATCCCTCTGAGAGTGAGAGCTCCTCCCTGGATGAGTAACAGCAAGAGAGACGGTGAGCACGAGCTCCCGCTCCTCCTCATCCTCGCATGCTTTCTGTGAGGCCGGGAGCAGTCGCAGGGGGACCGGAGGCTCATTCTGTCAGAGTCCTCGCTTCGCTAGCCTGCTGCCCTGTTCTCAGTTTGCTGGCCTGAAAGGTGGAGGGGGTTTTGGGGGGGGGGGGAGCAGGAAGATAAGAGACAAAAAGACGAGTGGAGGGAAGGAGTTGGCCAGTAAAGGGGGTGGGGAGGGAGAAGAATAATTAGGATGAGGAGAGAAATAAAAACAAAGGGGGGTGGGACTAGGACAGGAGAAGATGGGAAAGCAGAAAGGTAGGCATGATGAGAGAGGAGGGGGATGTTGAGGAAAGAGAGTAGAGAAGGCTGAGAAGAGAGCGAGAGAGAGAGAATGGCAGGAGATGGGGAAGAGTTGAACAGGTGACAAGAGGAAAGATTAGAGGATGGATCAGGATTGAGTGCTAGGGAAGCAGGAACCAGAGAGAATGCAGGGCCAGGAAAGGAGGCGAGCTCTCTCATTCTTTTTCCTCTTCAACCCTGGGATGTAGGGGTGGCCATCATGCTAGAGTGGGGAACGCGAAAAACCAGATGAGGAAGACCTAGAGAAATCAAATAGGCAGGTAGGGTAACAGCAGTGTTTGTTTCTTCTGCCCTCCGTGGCTTTGAGAAAGCGTCTGTTCCTCCGTGCCTGCTGCGGTTATCCAGGATTGCCTGCTTTAGGCATTTTACATGAAGGTCCGTGCTGGTTTGCTGTGGCGAGTGGGAAGTGACCCTGGTGCCCTTAAGCCAGGATATTGCGCAGGACTTCTCCAGGTGAGCTCTGGCACTGAATATACCCGGGTAACTTCAGAGCAGTGATCTCCCCGAGCAGACTGGCTCCATTTATCTGCGTGGTACTGAATATCTGCGCTGCCCGGCTGCATTTAGACCGTGCCCCCAAAACCCTCACCCGCCTCTCTTTTTTCTTTTTTTTTATTCAGATACATTTTTTTCTTGGGTAAAACTTTGCTCATCGACAGGGAGGGGAATTTTAAGTCTCGGGGTTTATCTGGGTAACTTAAATTACCCGGACAAACCCTTTTCGGTATCGCTTCTTTAAGCTTGCAAAACGTGTTGCTGCAGATGACTCTGGCATTCTCCTTGGTTTAATGTTCTTTCGTGGGGCAGCTTCTGCCAAAAAGTAATCAGCAGTGTTACAGTGCTGCTCATAGCCGGTTGCCTTGGATTCTTCCGCGTGTGTGGTGGTTGTCAGCAGATTTGCACGTTCCGTTGGGCGTGTGTGTGTGTGGTTTTTCTGTTGCAGTTGGTGGTCATTCTGCTGCTCGCACGTCTCTGGACGGCAGGTTGTATGAATCGATAGTCACCTGTGCATTGGTGGACTCATTTTATTTTCATTGAATGTAGGGCCATTCCCACTCAGCTCCATCTGTGGAAGTTTCTACACCTCTCTCTCTGATCACTCCCCTCCCCATCCCCATCAGCCAGCAGGTTCCTTAGGGTGGGGGATGCCTTAGGTGGGCAGTAGGTACAGTGTGAGTCAGGGTGGGAGACTACTATCCAAGGACCCTAGTTGATAAAGTTCAGTAAGGTAAGACTAAATAAAATCCCAGGAAATCACTTCAAACCTTATCACTAAAAGCCTCGCCTATAGGTTCTCCTGACTTGTACCAAACAGTGGCCAGTATTTGCAGGCAAGCGGTGGCCAGGGCTGGTGCAAGAGTATTTGGCACCCTAGGCAAACCTTTGGTCATGTACCCTCTTCCCCCAGCTTACCACCAGCACAGCCATTCCTCCTACCGGCAGCAGTAGCTCCAGCAGTACACTCCCTTCGTTGGCAGTAATGGCTCTGCCACAGCATCTCTTTGGGCCTCGTGATGACAGAATGCTGTTCCCCCTCCAATGCTGGCGCTCTAGGCCACCACCTAGCTTGCTTAATGCAGGCACTGACCCTGGCTGTTGTCAGCCGTGAATAACTGATTGTAGCTGCGGGGGAATCTGTGATTACCCCCGCAGACTATACTGAATCAAGCTACACGTTCTGCAGAGTAGATTGGCAACGTGCGTGCTTTTTCTTTTTGTTGACGGTGCGCAGAGAAGAAAGCACGGTGCCAGGGATGACGAGGACACTGCTTACTACTTCCGATTATCATCACTGAAGGTCACCTGAAAGTGGTCGGCAACTTGCTTCATCGCCAGAAACAAAGGGAAACCCAGCAGCCCTGCTACATTCCATTGAAAGGGACCCATTCAGGGATGGGACTACAGTAATGGAAGTTTCACAGTACCCTAGGGTTACTCATTTTAGTGCTTGCTTTGTTTTTGACTTGGATTATTTGCATATCCAAGCTATGTTTTTTTTTTTTTCCACAAGAGATGTATAGCAATGTTGCTTTTTAGTTGTTTTGGCATGTTTGTTTTTGTGTTGTGAAAGGTTTTGTTATGTTGACTGTTATGCTTTACTGTGCATGTTGACTGTAATCCGCTGAGATTTGTGGAATTGTGGAAATAAATATTTTAGAATATAAATTGAAGTCACTGGAGCCCTGGTGTGCCAGGGCTGATGTCTGGTTGCCTGTCCGTGGTACTAGCAGAACAAAGCAAGATAAGCCAGTCCTATTGCTTCAATTTGCCTGTCTTTGCTGCCTCAGCACTAAGGCAGAGAAAAGTACAAAGAAACAAAATTAAATTCTAAAAACTGATTCAACAGCTGTAGAAGCTCTGAATAGCAAATTAAGTAGAATTAATTTTTCCTTGTAAATTAAATTTGGAAATTAATTTCAGTCCGTTCCTGCTCAGTTTTAGTCTCGGCTATGCGCTTTATCTGTCTGATGTGGGGGACTGAAGGATGCCGGAATGGCATCTGAGCAGAATGTGAGAGTGGGCTCCAAGGCGTGATCACATCAGGGCCAACATCCCCTTTAATTGTTTGCGGTAAAAGTGTGCTACCATTGCACAGCTAACTTCTCAGGCAAGGGAGAGGGTGTTCCACCATGTGCTCTTTCTATTGTAGCACCATCCCAGTACCCGGAGTCAAGAGGCAATAAGATGACATTTGCACAAGTTCTGCTATGCTCTGCCACCCCCTTTTAAGGCAGCTCACAGGAGCAAGGACTCGGCTGATTGGCCATAGGCAGGAGCAAGAAGCAGAAGGCTGGGAGGGAGATCAAGCGCTGCCTCTCCCACAGTAGGATGGTGAAGGAGAGCTCAGGCAGGCTCAGCTGATTGGTTGCAGGTGGGTGGGGGGACTCGCACAGGCTCAGCAGACGGACTGGAAGGCAGCTGAGTCTCGACTTGTGCAGAGAGAGAACTGTGCCTGGAGGGATTCAAGTCCTGTTCCTGCATAGCTTAGAGGGAAGATTGCCAGGGTATTATCATCATCATCATCATTGTTTGAACTCTCACAGTGGAAGAGTGTGACCTTAAACAAAGTGGATGACAGGCATAATTAAAAAGAAGGTGAATTACAACAAGAGAGAATAAAGGTATCAGTCAACAGTGTATAAGTCAATAACTGGACTAGGGAATAAAAGGTAGAGCACATAGATCAAATATGGCCTTTAAAAAAGCAGGAGTGTTATACAATTCAGGGAGGGTTCTAGATTAGGGGTGTCCAACTCCGATCCTTGAGCGCTACAAACAGGCCAGGTTTTCAGAATATCCACAATGAATATGCATGAGAGAGATTTGCATGCACTGCCTCATTGTACTCAAGGGCCAGAGTTGGTCACCCCCGTTCTAGATTGAGAGAGGGGAATTTGGTCTTAAGAGTGAGCTCAGATGAAACTCGCTAATGGGGTTTTGATGTACAGTTGAATGAGTCCAGGAGGAAGGCTCAGATTTATGCAGGCTTATGGAATGGGTAGTGTAGAGCTTTTCTGAGGGTTACAGACCAGGTTGATGTGGCTGCTTGGGGGCCATCAATGAAATGACAATGTTCCCTTCAATCTGTGAGAAGGTTTCCTTTGGGAGTAGCCACAGAGCTTTCTTCAGGGATGTGGAAGGTTGTAGGCCAAAAGCTGCTGTAAACGTCCATGTCTTCAGAGATTTCCTGAGAATGAGCAGGTGTGGGGCCTATCTGATCTCACGTGGGAAAGAGTTCCAGAGGGGTGGGGGCGGAGCCTGCGAAATTCCTTTTCCTTGTGGTTGTGAGTTGAATTTCTTTGGGAGCTGGGATAGTCAGTGCAGCCCATGCCTTATTTACTGTTCTGTTCACATGTGAACCGATGTGATATCTCGATCGAATGTCGGTATACAAAAAAACAAACAAATAAATAAATAAGATGGTTGACAGAAGGTTGCTAAGCCTTTTGAGGGCCTTGAATGTAAGGACTAAAATCTTGAATTTGACCTGGCGCTGTGTTGGGAGCCAGTGTAGAGTTCTGAGGAGAGGGTTATTTATTTATTTATTTATTTATTTATTTATTTTTGGTTTTTATATACCGGAAGTTCCTGTATAAAATACATATCACTCCAGTTCACAGGTAACAGAGATAACTATCGCCGGGATGGCGGTTTACATGGAACATATCGAACAATTAATCTATTATACAGTAACAATACAAACTAAGATCAACTCAGAACACATAAATAAAGCAAATAAATTACATTATTGCTGTAAGACAGGAGGGTTGTTGTTGCTCTTTTTGCTCTTAGCTCTCTGGGAAAGCTTGAAGGAAGAGCCAAGTCTTGAGTTTCACTTTGAAAGTCGTATGGCACGGCTCAAGGCGGAGGTCTGGTGGTAGAGAGTTCCAGAGAGACGGGCCTGCTGTGGATAGTGCGCGTTTCCTCAGGGAGGATTTTGCAGGTTGGGTGATCATTCTGTTCTGGTATGCCCTTCTAGTTGGCTTTTTAGAAGTGTGTAGTTGAAGCTGGAAGGTTAAGTTGAGTGGTGAAATGCTATGTAGGGCCTTATGAATCATCATGCTGGTTTTGAACTGTATCCTATATTTAATGGGAAGCCAATGGAGATGCTGGAGGATCGGGGTGATATGGTCCTTTTTTTTGGCGTTGGTGAGAATTCTTGCTGTGGCATTCAAGACCATCTGGAGGGGTTTGGTGGTGCAGGCGGGAAGGCCCAGTAGGAGTGAATTGCAGTAGTCTAATTTCGTGAGAATGATGGCTTGGAGTACTGTGCGGAAATCCCTGTAGAGTAGAAGTTAAATTGGTCATTTTTTCTGGCCTTTAGAACAACTGGAGCAGCAGCATTTTGGATGGGTTTTAAATGGCAGTGCACCTGCTTAGGAGGTCCAATGTATTATGCATTGCAGTAGTCCAGGTGAGAGATGACGCAGGCCTTGATCACTATTGCAAAAGCAGGGCCATCAAAGAAGGGGAGGAGGTGGCAGGCAGTTGGTGTAACTAGAAGAAAGCAGATTTGGTTACGGACTTTATTTGCGCATCATTGAGTAGACTAGAGTATAGGAGGAAGACAAAGCTCTTGACCTGGTGGATAAAAAGAGGGGAGTCCCATTTAGGGTTACCCTTGAGTCGATGCAGGTAGGATCCTGTTGCCAACCCAGAGTTAGTAGCTGTATTATAGTCATTATAAAAGTGTGGTTGAGGATGTTGAGTTCTTAAGTGGTTTGCAGAGTGGGGCCATGTATAGGTTGAAGAGTGGGGAGAGGATGGATCCCTGAGGGGGTGGGGGCAAGAGGAAGTTTGTTCCAGAAAGACAGTCTAGGTGAGGTCTTGGAGGAAGGATTGGAGCCATTTGAGTGCCGGTCCTGAGAGATAGGCAGCAGATAAGGATCTGGTGATCAGTGGTGTCAAATCCGCAGAGAGGTCAAGGATAGCAGGAGTGCAGGTTGGCCATGATCCAGGGAGCGCCTCATGTTGTCAGCCAGGCTCACTAGTGCAGTTTCTGTGCTGTGATCGCTCCAGGACCCCCGCTGGACCACCAGGGACTTTTTGCCAAAAGTCCCTGGTGGTCCTGGAGCGATCTCCTGCACTCGGGCTGTCGGCTGCCAGTATTCAAAATGGCACCGATAGCCTTTGCCCATACTATGTCACAGGGGCTACCGGTGCCATTGGTTGGCCCCTGTCGCATGGTAGGAACACAAGATGGCGCCAGAAGTTCGGGGAAAGATGGCGCCGGAAGTTCTGGGAAAATCCGTTTCATGGTTCGTGTCCCCTGAACCACGACGAATTAGGCAATTTTGTTGCCTAATTCGTGATAAACGAATGCACATCTCTAGTGAGAATACGGGCAGAGATGCAGAAATAAGACTGTATAGAAACGATGGTGTTTATTGTGCTAAATAGTTCATTCTTCCCTTTTTCCTCTCCTCCTCCTCCTTTTCTTCTATTTGTCTTTTACTTTTTCCTTCTTTCATTTCTTTTTCTCCTGCTGTACTGGATTTACATAGTTAGAGGAGAGAAACTTACATGGACCACATTTTGGACCACATTTATTCTTTATTTTTGCTTTGTCAAACTTTTGGACAAGTAAGGCTATTCAGATAATTTAGCGGGAGGGTGGAAATAGATTTTTTTTTCTTTGTGCCAGGGGAGCTGGTGTACTGGTGGAGCGTGGGCAGTCCCTGTTATCCTACAAGATGGGTTCTTGTGCCACCTCCAGCTCAGCTATTCTGGTGCCATAATAATGCATGAGAAGTTCTTGCAAGCCTGTTCCAAGCTCATTTTTCCAGGTTGTGAACCCGTGCAGCTGGACTAATGATTGATGAGTCCGTCGGGTATGAGAAGTGGCAGGGAGAGTAAAGTCTTTCTCTTATTATAATCATTATTGTGGAGGGGATTTTTTTTTTCCCTCCAGGTTATTTTGTGCATGAGGGCTGTTATCTCTTCAAAGTGCAAAGCTGACCACGGAGTATGGCGATCAAAGCAGAAAATGAAGCTATGAGCCCTTGACCTTCATGAGGGGTCTCTTCTGGGGAGCAGAGCATTGCACAGAGACGTCTACGGGCTGTTGTGCCATCCAAGCAAATGTCCATTTAAGTAGTGCAGTGAGAGAGTTGAGCAGGAGATCAGGGGCCTGACTGTGGCGTATGTGAAAGATTGCATCACCACCAACAACACATACTGGCAAGCTATAATCACATCACTGCGTGGTGATGTCACAGGTAAAAAGATGTAAGCCAGTCCACCCAAACAATGCGCTCTGCAGTCAATTGTCATTTTTTTTTTGGTTTATTTGTATTTTCACAAAATCTTTTATAAAAATAACTGGGTCTCCATTCAAATAGACTGAATCAATTCTTGAAGCAGCCAAAAGGCAAAACGCTGGCCGCATGGAATCAGATTCCTTGGTGGCTTCTTTCCAGATAAGTTAATTTTGGTTATGAAAATTTGATTGGGATGACAAGCGCACTTTAAATTAGCTTTCAGAAAAATGGAGGAGGATTTTCTGTCTGATGTGAACTAAATCTTGGTGCCTGAAGTCTTTTCCTCCTAATATTTTTATGGTAAAGATTTTGTGAATAAAAAAATAAAACAATTGACGGCGGAGCACTCTGCTTTTGGGTGAGTTGGATTATATTTTGTGGTTAACAATCGACTTCATTACCTCTTGTTGAGTTTTGGGGGTGGAACCCCTCACCATGAAACCAGATGTTTAGCTCCGCAGCTGGCGCAGTGTAGCTGTGGTCATTTGGTGTTCTCCTGTACTCTTTAATCCAATTTGGAACATATGACATTATGTACACTCGAGTTTTTTCTCTTTTCGATTGTAAAGCTTGTTGCTGATTTACTGTTGATTGTGAACCGAGGTGATGTTATAAACGTGCCGCGGTATATAAAAAACTTCGAAATAAATAAATAAATGACAGCATTTTAAGGGAGCTGTGATGTTTGCGTTACCAGTTTCCAGTGGATGTTTTCAATTTCTTGTTACTGGTACCTTTCTCGCATGGGCTGTTCCTTATTTCACTTTCTTCCAAATGGGGATGGGGTGGGATGTGCAATACAGATGGATAATTTGTGTTCCTTCGGTTAGAATTGGTGCAGAGAAGCTTTCCATCTGTTTTTGTGTGTGAACTCCTCAGTTCCTCGTTTACAGCATAGTGTAGTACAACACAGTGCCTGTTCTCTAGGAGCTTCCTTTGAGACTCCTGCGCCGTACAAGAGCTGAGAAATGTTTCGGAGATCCTTCGCTCTAGTGATGACAAGCTTTGGGGATTAGAATTGATTTTCCTCTCTTTCTAGACGTGCGAAGATGCAGCATGCGCCTCTTGACCCGTCTGTCTCCAGAGTGCGCCTTGGAACCATTAGTAGGGGTATGTCAGCCTAACAACTTGTAGGTCGGAAAACATGGCTTCAGTGGCCCCCGCCAAATAAATTGTGTTTCAGCAGTTCACGGGCTCCTGATGTTGGTGCAGCCCCGGTGACGTGCGTTTCTGTGCGGATGATCACAGTTTAAAGCCCCTGTGGGGCACTGACACTGTTACCAGACTGATGGCATGTAATCAGAAGGGCGTTACTCCATGCTGCTTCTGAAAGGTTTGACGTTTAGAGCTTGGTGAATCTCTCTCTGTTCAGCTGCTGGCAACTGCTGACAAAACGAATGAAATGTATGCAGCCATCATTTTTCTATGCCTGGTTTTTAGGTGGTCTGAGGTGCCTCAACTAACAGAATTTGGACAATGGCGTAAAGGCGGATGTTGGGTTCTTTCTGTTGTGAACGTGGAGAGGGATTCGCTTAAGGGCACTCTAAAAACACTTGCAGGCTAATTTTAAAACAAGCGCATGTGAGGCCATACAAGCGCGTACTGGCACGTGAGCGGAGATATGCTGCAATTTTAAATAGTGTGTGCACTCGCGCATGCATTTTTTAAAATACACTTCCCACACATATGCACTGAATTTCAAGAGCTTGCCCGAGAAAATGTACTTCATGTATCTTTCGTAGGACTTTGACTTTTACGCATGTAGGTCAGCGGATTTTAAAACATGCTCACACAAGGGACATTCTCAGTTTTCCAATTAGTCCACCAATTTGCTCAGATAATATCGAGGTCTTCATCCTGCACGCCTACCCCCAGCCCCTCCAGTTGACCCAGACCCCCTTACCCCATCCTGTAAGCCAGCGATTCTCAACCAGTATGTCGCCAAGCACCGGCATGTGTGTCACGGCTTCCCACTGCTCCGGTTGGGCTTCTCTCCCTCTCCTCCATCGCAGCGAGATGCACACATTCCTCTATTAACGCTGCTGCTGTTCCGTCTTGGGAGGATGGGCAGCAGCATTAGTGGAAGCTGGTAACATCAGCGGCATGGTCCTTTCTTCTTCCTGCCCCCACGGCGAGAACAGGAAGTGATGTACAGTGGGGCACAAGGGAAGAAGAGAAGACCATGCTGCACAAAATACCGGCAGCAGTGCAGGTCCGGTCCAAAATGAAGCGCATCCAGCAATCAGTGGTGGGAGAAAACAGAGTTAGTCGCCACAGATGATGGGATTCTTCGTTCATGGGCTGGAGGAGGAGGCTACTGCAGCTGCCATTTGTGCTGGGGAGGAGTGGGGGTCGTGAGTGAGAGTGAGCCAGAGGGGGAGAGACTGTGTGTGTGAGATTGAGAGCTTGTATGTAAGTAAGAGTGTGTTTGTATAAGTGTGATTGACAGTATTTGTCTATGTGAGAGAGAGACTGATCAGTGAGGTGACTGTGAAGGACAGAAACTAGTCAGGGACGTGACTACTGTGTGTGAGGGAGAGAGAGACTAGTCAGGGACGTGACTGGTGTGTGTGAGGGAGAGAGAGACTAGTCAGGGAGGTGACTACTGTGTGTGAGGGAGAGAGAGACTAGTCAGGGAGGTGACTGCTGTGTGTGAGAGAGAGACTAGTCAGGGAGGTGACTGGTGTATATGTGAAGGACAGAGACTGGTCAGGGAGGTGACTGGTGTGTATGAGAGGGAGAGAGAGACTGGTCATGGGATCTAATTGGGGGTGTGTGAGTGACTGATTGTGGGCCCTAAGGAAGAGGACCTTGAGAACAAAGCTTCAGCAGCCAGTGCTGCTTCTGGTGTGTGTTTTTGGCCTGCAAGGGAAAGGAGTAGGAGAGTTGCTGGAGAGGGTAAGTAAAGGTGACTTTTTTTTAAAGTTTATTTTTCTTGATTGACTGCCATTTTAATTATTGGGTATTATGTGATGTGTCTGCTATTTTGAATTTTTTTTTCAATTTTTTCTTTATTGAATTTTCAATATATGTAATATACAGAGTTCAAGAAAAGCAGCTTATGCAGTAAGAAACACATAAGAACAAGGTAAAGATTATTACAACAAATATTAAACCTGCATAGCTGGACCCAATAAACTGGGGGAGAAAGGAAAAATTAATAATAAGGTAGAGATGAGTTTAATTACTTATTGGCCCTTATAATTTAAGTTAAGCTAAGAAGAAAAATCCCTCAAGTTAATTTTATCAACTAAGAATGTTTCCAAATGGGAAGGGTCAGTAAAGATAAATCTTAGCCTGAAAGGTAACAAAACCTTTGCAAGGAAACTTTAAAAATAAATAAATAAATGTTGCGCCAATAGCTAAGATTCTATTTTTTAATGATAGGAAATGTCTCCTACAAGCCTGACAGGTTCTGGAGACATCAGGAAATAGAGAAAATCCTCTGACCACAAAATGAAACATCTTTACTCTGAAAAGATTTCTGTTCTGAGCAGAAAGAAACAAACACACATCCACTGACTCTTCTAAAAAAAAAAAAAGTAGTTTCCAGTCCTGGAATTACTATCTCTTCATTTTCCCTCTGATCTGAGATTCCTTCTGCCTTTCTGCTTAAGGAAATAGAAAATATTAGGAATATTGCCCTCATTATAAGACATTTCTTTTAAGAAATTTCTTAAACATCTCATAAGGAGAGAGTAAACGAGAATAAGGAAAATGTAACTAAACTCAAATTTTTAGATCTAATCAAGTTTTCAGCATTTTCCATTTCAGTATGAAGCAGCAGACTATCCTTAATATGCACACTCTCTCTCAGCATTTTGCAACAGTTGGACTTTGGAATTCAGTGTTAAGACAGATACCTCTAACTCAGATATTTTCTTACTCTATTAGCATTAACTAAAGAGGAAAGATGGGCAGTTACTTGAGAGACTTTAGAGTCCAACTTAGCTAACCTCCTCCTCAAATCTGTGAGTGTAACATTAATGGGCTCGTCTGAGCACCGTTGTACCAGCTCCATATTAGATGACAAAACAGATTCACTCACAGTTCCAAGGTGTCGGTCTGCAAGAATCCTCACAGATTGAGTAATCTCTAAGGGAGGTCCCCTCTCATTCCGGTGAGAATTCAGCAACTCTGCTGGTGTTGATGATCTTCAACAGGCAGACCTCCAAGAGGTTGTGGAGGAGAAGGGCCGGTGCCTGGACTCAAAGAGGGCACCAAACGTGCCTACAACACAGTCACTATTTGGCATATCGCTACCTCTAATCAGGTGAGCGTCCATAGGGCCACGACCAAGCTGATTCGTAGGAGAAGAGGTAACAATTCTGGCCTTTCTCTTCTTCCCCGTCAAATAACTAAACAGTTAAGAGGAAAAAGAAAGAAAGAAATATCAGACAAAGCCGCGTGTCCCTAGGCCGGCCGATTTAAAGAGCCGGCAGTCGCAGGGGTGATGAGGTCGGCCGATTTAAAGAGCCGGCAGTCGCAGGGGTGATGAGGTCGGCCGATTTAAAGAGCCGGCAGTCGCAGGGGTGATGAGGTCGCCCTTGTAAGAGTCCAGGGCGGGCCCAGCAAACCGGGGCAGCCCAGGTGGTCAAGTTGGGCTCCGAAGCTCTCAGTGGGTATGGAGAATGCCCTGAATTCTCCTCTCTCCCTTGTAGCTCCCCTGTTTTGAAATATTTTATTGATATTTGGACAATTTTTAATAATCTTTTTGAGTTTTTAATTGTTGGATGTTATTCTGTTCAGCAGCTGTTTTGTAACACTTAGTATAGCTTTACAATTATCTCTGTGTGGTGCTCTATAGCAGCTTGGCTTATTCTGTTTTCCTAATAGGAGGTGTATTAGTGTTTAGGGCCTGGTTTAATATTTGTAGTATTGCCATTTCATAAGTTGGGTTGTTATTGTTTGAGTGTGTTCCATAATGCAGGTGTAACTTTGTGTGGGTTAGTTTGTGTGCATTATTGCGGATCCTGGGACTGTGTTAGGTGCTATATTTCTCTTTCCGTTTCTCCAGGTTCGCACTGCATGCAGAGTGGCTGTTTTGGTTTTCCATTCCAGTTTCTGTCTCCATATTTATAATTTGTGGTTTTTCTGTACCTCGATGAAGGTCAGTTCTGGGTGTGTGACCAAAGTGAGGTATTTTACTAGCATGTAGGCATTTGTATCAATCTTGTTTGTTGTGTTTTCTCAATAGGACATGCATTAGTGGTAAATTACTGTCTTTTCATAAGGAAGGCTATTGTGCCTGGTAGTAAAGGGAGTTTGTTTTGCTTTTACTGAGATGTCATCAGAACCAGAATATCTTTTTTGTATGGTGAGTTGTACAGGTAATGCCCTAGTTCTGCTCTGCACCCACTGTTAGGAGTCAGGGGGTTCCTGTGGCTGCAGAGTGCATGTTTATTTTTAACCCCGTGATGGTCACGTGTTCAGTGTGTCACGCGTGTGAGAAGCATAGGTCAGGTGTGTCCCGACAGGAAAAAGGTTGAGAACCACTGCTGTGAGCCCTAAAACCCGAGATCTGCAGGCTTGCTCCTCATCTGGAGCAGCAGTAACGTTGCGCAGATAACAGGTGCCGCGCCCCATGGTTTCAAAATACGGAGTTACGTGCGTAACTGAGGCCCATGCACTGCCCCTTTTCCACCCTTTTATTTTTTGACGCGGGTGCGTCACAGCTTTTTGACGTCCGTGTTGCTCGTGCGTGGCCCACATACCACGTGCACGTGGGCGTTCCTGAGCGAGCAACGCTTTTAAAATTGATCTCTTAAGCGTGCACCCTAATTGTTTGCAGCCCTTAGGGACGCTGGGACCACAAAGCAGAGAACATGCTTTAGGTGATTTATAGGTTCACGGAAAGCAGCAGTTTACATCGCCAACTGTTTTTTTTTCATCTCTGATAATTGTTACTGCAGGTGTGGAGAAATTTATTAAAAATGAGTTGGCAAATGCCAACTGGTGCACGTGGGCACCATGGGGATGCTTACGCTTCCTAACCTTTCACACCATTTTTTTCTATCCTTTTCTTCCTCCAGTCTACCTTTTTTCCTTTCCTTTCTCCCTAACTGTGGGAAGATCCCTCCTTTTTGGGTTTTTTTTTTCTCTAGCTATTTTCTTCTTTAATTTTTATTTTTTTAAGCGCATGCGAAAGGTGCTGGAAACCAAAATCCTCCGTGTGGCCACAGACAGGTGGAGCCCCCAGGTGTGACATGTGGCCTGCATGGATTGCTGCCAGGTAGCCCAAACCAGCCAGACAAACTCACAGAAACGCTCTCTATTCCCTGGCTAGGTCTGTTTCATTGCAGAAATGCGTCCCGCCCTTGAGGGGGGAGGGGATTCCATACACCTACAGCAAGAGTTTATTTCATTAAAAAAAAAACCTCTTACACTCCACCTATATGGGTCCATCTGTGCTACGTGGATTACATGCAGTTAGGTACTTCGGGTACTTGCCAGGTACTTGTGACTTGGATTGGCCACTGTTGGAAACAGGACGCTGGGCTTGATGGACCCTTGGTCTGACCCAGTATGGCGCATCTTATGTTCTTATGGAAACATAAGCTTTAAAAAAAAAAAGGCATAAATCCCTTTCTTTCTAGTTGTATCCTGTCAGGCTTGAAGCCAGCCGCAAGCCCAGGGCTGATATAAGATTTGGGCACCCAGGAGCAGAGTGCCACAGTGGTGCTCCTTCAAAGCCCTGCTGGTACATGGCCCTGAAGCAAACAGGATCGGGCTCCTCTCTGGCCTGGCTATTTGGTGCCTTCAAAACCTGATGCTCTAGGCAGTTGCCCGTGTTGCCCGGGCCTGCCCAACCCGCAGGCTCCACAGACATTTTACAGGACTATGCCCGCCTGGAGTCTGTCACAGTTTCTCTCCGGCTAGCCAGTGCCTTTTTGGCAGTCTCCTGCACCTTGCAGGCTCTGCTGCCATCTTTCTTACAATCCCTCCCCTCGCCATTTCTCCCCATCCAAGAACGCACCCTGACTGGCCTCTCCTGGCTCATTCCTCTGGGTCTGGGTTGCCTGGCAGCCTCTTCCTCTCTTGAGCCCCTTTTTCCCGCTCTGCTTCTCCAGCAGGGGTAACTGCTCTGTGCATGCATCTCTGGCCCAGAAGGCTTTTCCTTAAAGCAGCGTTATTTGTTTGCTCTTTTTCCCCTTCCCCTCTGGAGTGCTGTTTGTCTCTGGTGGGTTGACAGCTCAGCTCCCTATCGCGGGGCTCAGGGGTGGCTCAAGGCAATCTGCTGCCTGAGGCAAAGAATGACATGGCACTCCCCCCCCCCCCCCCCCCCGAGGGTCAGGGCAGGGGGAAGGCAATGGAGGGTGACGTGACTTGCCCAGGGTCACAGGGAATGGCAATAGGATTTGAACCCTGGCTTCCCTTGTTTGCAGCTCAATGCTCTGACCACTCGGTTTTTGGGCCTGTTACTTTTTTGTTCTCAGTCTTCGGTGTCTGCACTAGGGGGCGCTGGAGAAATGTTTAATGGGGTGGCCACTCCTGGATCTAGAAATAGAAGTCCTCCATTCCCTTTTACCTGCCTCCCGCCCTTCTCCAGGATCTGCTCCTGCTCCCTGGGAGTGTGAGAGGCTGGTGAATGGTGGGAGTCTGTGTGTGTGACACACTCTCTCTTAGGGCTGATGCAAGGGTATTAGATGCCCTAGACAAACCTTACAGCCTTTCATGCTCCCTTCCCTTCCCTCCCTACATAACTACATTTATGCAGTCTTTTCCATTTTAAAATTTATTAACGTCTCCAAACTAAAAAAGCAGATTGTACTTTGAATGTATATTTTCCATGTGCAATCTTCTGAAGTATATCTTCAATCTGAAGTATATCTGCAGTCCTCACTTAAGTATATCTTCTCCTGCTACCATTGTCCTCTAGCTGTGTATCCCTCCTCCCCCTGGCACACCCTAGCCCTGGTTTCTCTTCTCCGGTTTCCTTCTCCAAGTCTATTTTCTCTGCTTAAGGTACAAGTTAACTTGTTTTTTCCTTCGTATCTATTAATTTCGCTCATGTTTTACCCATGTTATACACTTGTTATTACCTGCTCAAGGTATCCCTCCCTGATCATTTCCCATATTATTGGCCATGTTTTTTCTTACCCCTTGTTCGATGTATATCACCCATGTTAGATGTAAACCGATGTGATATGACTTGTCATGAACGTCGGAATAAAAAATAAATAAATAAAAATATCACTTACAACAACATGTATATTATATAGGCATACAGTGCAAAGAAACACACTTTCAATAATAGTTTAATTGACTTAATAAACTACCTCTCCTATAGTAATCAAGGCAGTTTACTGGATGTCATATGGTATTAGGCCTATGGTAATGAAAAAGCCATACTGCAAAATTACGTCAGGCCCTAAACCCCAATACACCTCCTATTAGGAAATCAGATTAAAGCCAGGTTGTGTTAAATCCCTACACAGAAATTACATGCTAGCAGAAGAACTAAAGCCTCAGTCACACAAGCAGAACACAGCTATAAACTCTCACCAAATACAGAACAAAGAGATCATAAAACATAAACTGAAATGTGCAGACAAAATCTGAACTGGAAATCACAAGAAGCCAAACTCTGTAAGCAATGCAAACAATCAAGAAATATAAAACATTAAACAAACCAATAAAAAAAAATGTCAGATCCGCTGATAAATTCAGCCAATTAAAAACACATTAAAAATGTTTAAAATATTACCAAATACTAATAAAATATTTCAAAACAGCAGATACATCACATCCAATAATTAAAACTAACAAGGATAAATATAAAATCTCTCACTCTCCATACCTGGGAACTTTAGATTTCCAGTCCTCCTGAGATTGTTGTAGATTGGAGGAGGGTGCCCAAACTTTAACCTCTATCACATATATACAGGTACTCTCACACATGCAGACGTGCGCAGGCATGCTCCCTCATATACATATACACACACAAAACCCTTCTCATATATACACATAAACATACACATACATATGTGTGTGTGTGTGTGTGTGTATGTGTATCTACTAGATAAAGGAGCCCTGACCGATGTGCCACAAATGCGCAGTAGAGAGCAGCTCTACCGCGCATGCGCGGGCGAGCACGTCGGTCAGAGCGGAGCGTGCCTGAAAAAAAATGGCATTGGGAGGAGCAGTAGCGGCGAGGAGCGGCGGCGCACGCGAGGGAGGGACCCCCCCCCTGTAAATCTTCCGTCTGCGGGTTGTGGATGAGCTGAAAGGGGAGGGGATTGAGAGAGGGGGAGTGACTGAGGGGAGGGGGGACGGAGGAGAGAGTGAGGTGAGGGGAGGTGGTGAGGGAGGAGAGAGTGAGGTGAGGGGGGAGGGAGGAAGACTAGAGGTGGGAGGGAGAATGAGGGGGAGGGAGTGGGAAGGAGAATGAGTGGGAAGGAAATGGACGGAAAAACATTTTTTAAATGTAGCCCGTTATTACGGGCTTAACGGCTAGTATTTATATATACACACACACCCCCTCTCATATACACCGCAATGACACTTCTTTGGCCACTGGATTGTGGAGTGCAAACCCCGCCAGCACATCAATTCCATGCTGCTAGGACCTTCTTTTTTGATGGCAGGGAGTGGGAACCCAGCCAGGACATCCAGGGGCGAATTGCAGGAAAATATCACCCTGGGGTATTTTATTTTCAAAACCAGCCCATGAGGTATCGGACTGACTCTCTCGTGCACTTTCCCTGCAGTGCCTATTTCCACAGCTCCCTAAAGCAAGCCAAACTGATCTTTGAGTGGTATATATCATGTGACCTAGAGCCTGGCAAAATTGAGTCCAAAAATCTCCAACATGAATTTCACACTTCCACCCATGTAACCAGTATCTCCTAGGTTCCTGCTCTGGTGTTAGTCTCTTGCCAATCAGCTCTTGGATTAGTTGCCAAATAAGGAAACAACCAGCCTGCTAGCCAGTCTCAGAAACACATACACATACACAAAGTTTCTCAGACAAAAATACCCACTTTGTCTGTATTAGAGTGCGTGTGTGTGTGTATGAGTGTCTATTTGACCCAAAGACCGCACACGCATTCTTTTTCTCAATGTGTGGGTGTTACTTTGTGTTACAGAGAGAGAGAGAGAGTGTGTGTCAGAAAAATACCCCCCCCCACACTTTGTGACAGCGAGAAAGACACCCACATATACATACATACAACCACAATCTGGCCAATTTTAAAAGGCCTGACCGCGTAAAAATCAGGGGGTTATGTGTGTGGCTGGGCCTTGTGCGCGCTGCGTGCATTTTACAAAGAGTCCAGCCATGCACGTAACATGCGCATGGCGATGCATGTTATAAAATCGGTGCGTTCATGTGTGCGCACATCTTTTAAAATCCACCTCTGAGTGTGTATGGATTCTTTCTCACACACACCTACTCTCTCTCTCTCTCTGACATGCACATTCCACTATTGTGCTGCTGCTCATGTGCTCAGACAGTGAGTCATGTAAAGATTTTGTTTTCTGCCAGCCTGCAGCAGTCCTCTCTCTTTCCCTTTCCCACTCTTCAGGAGGCTCACAATTCCACAGCCAGCTGTCCCTTCTTAGAGTTCAGTTCAGCCCAGCCACCTCAGACGGAAGCCTCCCCAACACTGCCCAGGCACTTCCTCCTGGTTCATCCCTTCCCTTTCTGTGGCCGCAGCTTGCCTCTGCTTCTCCGTGCCCCAGCACCACTACACCTGGACATTCCCATTGACTGTGCGCTATACGGAGTCTTCTGCTTTTATGGTTCCCCAGACTCTGTTCTGCCTACCTCCTATTGCTGTTCCTGCTTTCCCACGTGGAGCCAGTGCAACCAGGGAGAATGCAAGGGTATTAGGTGTCCTAAGTGAACCTTATAGTCTACCCCCTCCCCCCCCCAACCACCTCATCTCTCTGACACACAAAAAAGTATGAATGTAAGATAACACATTTTACATGGAAAAGGACATTCAAAGTACAGTTTTATGAGGTGAAAATATCACACGTATATTATATTTATGTGCACTGTTGTGGTGCCAACCAGAAAGCCTATAGAAAAAGGACATTTAAAACCCATAGTGCATTAGTTGAATTATAATGCGTGTTGGGTTTGGGCTTGACCCTCAGAAAGCCATACGTAAACTGAATTACAATTGCAATACAGTAAACCTCCCATACCACAACCGCACTAACTTCCAGCAGTTAAACAGTGACAATCCTACCTAATGAAAAGGCAACTCTGCATATATTACACCAAGCCCTAAAACACCAATACACCTATTAGGAAAACAGAGCAGGCCAGGCTGTTTATAGATCCCTGTACTGAAACTATATGCTAGCAGAATACCTCATCTGGGACACACATGCAGAACACTGAAAGACCCTCACCAAATACAGAATAAAGTGATCGTAAAGTATAAATAGAAACATGTAGACAAAAACTGCTGAAAACTGCAACAATGGAAAAAGAGAAACATCACCATTCCTCATGAAACTTAAAATAATAAATTCAGAAAATATAAATCACTAATAGTAAACCCATAGTAATAAAAAGAATACATATTTCAAAACAGCTGAAGAACAGAACATTCATTAATTAAAAACACATATATACATTTTTAAGCATCTCCCAAACACCAATAAAATATTTTACAACAGCAGACACATCAAACACCACCCAATAATTAAACTAATAAAAAGACAAAAAAAAGACTTTGCTCTCAGTACCTGAGAGCTTTTGATTAGTCATCATGAGATTGTTGTGGATTAGTTAGGAGCTGGCAGGGGGAGGATATGCACAAACTTCCTTATCTCTCATGTGCTCATCCTCAAACACACACACATTTGCTCTCTCTCATGCTCATAAAAACATAAGAAATTGCCATGCTGGGTCAGACCAAGGGTCCATCAAGCCCAGCATCCTGTTTCCAACAGAGGCCAAACCAGGCCACAAGAACCTGGCAATTACCCAAACACTAAGAAGATCCCATGCTACTGATGCAATTAATAGCAGTGGCTATTCCCTAAGTAAACTTGATTAATAGCCGTTTATGGACTTCTTTTCCAAGAACTTATCCAAACCTTTTTTGAACCCAGCTACACTAACTACACTAACCACATCCTCTGGCAACAAATTCCAGAGCTGTAGTGTGCATTGAGTGAAAAAGAATTTTCTCCGATTAGTCTTAAATGTGCTACTTGCTAACTTCATGGAATGCTCCCCAGTCTTTCTATTAATCGAAAGTGTAAATAACCGTTCACATCTACTCGTTCAAGACGTCTCATGATTTTAAAGACCTCTATTATATCTCCCCTCAACCATCTCTTCTCCAAGCTGAACAGCCCTAACCTCTTCAGCCTTTCCTCATAGGGGAGCTGTTCCATCCCCTTTATCATTTTGGTTGCCCTTCTCTGTACCTTCTCTATCGCAACTATATCTTTTTTGAGATGCGGCGACCAGGATTGTACACAGTATTCAAGGTGCAGTCTCACCATGGAGCAATATAGAGGCATTATTACATTTTCCGTTTTATTAACCATTCCCTTCCTAATAATTCCTAACATTCTGTTTGCTTTTTTGACTGCTGCAGCACACTGAGCTGACTATTTTTTTTTTTTTTAATTCTTTATTTATAAGTTTTTACAATAAATCACAATTAAATGATTTAAATTACACAATAATTAGGTACAGGTTAGCATACACATTCTTTAACAAGTAGAGAACAAAATATTCAAAATTAAAGGAAAAATATAATCTTTGCTTTACCCTACCAATCTTTTCTAATCAACTTTGAGAGATGTGCGGAAATACCAGAAATTTACCGGGAGAATATTAGGTAACTTTAAACAATCTAGGGCAAATACATTTCCTGGATATATTTTAATTATTTGTTAGGCACAGGGGATGAGGTTGTGATCTTACGTTGTTCTAAAAAAATTTTTAAATGTTCTGGAGCAAAAAAGATAAAGGCTTCATTCTGTCTTGAGATTAAACATTTGCATGGAAATCTCAAGGCAAAAACAAAACCTAAAGCTATAACCTCCTGGCGGTAACCCAAAAAGGCTTTCCGCCTTTGTTGTGTGGGAGCAACTAAATCTGGGAATACCTTAACATCCTTACCAAAATAATTGACAGGGAATTTGGCAAAATATTTTTTCATAAGAGAATTTGTCATTTATAGATGAAAAATTTGCCAACAATGTACCCCTATCAATTACTTGTGCTTCAGAATCCACTAGGAAATTCGTCAAATCTCCTTGAAACATTTGATCAGATGGTAATACCACCTGGTTCCTAGGTTTAGGCAAAAAATAACAGTTAATTATCACTGGAGAGTCCTCTAAAACAGCGGTTCTCAACCGGTGCGTCGCGACACACTAGTGTGTCGCCAAGCACCGGCAGGTGTGTCGCGTGGCTCCCGGCCCCTCCCACTGCTCGTTCTTCCCTGCTGCCGTTGCCGCCGGGCTATCAGCACGTTCAAGCCCAGCGGGAACGGCAGCGGTGCAAAAAAAAAAAAAAAAGCTGTGGCATCCGCGGCTGCCCTTTTCTTCTTCCCGCGCCTGCATCCCTGGGAGTCACCCTTGACCAACACCTCAGCTTCAAACCACACATCAAGTCCCTGCTCAAAGCAGGCTTCTACAAACTCCAGATCCTTAAAAAACTCAAGCCTCTACTCCACACACAAGACTTCCGTCTAGTCCTACAGTCCACAATATTTTCCAAAGTGGACTATTGCAATGCCCTATTGCTAGGTCTCCCACAATCCACTACCAAACCACTACAAACATTACAAAACGCCATGGCAAGAATCCTTACCAACACACGCAAAAGAGAGCATATTACCCCCATCCTTGCACAACTGCATTGGCTGCCCATCCATTTCCGCTCTCAATACAAAACCCTTACCATACTGCACAACACTCTCTACAAAAGTAACCCCGCCTGGCTCAAAAAAATGCCCCACTTTCACACTGCCCATCGCCACACAAGATCCTCCCATACAGGCGCCCTACACACGCCCCCCTTAAAAACAGCACATCTCTCCACCACCAGGGAAAGAGCCTTCACCATCGCAGGCCCTGCCCTCTGGAACTCCCTCCCGACACATCTCCGCCTTGAACCCTCCCTGACCAACTTCAAAAAAGGCATCAAGACCTGGCTCTTCAGACAGGCCTACCCTGAAACCAACCCCCGTAAACTTTCCCCTTGAAGTATCCTCCCCCCTCCCCCCCCCACCGCTTCCCATTGCATGCCCACCTGGAATTATCGTTCCCATGCTGCCTATTAGACTGCTCCTCGCGCAATCTGTTGTAAATAAGTGTCTATGTATAGAATTTAGAAGTAAATAAGTGTCTATGTATAGAATTCAGAATGTAAGTAAATTAATATGTATAACCCCCCCCTTAGTTATCACACCCCCGCAGCCCCCTTGCTGTAAACATCTCCACCATACCTATGGCTACGTTCCTTTACTTTTCACAGCTTCTTTACTTTCCTCCCCTTTCCTTTCCCCCCACACCCACCCCGTATTTTCTAGCCTGCTCCCACACCCGCGCCCTGTTTTTTGTAACTTTCCTCCTTTCGCAAGTTTTACTGTAAACCGGTGTGATGTGCCCGCACGAACACCGGTATATAAAAGCTGTTAAATAATAATAATAATAATAATAATCCCCCCCCCCGGACCCGGAACAGGAAGTGGTGCGCGGGAAGAAGAAAGGCCGTGCCGCAAGAGAACCCACGCCTCGCGCGCCATCACGGCACACATGGGGAAGCGCTGCTGCGGCCTTATGGCCAACCGGTCTTCCTGTTCGGGGGGGGGGGGAGCGGAAGCGCCGCGCGCAGCTTCCGCTTCCTCCCCCCAATGCAGGAAGATCAGCTGCCTCTCCTGCTGCCACCCGTTCTCCTGCTATCTTCGGGCGTCGGGCCGTATGGTCCGTCGATCTTCCTGCTTGGGGTGGGGGAGCGGAAGCGTCGCGCACAGCTTCCGCTTTCTCCCCCAAAGCAGGAAGATCAGCTGCCTCTCCTGCTGCCACCGGCCTCCTGCTATCTTCGGGCGTCGGGCCGTACTGCCCGCCGATCTTCCTGCTTGGGGGGGGGGGGGAGGGAGGAAACGGACGTTGTGCGCTGCGCTTCCGCTACCCCCCCCCCCGACAGGAAGTTCGGACGCCCGAAGATAGCAGGAGTCCGGTGGCAGCAGGAGAGGCAGCTGATCTTCCTGCTCTGGGGGAGAAAGCGGAAGGGAAAGGAGAGAGCAGCATGAGCCTCCCACGATCGATGGAATTCTTCCTTCTTGGCCTGCGGGGGCTGGAGGAGCAGCTACCGTTTGTGCTGGGGGGGGGGGGAGAGGAAGTGAGTGACAGAGAGAGAAGCAGCCAGCCAGCCTGTGTGTAAGTGAGAGAATGTATTTGATCGAGAGTATGTGTGTGATTGAGAGAAACTGGTCAGAGAGCTGATGTATGTGTATATGTGAGAGACAATGAAAGTGACTGCTCAAGGAGATGACTGATGTGTATGTGAGAGTGTGAGACAGTCAGGGATGTGTGTGTGTGTGTGTGTGTGTGAGAGAGAGAGAGAAAGAAAAAGCATGGAAGTGAGAAATCTGGGTATGTGAGAAAGCATGGGAGTAAGAAGCCTGGTGTTGTGGGGGTGTATGTGAAAGAAAGCATGGGAGTGAGAAGCCTGATTATGTGAGAGAGAGCATGGGAGTGGGAAGCCTGTGTGTGTGCATGTATATGAGAGAGACTGGTTGGTAAGGTGACGGTGTGACTGGTGTGTATGTGAATGTGAGAGAGAGAATGTGATTCAGGGAATGAGAAGCCTGTGCACGTGGAGAGCGAGCATGGAAATGAGAGAGAGACTGGGTGTGTGTGTGTGTAACAGAGAAAGTGATTATGGGAATGAGAAGCCTGTGCATGTGAAGAGAGTGAGCATGGGAGTGAGAACCTGGGTGTGTGTGAGACACAGCATGGGAGGGAGAAGCCTGTGTATGTAAGACAGAACATGGAAGTGGGAAGCCTGTGTGTGTGTGTATGCATGAGAGAGATCAGGTGATGGGTGTGTGTGAGAGAGAGAGAGAGAAAGTGATTATGGGAATGAGAAGCCTGTGCAGGTGAAGAGTGGGCATGGGAGTGAGAAACCTGTGTGTGTGTGAGACACAGCATGGGAGTGAGAAGCCTGTATATCTGAAGAGAACATGAGAGTGGGAAGCCTATGTGTGTGTGTATATGCATGAGAGAGATCAGGTGACTGGTGTGTGTTTGCGTGTATGTGAGAGAGAGAAAGAAAGTGATTATGGGAAAAAGAAGCCTGTACATGTGAAGAGTGAGCATGGGAGTGAGAAAGCTGGGAGTGTGTGAGATACAGCATGGGAGTGAGAAGCCTGTATATCTGAAAGAGAACATGGGAGTGGGAAGCCTGTGTGTGTATGCATGAGAGAGATCAGGTGACTGGTGTGTGTGTATGTGGGAGAGAAAGAAAGTGATTATGGGAATGAGAAGCCTGTGCATGTGGAGAGAACAAGCATGGGAGTGAGAGACTGGTGAGTGTATGTGAGAAAGAGAAAGTGATTATGAGAGTGAGAAGCCCATATATGTAAGTGGAACACGGGAGTGGGAAGCCTGTGTGTGTGTGTATGGCATGAGAGAAACTGTTCAGGAAGGTGACTGGTGTGTTTGTCAAAGACTGGGAGATGATTGGTGTGTGAGAGACAGAAACTGGTCATGGGGGCATGACTGGTATGGTGTGTGTGTGTGTGAGAGACATGGGCCCTAAGGAAGAGGACCATGAGTATAGAGCTTAGCCACTACTGCTGCTTCTGGTGTGTGCTACAGCCTGCATGGAAGAGGAGTAGGAAAGCTGCTGGAGGGGGTAAGTAAAGGTGGCTTTTTAAGTTTATTTTTCTTGATTGACTGCTATTTTAATTATTTAATATTATGTGATGTGTCTGCTTTTTTTGAAATATTTTATTGGTGTTTGGAGAATTTTTAATAGTTTTTATGAGTTTTTAATTGTTGGATGTTATTCGTTCATAGTTGTTGTGAAACATTTATTCTGCTTATTAGTATAGTTTTACAATTATTTCTGTGTGGGGATCTATAGCTGCTTGCTAGTTCTGTTTTCCTAATAAGAGGTGTATTGGTTTTTAGGGCCTGATTTAATATTTGTAGTGTTACCTTTTCATAGATAGGGTTGCTCCTGTTTGAGTGTATTCCATAATACAGGTGTACCTGTGTGTGGATTAGTTTATGTGCATTACTACAGATCCTGGGAGTATGTTAGGTCGGTTCTGTGTCTGTTACAGAGATATTTTACTAGCATGTAAGTGTTTTATCAGTCTTATTTGTTGCGTTTTCTCAAGAGGACATGCATTGGTGGTAAACTGCTGTCTTTTCATAAGTAGGGCTATTGAGCCTGAAAGTAGAAGGAGTTTGAGTTGCTGTTACTGAGATGACACCAGAACCAGAATATCTTTTTTGTAGAGTGAGTTGAACGGGGAATGTCATAATTCTGCTTTACATCCATTATTGTGGATCAGGGGAGTTCCCGTGGATGCAAACTGTACATTTACATCTAGCCCTGTGACGATCATGGGTCAGTGTGTCACGCATGTGAGAACCATCTGTCAGGTGTGTCCCGACAGAAAAAAGGTTGAGAACCACTGCTCTAAAACAAATCCCAAACGTTCAATTAGAAATTTTTTTAAGGAAATTAAAGGAGATTCCCCAATTATCCTGGGGAAATTCAGAAATCTCAGATTTAAACGTTTAGAATTGTTTTTGAGGTTTTCAACTCTCCTTGTTATATTATCTCTATCTTTCACAATTGCTGTTTGGAAATCCTGATTTTTCTTCTCTTTCAGTTCTAAACTTTTAATCTTTTCACCAGATTCTTTTATTTGTTTATGAATTTGTAAAACATCTTTTTGATTTCCCACATTCATTGTCTCTACCTTATTTTCCAGACATTTCAAATTATTAAGCACTCCCGCCATCATGTCCCATAAAGTGTCTAATGTAACCACCTCAGGGCGGTTTAATGGGATAGGGGATGTCCTGCTGGTCAGTTGGGTCCCCAAACCCTCCTGGGGGGACAACAATTCTAATCCTCCTACAGCGCCTTCAACATCCACAGCTTCTTTGTAGTTGCCTACAGAGGCTTCTCCTAATATCCCATTGCCATTCCTCTTCGCAGGTTGTAAGCCGGTGTTAGGGCTTAAATTAAGGGAGGCCTCCTCTGCAGGGCTTGCCAGTCCTCCCTGACTAGCAAGCACACCAGGCTCTTCGGTACCTTCCTTTATTTGACCAGGAACTATCATGAAGCGGCTTATATCTGGCAGAATTGGAGAGGGTAGGGGTAGAGGGGGAAAAACCCTCACTTTCCCTTTTCTCTTCGGAGGCATTTTGGAAAACAAGACTTAAGAAACTTTTTACCAGATAGTCCAAATTACTTCACAATAGTATTTGCCAATGATATCCCGCAGTTATTCCGGAGTAGGGAGCAAAGTAAGAAACAGATAATTTTCTTTACCTCATTCTGTCAGCGATGATCCAGGCGAATCCGGCGAAGTCCAGGTGAAGTCAGGGAAAGCCAAGCGCGCGCCCCTTAGGTGCGCGCGGCTTTGGCGACGCACCGACGTCGACTGCGCGCCGCTCACAGCCCGATTTTATGGGCCTTCCTGCTTCCTGTTGCCGGGTCCGCCCCCTGACGTCAGCAGGCACAGCTGGGGATTTCGTCCGAAACCGCGAATGTCCGCCGCAAGTCCCGGGGCTCCTCAACCGCAAGCGGTAATGGCAGGTTCTCCTTCACCTCCTTCTGCTCTCTCGCTATTCAGTTCTTACAGCCCGATTTTATGGGCCTTCCTGCTTCCTGTCGCCGGGTCCGCCCCCTGACGTCAGCAGACACAGCTGGGGATTTCGTCCGAAACCGCGAACGTCCGCCGCAAGTCCCGGGGCTCCTCAACCGCAAGCGGTAATGGCAGGTTCTCCTTCACCTCCTTCTGCTCTCTCGCTATTCAGTTCTTACAGCCCGATTTTATGGGCCTTCCTGCTTCCTGTCGCCGGGTCCGCCCCCTGACGTCAGCAGGCACAGCTGGGGATTTTGTCCGAAACCGCGAACATCCACCGCAAGTCCCGGAGCTCCTCAACCGCAAGCGGTAATGGCAGGTTCTCCTTCACCTCCTTCTGCTCTCTCCGAGCCGACGATTTTATAGTATTATCCACTATGATGCCTAGATCTTTTTCCTGGGTGGTAGCTCCTAATATGGAACCTAACATCATGTAACTACAGCAAGGGTTATTTTTCCCTATATGCAACACCTTGCACTTGTCCACATTAAATTTCATCTGCCATTTGGATGCCCAATCTTCCAGTCTTGCAAGGTCCTCCTGTAATGTATCACAGTCTGCTTGTGATTTAACTACTCAGAATAATTTTGTATCATCCGCAAATTTAATAACCTCACTCGTCATATTCCTTTCCAAATCATTTATATATATATATTGAAAAGCACCAGTCCAAGTACAGATCCCTGAGGCACTCCACTGTTTACCCTTTTCCACTGAGAAAATTGACCATTTAATCCTACTTTCTGTTTCCTGTCTTTTGACTAGTTTGTAATCCACGAAAGACATCACCTCCTATCCCATGACTTTTTTTAGTTTTCGTAGAAGCCTCTCATGAGGAACTTTGTCAAACGCCTTCTGAAAATCCAAATACACTACATCTACCAGTTTACCTTTATCCACAAGTTTATTAACCCCTTCAAAAAAAAATGAAGCAGATCTGTTAGGCAAGACTTCTCTTGGATAAATCCATGTTGACTGTGTTCCATTAAACCATGTCTTTCTATATGCTCTACGATTTTGATCTTGAGAATAGTTTCCACTATTTTTTTTGACACTGAAGTCAGGCTCACTGGTCTATAGTTACCTGGATCGCCCCTGGAGCCTTTTTTTTTTTAAATATTGGGGTTACATTGGCCACCCTCCAGTCTTCAGGTACAATGGATGATTTTAATGAAAGGTTACAAATTCTAACTAATAGATCAGAAATTTCATTTTTGAGTTCCTTCAGTACACTAGGATGCATACCATCTGGTCCAGGCAATTTATTTATTTATTTATTTTTAATTTTTATATACCGATGTTCCTGTATACAATACATATCGCACCGGTTTACATGGAACTGAACTGTCGCCTCTGGGGTGGAATACATTGGAACAGGTTGACAAAGAACTTACAGGGAGACAATCATAAACACAATTAACTGCAACAAAGTACAAACTCAAAAACATATGTACAGTGGGATAGATGGACTGGAGTCTATACCTTCTATCACTTCATCAGGTCTTAGCTCTCAGGGAAGGCTTGGGTGAATAGCCAAGTCTTTAGCTTCATTTTAAATGTCAAAAGGACATTTGTTACTCTTTATTTTGTCAATCTGGCCTACTACATCTTCCAGGTTCACAGTGATTTCGTTCAGTTCGTCTGACTCATCACCCCTGAAAACCATCTCCGGAACTGGTATCTCCCCAACATCCTCATTAGTAAACACGGAAGCAAAGAATTCATTTAGTCTTTCTGCAATGGCCTTTTCTTCCCTAAGAGCCCCTTTAACCCCTCAGTCATCTAATGGTCCAACCGACTCCCTCACAGGTTTCTTGCTTCGGATATATTTTAAAAAGTTTTTATTATGAGTTTTTGCCTCTATGGCCAACTTCATTTCAAATTCTCTCTTCGCCTGTCTTATCAATGTTTTACACTTCACTTGACAATGCTTATGTTTTATTCTATTTTCTTCAGATGGATCCTTCTTCCAGTTTTTGAAGGATGTTTTTTTGGCTAAAATAGCCTCTTTCACCTCACCTTTATAACCATGACGATAATCGTTTTGCCTTCCTTCCACCTTTCTTTATGTGTGGAATACATATGGACTGCGCCTCTAGGATTGTATTTTTAAACAATGTCCAAGCCTGTTGAACACTTTTAACCTTTGCAGCTGCACCTTTCAGTTTTTTTTCCTTATTTTATCAAAGTTTCCCTTTTGAAAGTTTAGTGTTAGAGCTGCAGATTTACTTATTGCCCCCCTTCCAGTTATTAGTTTAAATTTGATCATGTTATGATCACTGTTGCTAAGTGGCCCCACCACCGTTACCTCTCTCACCAAATCCTGCATTCCACTAAGAATTAAATCTAAAATAGCTCCCTCTTGTTGGTTCCCACACATAAATGTTCTCTCTCACACATGAACACTCGCTCACGCATGCATGCTCGCTCAAATCTCTCTCCCAAACTCACACATACATGCTCGCTCACACACACACACACACACACACACACACACTCTCTCTCTCTCTCTCTCTCTCTCAAACACATACATGCACACGCATTTACTAACTCACTAGCATTTTCTCCCCCTGGGCATCTGAAGATATATTTTTAAACAAGCTGTTTTACTCACACCGGTCTTGGAGGAACGCCGGTAGGGCTGCTTGCTGATAATCCTGGAGGTGTCCCATGATGTGGGAAGAGGAAAGCTGAAGAGCCCTGATGCTGAGGGAGGATAAGGATCATTATTTTTTGCTGTGACCAATTATAAGGAGGGGCCAGCAGGTCTTCAACCAGCAGTGAGGCAACAGTGTGGGAAATCTGCCGGTTGCAACCCGCTTGCACAGGAGGTGACAGAGGCAGAGATGGGAGAGGAAGCCACAAGGGTGCATCCTGCTGCTGTGGTGCTTCAGGGGGAGGGGAACCTGAGGAGTCAGCCTCTGATGCTGCGCTGCTGCTTGGGGAGGTGCGAGGGGGAACAGGACAAGACCGATGCATTGCTGCTTGGGGAGAAGAGCTGGAAGCCGGCCCATATCATTGCTGTGCTGCTTGGCGAGGAGAGCGGGCAGCCGGCCCATACTGCCGCAGCTGTCGCCTCCACAGCAGACCACAGAGAACCTCGGGGGAAGCTCCAGCTCTGCGGGGATGGTATGGGTCGTAGCGGCTCCGCGAGCATAGATCCGCTGTGACCAACATACACCGACCCATATGATTAGCCGGCCCAGCCCACCGGGGCATGCCTGAAGCCCCGATAGGCCAATCCGCCCCTGCAGCACGTCACAGCTCTGCGTCTTCCGGGATCTTCCTTTTGCTGGCAGGGAGTGGGGAACCCCACCAGCAGGTCACCGCTCCACATCGCCAGCACTGCAGGTTCTCCTGTTTGTCTGAATGACGGGTGAGGCGGCTGTGGCAGGAAGGTTTCAGGGGACAATTTTGCTGTCTCAAAATCTTGCCAACTGAAGAGGCTGCCTTGCCCTGCCTCATTGTAAAACCGCCCCTGGCTGGGTTGCCTCGGAGTGAGCAGAGTACCTGCTCTGTGATAACAGGGCGCACGATCTGCAGCACACCCCGCCCTGCCAGTACGCCTCAGCCCTGCTCTGGAGGAGCCGCTTCTTACAGTGCCAGTCCCGTCTCCATGGCTCTGCAGTCATGGTCCTCTTTTGCTGAGACTGCCAACAAAGGTGTCAGTCAGTTAGTGCCACACTTTGATGCTGGTTCTAACTGTGTGTGGAAACATGCCCACTGGGAAAAGGGGTGAGACCCCCAATCAGTCCCTAGTAACCCCCCCACTGGAAACGCACCAGTGATCTGGCAATGAAAGATTTTGTAATCCTGTACCAATATGTTGCACTAGCCAAGTCCCCCCCAGTCATAGTAAATCTCTTCCAGTTGATGCCCACTGGCTGGGATCTTTCAGAGCCGTTCTTTTATGGAATCATCATGGCAAATGTGTTTTTTTTTTTTTTTTATTTTGGAAGAGGATTTTTGCAGTTTTTTTATTACAGAATGCTACAGTTCCTATGATTTAACTCTCTCTTTAACTGTATTGATGATGTTACAAATGTTTTGCTGAAGAGACTGCTCATCGTGAAGGGGGAAAGATGAGGGACAGGAAAGGATGAGGGGGGAGACAGTGGGGATGGGATGGAAGGCAGGGGAAGCAAGAGGGTGAGAGAGAGAGGGATGAGGAGAGGAAGATAGGGGGGAGTGGCTGCCAGCCCAGGGGAAGTTGGAAAGGTGGAAAATGCAGATTGGAGAAGATGGAGGGGTGAGAGAGACGTCTGTGAATGGGCGATACTTATGAATGATAGAGATGGAAGGGTGGGAGAGAGCGATGGAGTGAGAGGTAAAGATGAGGGGGGGGGGGGGCAATCGAGATAAAAGCAGGAGAAGACAGAGGGCTAAGAGAGAGAGGCAAAGGGAGTTGACATGGAGGAAAACCATGGGTGTGGGTTGGCAGGGGAAGAAACAGGGATCCAGGGGAGGAGAGGGACAAAAGTGATGGAGCTGGGAGGGGAGCCTTGCTGAGGGGAGGGAGGAAAGGGCTCAGTAATGGAGCAGAGGTTGAGAGCAAGTGCTAATCATTTCAGTTTGAGGCCCTGTGAGTCAGTGGGACAGGAAGATGGAATAATTTACAGGAATGTTGAGAGGAGGAGGAGGTGTTAATGGGAAAAAAAAGAGGAGGTAAATCGTGCATTGAAGTCTTCAGGATATTAACCTTTTGCTTGGGCACATCACTTGTTTCATTTCAAGGTTGATTTGTAGCCTAAGAATTTCTAAAAAAAAAAAAAAGTGTAACCCGGTGAAACGTTTCTTTTAGATTACTTATTTATGAAGACGAGGAATGTGTTGGCACCGGAATATCTGCTTCTATCTGCATACAGGCGAAGTGCAGGCTCTGTTTGGTATTTCATTGAAACATTTGAAGGAGAGCATGAATTGGGATGGCCTAGCGTAGGGGTGGCCAACGCCAGTCCTCGAGGTTTCAGGATATCCACCATAAAATGTGCATGAGAGAGATCTGCATGCCTTGCCTCCATTGTACTCAATTACTACCAATCCACCAACAGTGGGGGCAATCCTAATATCAATCACATCAACTAACCCACACTAAGAACCTTTTTCTATTTTTATAATTTTTATAATTTATTTTAATTTTCAATTTTTTATATAAAATTAACTGGATTCATCACACTTGTATGTCCTACTGAAATGTTTAAAAATCTTTGAAAAAATATTTAAAAGGTGTAAAGTGATGCTTCATAGAACTTCAGGGGCACTTCAGGGGCACTATCCAGTGTACCTTACTTGGTTTTTTGATTAATCACTTTACACCTTTTAAATATTTTTTCAAAGATTTTTAAACATTTCAGTAGGACATACAAGTGTGATGAATCCAGTTAATTTTATATAAAAAATTGAAAATTAAAATAAATTATAAAAATTATAAAAATAGAAAAAGGTTCTTAGTGGGGGTTAGTTGATGTGATTGCCTCCATTGGAGGCAAATCTCTCATGCATATTTCATTGTGGATATCCTGAAACCCTGGCTCATTTGTCACTCTTGAGCTGACCCTTAGCTAAATTGGCCGGAGCCGGCTAAGTATTTTTTTTAGCTGCTAGAGAGTCCCTACAATCTTTTGGCAGTGTACACCAGAGGCATCTCTTGGAGCAATATGGGAGGCTGCTTGTAAGTGTCATTTTTCAAACTGTCGGGCCGATACAGTACAGTGCGCTGTTAGCTGGCATTTGGACACTCGTTTTGGACGTGCTAGCTTTACCCCTTATTCAGTAAAGGGTAATAGCGCGTCCAAAATGCGCTTCCAACCCCCCCGAACCTAATAGTGCCCGCAACATGCAAATGCATGTTGATGGCCCTATTAGTTATTCCCGCGCGATCCAGAAAGCAAAATGTGCAGCCAAGCCGCACATTTTACTTTAAGAAATTAGCGCCTACCCAAAGGTAGGCGTTAATTTCTGCTGGCGCCAGGGAAGTGTACAGAAAAGCAGTAAAAATTGCTTTTCTGTGCACCCTCCGATCTAATATCAAGGCGATATTAAGTCGGAGGTCCCAAAAGATACAAAAAGTAAAAAATTAAAAAAAAAAAATTTTAAATGGGCTTGCGGCTCACGGGCCGAAAACCGGACGCTCAATTTTGCCGGCGTCTGGTTTACGAACCCGAGGCTGTCAGTGGGCTCGAGAACCGATGCCGACAAAATTGAGCGTCTGCTGTCAAACCCGCTGACAGCCGCCGCTCCTGTCAAAAAAGAGGCACCAGGGACGCGCTAATGTCCTAGCACCTCTTTTTACCGCCGGCCCTTATTAAAATAAATTATAATACTGAATCACGCGCACAGGAGAGTGGCCTGTGCGCGCGCTGGGAGAGCAGGCATTCGCCCGCTCTCCCGCATTTTTACTGTATCGGCTCGTGTGTGTGTGTGTAGTAGGCCTGCCACCATAATTTAAAGGTTTAAGACAGTAGCTTTCAAATGGGCACATATGTATATGGGTGTGCGGCCAGATACGTGGCAATTTTATATCCTGCACATGTTATTTAAAAAGAACAAAAAAAAAAACCTGGGCGCAGGTATGTGTGCCCCTAAATTTTAAGCTTGTGCAGGCGTAAGTCTGATTTGGAATGAGAGTAGGCCCACTGAAAATATACCTGGATATCTTTGAATTCGTAAAAATCTTTTTTTTTTTGTCCTGAAGGTACCTGGGAGTTTATGGCATGTAACGAGTTACGTTCGCTCTTCTAAACAGTGCCAGGCCCTCTTGAAAACAGGAATTGCCGTAATGCACTTGGGCATAGATACTGTGCTTTAGAAAAGGAGAAATTGGGGCAGATAAATACCCCTGGACTTGACTGCTCTCCCCATCTTTCCCACCTGACGACGTAGCACTGCAAGCTTTCCTTTTTAATCCCCGTCTTTCCCCGCGATAACTTTGAGAGTTAGCCAGGTCAAAGTCTGCTTTTCAGAGTGCAGCCAGATTTAGCTGGGCAGAAAAGTGACAGCTGCAGGGGGGGGGGTTCCTGGGAGGGGGCTTATGGGTGACTTTCAGTACTAGGCGGGCAACCCCATCCACACAAATAGTGTCCTTAAATTTAACCTGTTAAAATTGCTGCCCAACCAGATTTGGGGAAACTTTGCAGCTGAAAACCCAGCTGGCTGGGTTTGGCTGAAAATTCAGCTAAAGATAACAGATAAATGTAATTCACGGGTCTGTGAAAATGGGTCCCAGAGCGTGTGCCCTCTTTCATCATCAGAGCCGCACAGTTTACATTTTTTTTGTAAATCCCCTTTACCTCCTCCCTCACCCTCACCCCTATACTCCTTGTGACCCTTGTGGAAGTCACTTTATCACCGTTACCTCAGGTTCTCATTTGGGGAGGGACTTGCGCTACCTGAATTCTTAGCAGGCTGTAAGGCATCTTGAGCATCAGTTTGGAAAGGTGGGCTTAAACCCCCCAAATTACTGTCAGAAGGCTCCTTGGCTACAAAACCCAAATGGGCCAATATTCGTGCACAGGAAGGAGATTCGCTACCAGTGTTTGCATTGCCTGTGCAAGGGATCGCCGCAGTCCCCGAAGCTTATGTCTCTAAACGTTTGCTAACCTTCTCAAGTATAGATCTTTTTTTTTTTTTTCATTTCTACCAAACTGCTTGGTCTATTTTTAACCTCCCTCGTTTTATTATTTCTTTTTGTTGAAGAGCTGATCTTGTTCCTTTGTTTACATATGGCTGTTAATCCTGAGCCTTGATTATGCAGTAACAGTTTACCTTTTTTTTTTTGATATACTGATTAAAAAAACAAGCCAGAAGAATTGCCACATGCAGACCGTGAAAAAAAACAAATCAAAGGTGATCAGAAAATGACCCGGGGGGAAAAGCTCTCACTGCTATTTCACAACTATTCATTCATTTTCAAGATTAGTTTATTGTTCAGTAAGTTAATTTTAAAGCAAGGGAAGAGCTCACAACTAATTTTGGAATCTCAACGGTGGATTATGGAAAGATTTCACTATCCCCCCCCTTTCATTAAGGGAGACCACCGCAATCCGTGACTAAGAAAGCAATGGAATAAGAACAAAGCAAAGTCCCCTCTGTCAGGCTTAAGAGGTTGGAAGCTTTGCCGCGGTTCCATTGCTTTATTAGTTCCCTTTAAAAAAAACAACACATCTAGGAGAGCTGCAATTTCAGTTCTGAATTCTCTTCCTGGTCACTTGACCAGCAGATGAGATTCCAGCATTGGTAATGAGCTCTCTTTGGGGGTCATTTATCAAAATGCGATAAGGTGTTTTCGCATGCGATAGCAACATATTGTATGGTGCGATGCAGATTCAGAAAATAGGAGGAGTGTAGGCTGGGTTAGCCTGTTTGTGAAGAGCTATCACACAGCCATAATGCTGATTTTAACTACACCTCTTTGAATTGCATTAGGCTGTGATGTCTCACATAAGGCCTATTTCAGGGTTGAGAGTGAGTGAGAGAGAGAGAGAGAGACTGACCATGATACCATTCCCATAGGTAGGTATTTGTATCCCTATGGTAGGCCCACCTAGTAACTCGAGGTGGGTTTAGGTAAGAGTGTAGGGGATTAGGGGCCACTTTGACATTCTACGTGACACCTACGAAGAGAACAGTGGTCTCATGAAGATTTGATGACCTTTGGAGTGAGGAAACTCACTCCAAGATGAGATTTGGGCAAGGTTCTCTCAACCTAGCTTGAACAAGAGACCACTGTTCTGTTCGTAGGTGTCACGTAGAATGTCAAAGTGGCCCCTAACCCCCTACACTCTTACCTAAACCCCACCTCGAGTTACTAGGTGGGCCTACCATAGGGATACAAATACCTACCTATGGGAATGGCATCATGGTCAGTCTCTCTCTCTCTCTCTCTCTCTCTTTGAACAATGGTCCCCCAGTGGTTGAATACAGGAAATACAACAGGTCTGGCACTTATCACAGAATCTGAAAATGGTATCACAATTTGCACTAACGTAGCTCTTCACACAGGTAATTAGCACAAATTGTGATAAATGTTATATTAGCATAAAACACACCCCTTTTGCTATCACACGAGATACTTACTGCATTTTGATAAATCCAGGCCTTTGTTTTCTGTTCGACTTAATTTAAAAATATCTTGAACATGAACCTTGAATATTTGTGAAATATTTAATTAGGTCTTCCCAGTGTAATTTTCTGATTATCTTTTTGATTTTTTCATCTGTACTTTTTTTTTTTTTTAATCAATTCATTTCCACCTCCTTTTTATCAAAGGTTATTTCCATGACTTTGTTCTATTATTTTGGTAATACAATAAATGATGAGGTCCAGTCACAGTCCAGACTAACTGAGGAAGTCTAATTCAATGGTGCATTTCTGTTATTGAATATAGCCGGCTAAGTTTAGGCTAGTTTTTTGGCCCTGTTACGTGCTGGGAAAGCCCTAACATTAGCTGCGCTAAATTCTAGTCTGCTGTCTTATTAGCCAGATGAGTGCCCACATAGTCATTTAGCTGGCTAATTGCTTTTGAATATGGACCTCGATAAAACTAGAGAGATACTTCATCCTCATGATATAAATGTGGAAGGAAACCAACAGCAAAAGCCAGAACTTAGACCCCCCCTCCCAGGTTCTCTCTCTTCTCCTTAAACAGAAGGTGCTGTAAACGTTTGCTGCTTCTTGTGGAGTTTTTATTAGTGTACCTGAAGTCACGTTTTTTTTGTATTTTTGTTTTCTGTACTTCCAAGATTGTACTACTTTTGTCCAGTTCTATGTTGAATACGATGCCCTTAATTGGACCGACACAGGAAGATGAGCGGAGGTGTGGGTGAACTCGCATCCCACTCCCTCAGTCATCAGAGGTATTGCAGGGGGGGAAGGCGAGGAGAAGAAGGGAACCCCAATCGCCTGCCACGCACGCAAAGCCCTGAGGTGGCGCTGTTCCTCGTACACATCTCCTAGCAACAGCCTGTGTGGGAGGAGGGGGTGGGGTTGCCGCAGGGCCTTGAGTGTGTGACAGGCAGCTGGAGGCCCTACGGCGAGTTTGTTTATTTATTTAAGTTTAGAGAATGCAGTCACTGTGAGAAAATATATGTACCTCTTTTAATATGTTGTTTCTGCTGCACCAGCTTCCCGAATTTTAACTAAAGAGTCGTCCAGCCCCAAGTCACTATATGGTTCTTCCTTCCTCTAACTTTCTCTCAATCAGGCCCATCTAATAAAGCGCGGAAAACAAACGCCCGTTTCCTAACGTGCGCCCAGGTACCTCTGCTGGGCGGGCGATAGGATATTTAAACGAGGGCTCGCGCTGCCGAGGAGGCGCTAGGGACAAATGTGCGCCCCTAACGCCTCCTCGGCAGCGGACGCCCAGGAGAGGTGACTGTCAGCGGGTTAGGAAAATGGACGCTCAGTTTTAGCAGTAGAGCGACCCTTTTCCTAACCTGACCACCAGCACGCTTTTTTTTAATTTTTATTTTTAAACCTTTTGGTTCCTCTGACTTAATATCGCCACGATATTAAGTCAGAGGATGTATAGAAAAGCAGTATTCTCTGCTTTTCTGGACACTTTTTTGGGCTGCTCAGAAATTAACGCCTGCTCTGGGCAGGCGTTAATTTCTGAGCATAAAAATGTGCGGGTTGGGTGCAATTTTTTTTTTTTTTTGATCTGGGGAGAATAGCTAATAGCCTCATCAACATGCATTTGCATGTGCTGAGCGCTATTAGTTTTGCAGGGGATTGGATGCACATTTTGGATGTGCTAATCCCTTTACAGAATAAGGGGTTGAGGACGCGCGTCCAAAACCAGAGTCCAACCGCGTGTAAAACAGTGCACTCGGCTGAGCGTGCCGTATTGGATTGGCCTGAATGCTTTTAGGAAAAAACAATCAAACAAGTTGGACTAACTTAATCTGTAGCTTTCTGACTACCTTTGTATGGATCTAATTAATTTACATTAGTTGTAGTTTAGGTCTTATTCTATTGTATTAGATCTATAGTTTTTAATATATTTTAGTTTTAATTTAGGTTTTATTCTATTGTATTGTATTAGATCTATAGTTTTATGCTCATATTTATTATGAGTCAACTGTGATTTATTTGCTGCATTGTAAACCGACTTGATATCGTTTGAGGAAGGTCGGTATATAAAAAGATGTAAATAAAATAAATAAATCTAATTAAGGCTGCATAACTATTGGGGGGGGGGGGGGGGAGAAGAACTCACAAATGTATTCAGTTTTTCTAGGAAAAAAGGTTGCGCCTACAGTTTATTTCCTAAGCATTATTTCTGTGTATACAAGGGGACGAACATGGCAGCTGCCCGACTTTATTCTGAAATGCATTTGAAAATGGTTTCGGACGAGGTCCTAGTGCACCGTCTTATGGGGTCTCTTCTGGGATTGGCAGAAACCCTGAAACCGCAGCAGCATCTGATGGCTGCGGAGTCGCCTTTGTGAACGGGCTTGATGGCTTGGGTCTGTTTTCCCTTTCTGCTGAGAATGCAAATCGTGGGGGCTGAGATGTACTAATGGCAGCACAATTCTTAACACTCGGTGTGGCATCCTTTCAACAGCCGTAAACTAAAAACAAGGTGTAAGGCATTAATGTAAGAAAGCTAAACCAAAATTTCATGATTTGTGGGGGGTTTTTTCCCCCCTCCCTTTCATCAGGTTGGTAATTCAGCCCAGTGAAGTGGCTCACTCTCTTCCTATGAGCACAGCTTCCTTTTGATCTCTGCAGTCCATTGTGAAAGATGTGGCAGAATATTCAGACAATTTTAGGCCATCGGGAGTTGCTGACTCAATAGCTAGAGTGCCTCAGTGAGTCTTCTGCTAATTAAAGAACAATGCCTTTCCCCCCCTGTGCCATCCAGGACGTGCGGGCGATGCGGAGTCACGCAGCGTCGCGTGACTTGCTGTAACCTTAGATCAGGGAACATGAGGTAATGCCGTATTCATTCCCTGGCTAAAGGGGGTTGGGAAAATGGTGATATCCAAACATCTTGAGAGCTCAAAAACAGAGACTACACCATCTCATTCTCTGCTGTTGCTTGCTACCTCGGGCCGGGTCAGCTGTGATTTAGTTGGAATAGTTGCTGTTTGCCCTCTTTTGAAATGTTGTTGAATCAGAGCTAGCATTTCTTTTCTTGCTTTGCATTACCCCGGGACTACCTTGCCTGTAATGTCTGCTTCAGATATGCCCACTTTGAGGTAACCAGCACTTTTAATGCGTTGGCTTTGCTTGCGAAGCTTTGGGCATGGAAGGCAGCTTCAATGGGATTCTCGGCCTGCTCTTAATTCCTTCTTGCTGTAGGCATCCAGCTGTTCTGATTTTTCATTTTCCCAGACCCTAGCCACCGTCCTCATGCAACTGATGATTACTCTCCCTAGCATAAGGCCACTGAGGAGCAGAGCAGGGACTTCTGATTGAAACATTTTGGAAGGGTTGAGAAGCTAAATTATGATTTTTGATCTTCACAAGCTTAATTTTCACAAGAGATTTTGATTATATAAATTTGACCTGAAAGGGACATTCATTTATTTTTGTTATCGTGCCTATTCCCCTTACAAACAGAATTATTGTTGGTGCTGCTTGGTGTCAAATGAGCCCCTTGCCTCGGGCTCCAGATTCATAATAAATATTACTTAATTCTAGAGTACTCTGCACCACCTGCACTTCATTTACTGATCTCGCTTGCAGACTTCAAGGATTCTTTTTATTGCCATTTCTAACGTGCAAAAGCACTGGACTGAATGACACACACACGCTGCGCTGTCAGAAATCGGAGACGTGAACTGTTTAAACCTTTTCTGAAAAGGCAAATGGCAGAATCCATTGCCAACTGTGGTGCGTGCCATCCAGAGTTCTGACTGCAGACCACCAGTACAGGTTGAATTTCCCAGATAATCCTAGGGGGTGAAAAAGCTCCCTAGTGTTTTTATGCAACAAGCCAAAATTTAGTTACCATAACAACTTGGTGCTCTCTGTCATCTTGGCACTGTGCTTCAGATGTGTGATGTGCAGCAGTCTTTCAGCACAGTTAAAAATATTACGTTTCTTTTTCTGTTAAGTGTATTCTAAATACATTCAGAAAGCAACAGAAGTCTTGATCTGTTCTGCACTTATTTTTACATTGTGTTGTCCTAGAAATTGATGTATATGTGTGTGCGTGTGTCTATCCAATGCTACTGAAAACATTTTATTGTGACCAGTGTTAATTATTCCAAATACAGACAAATAAACTGAGTCCCCTCCGTGAGAAAGAGGTTAAAATATTTATTCAAGAACAGGTCCAGTGCAAGAGTATTTGGTGCCGTAGGTGAGCCTTCGGTCATGCACCCGCCTCCTCCAAATTACTTATTGGTGCAGCTCCAGCACAGCGCTCCCTCTTACCAATGGTAGTGGGTCTGGCACTGCACCCCTCTGGGCCTTCCACTGACAGGATTGTACCACCCTCAAAATTTTGGCACTCTAGGCAACTGCCTAATTTGCATAATGGATGCACTGGCCCTATTCAGGTTTAGTGCAATAATTCTTCTCTTGGTGTGGTTTCTCTAAATGGGTTTGTGTTGCACATACCATGACAGGAACGAACCTCATTCATAAGCTGGGATACCATGTGTGACTATTCTCATCGATAAAAGGTAACCCAAGATGGTGAGTGGGCTTGAATCCAAGACTAGAGTTCAGAAAGTCACGGAATGAAGCATCCCTGATATTGGAACAGAAAAAATGTGGTCTTCCACCCCTAACAGCCACCTTCCCCTCAGATGGAGCTATCAAGTGCTGAGGGCCACAAAGCCTTTGGCAGCACAAGGCTAGCACTAGGGCTGGAGGACCAGACACCAATGAACAGAGCCTCAATGACAAGTTGAGTTGAATGCACTCATGAATAAGGTCCACTTCAAAGACAGGGCTGATGAGTCAAGATCCAGGGAGCAGTAGGACCACCATAGAAAGACTAGTGCAGGGGTGGCCAACTCCAGTCCTCAACAGGCTGGGTTTTCAGGATATCCAAAACTAATATGCAGGAGATAGATTTGCATGCACTGCCTGCAATGTATGCAGATCCATATCATGCATATTTATTGTGGGTGAATTGATAGCTTGGAGATATTTAGATGTCTCTATCGTATCTCCCTTTTCCTCTAGGGCAGTGGTTCTCAACAGGTGTGTCGGGACAGGTCCTGGGAGGAGTGTCGCAGGGCCAGAAGGAGGCTGATCTCTCCTCATCCGTCCAGATGGGAGTTGGTTGACTTCAGGCTGGATGGGAGACCATTCTTGCTTCCTTCTCCTCTTTCTGGCTCAGTTGGGAGGCTGTTTCCTCCTTCACCCAGATCAAAGCGAGGCATTGCCAGCTCCTGCTCTTCTGGGTCCGATGGAACACTAACTTTATCTTCCCCCGCCGGGCCTGGAAGTGAAGCTGCTGATGCTCTCTTCACCCTATGGAGGGTGGGGCAAAGAAGGTTGGAGATGTTGGGCAGGGAGGTGGAAGAGAGGGAATGTGGGGGCTGTTCAGCAGAAAGGGGTGGGGTAGTTGGACAGGGAGGGGGAGGAAGGGGGTAGGGAGAGTTGAGCAGGGGAGAGAGGGAGCACAGGGAAGAGGATTTGGGGGTCGAGAATGCTGGACAGGGATGGGTGAGGGGATGATTGAAATGGAATAACTGAGAGAAATGAGGGATGATGGGGAGCATGGGGTGGGGGAGTGATGGGGGTGCAAGAGCCATAATATGTCAGTTTGGGGAATGTGCATTTCTTCTAGCTTTGTACTTTGTTTAGTGTAGGAGGAAATGTATTTCTGTTTCTATGTCTCCAGTTTTTCACTGCATGCAGAGTTGCTTTTTGGGGTTTCCATTTCCGTCTCCACATTTGTAATTTGTGATCTTTTATTCTGTATTTGATGAAGGCCTGTTCTGTGTGTGTGACCGAGGTGAGGTATTTTATTAGCATGAAAGCATTTGTATCAGTCTTGTTTGTTGTGTTTTCTCAATAGGACATGCATTGGTGTTGCACTGATGCCTTTTCATTGGTAGGGCTATTGCTGTTTGAATCCTCGGAGTTAGTGCTGTTATGGTATGGTAGGTTTGCTTTACATGCGCTGAACATTTTTTTTGGGGGGTTTTGTATTTTACAGTGAGCCTGGAAGTAGAGAGTGTTTTTTTTTTCTGATACTGAAATGATACCAGTATCAAAATATTTTTGTATGGTGAATTGTTTGGGGAAATATCCTAGTTCTGCAATGCACCTATTATTGGGGGTCATGGGATTCCTGTAGATGCAGAGTATATGTTTAAATTTAGCCTCATGATGCTCTTGTGTTCAGTGTGTCCCTCACTTGAGCATCATCTATCAGGTGTGTCTCCAAAGAATAAAGGTTGAGAACCACTTCTCTAGGGCAGTGATGGTGAACTCCAGTCCTTGAGTGCCACAAACAGGCCAGGTTTTCAGGATATCCACAATGAATATGCATGAGAGAGATCTGCATGCACTGCCTCTATTGTATGCAAATCTATCTCATGCATATTCATTGTGGCACTCGAGGACTGGAGTTCACCCTCACTGCTCTAGGGTATGTTTAGATCTTTAAGTTTGTCCCATATACTTTACAGTGAAGATCACTGAAAGTTTTAATAGCCATTCTCTGAATCGGCTCCGTCCGGTTTATATCTGCAGAATTATATGCAGTATTCTAAATGAGGTCTCACCAGGGACCTATACAGGAGCAATATTTTATTTATTTATTTTCATTAATTTGTATTCCACCTAGATCCTGTTCTAAGAGGATTCCAGGTATTTAAACTTAAAACATAAAATTTCCAAATATCATAACATAAAACATTATAAATGTGCGAAAACATACATAAAACAACAAAATCATCATTAAACTCATAAAATAAGATACTAAAACCAACCTGAATCAGCTGAAAGGTCAACCACAGTTAGAAAATGCTTCATGGAAGAAATGTGTGTTTAAAAATTTCCGAAAACATTTGTAATGATTTTATGAATAGCTAGGGAAGGCTGTTCCATAAAGTAGATGCTGCTATAGAAAAGGCACAACGACAGGTTTCATTTAAACGAATTTGTCTCTTATTAGGCTCAGCAAGTAAAAACAGGTCCTCAGAACGCAGAACTCTTGCTGGGCGATACCATTTTAGCACTTTTGGTGAGCTATGCCGGGCATTTCTCAGGGAGAGCTCGAAACGTCAGGGTTAAGATTTTAAACTTAATTCCGTGCTCAAAACGGGGGTAATGTGATCACAAAAGGAGCTATCAGGAGCCAGATGTGCTGATGCGTTCATAAGTAGTTGTAAAGCTGCCAAATGACCCTTAGGTAGGTCCAAGTACAAGGTACTACAGTAGATGAGCATGGAAAAGGACAAAAGCCTGAATAACACATCTTAAATTATTACATTCTAAAATATATTTGAGATGCCATAACATCCTCAACTTAAAGCTGTTTTTAACTACTAATTTCAGGTAAGAGTCATCATACAGAAATCCAGCATTTCAGAAGGTATCTAAAAAGGTTACAACAGTCCCGTCTATGGTGAACTGAAGGACGATAAGGTCAGTTCTGTTATGGATAATCCATTATAGCCTCTGTCTTATTTAGATGTAACAAAACATCTACTTCTTGACGGTGTCTAAAATCTGGTGAACCAAATTGTACGTTTCTGCCAAACGTTTGGAAACTGGAAATAATAGCCGGATGAGAACCATGTGGGAGTGCTTCTTATGCAAGGTCTCCTCCCTTTTTCTGCTGACCATTCCTCTCCCCGTGCAGCCAGGCATCCTTCTGGTTTTGCTGCCTCCTCCTCCTCTGCCTGTTTTGCCGCTTTACGATCATCGGATACAATCACTCCCAGATCCCGCTCTCTCTTGTTTTCTGCATTGATGTATTTAACCCTCACGCTAACCCCACTCCCTTTGGGTTTTTGCAGCCCAAATGCACGACACTGCATCTTTTTAGCATTAAATCTTAGCTACTAGACTTTAGACTGTTCTTCGGGATTCATTAGATCTCTCCTCCTGTTTACCGTTCTCCGTTGCAGATTTTGGTATGGGCCCTAAAAAGACAAGTCCTTCAGCAATGTTGCTTATGAATAAAGGCAGAGAAGCAGCTTGATAGTGCGTTTTTTTTTTTTTTGGCAATTTTTGACGGAAGTGTTTCAAGGCTTTAAGAATGATGCGGGTAGGGGAGGTGGCAGTGGCTAGAACCATGCATCCCCTTTCCGGGCCGTGTCCACGGCAGCTGCTCCGTTCATCCCGCCCTTCTTACGCCACTGGCTGCAGTCCCTGTGAAAGTAATAGGTTTTCAAATTCACATTCTGTGACAGGCCGCAAGAATGCTTGTTTCATCGCTCTGTTACCATTGTGTGTTATTAGCAGAAGGATTTCACCATATGGCATTTTGAAATGCTGACCTAGAACAACTTTCAGCAGCGAAGTTGCTGGTATTTATAGGTTTTCTCCCGTACAGTATGACAAAATTATAGCATGCATAAATAAGCAAAGAGAGAATTTCAGTGGTTTAGGATGGGACTTTCTGTAATTCCAGTATTATATTGCCACTCCGATAATCAACTGATCATTTTTTTATGGCTGCTAAAAATGCTGACTGCATCTTACTTGGAGCAGACATAATGACTAGCTGCAGGGGAATGCCTACTGTTTTTTTTTAAAAAACATCTTTGCAGATTGTCTATCCTAATGCTTGTAGTTTGTGTTGAGGTTTTGTGATATGGTTAAGTGCACCTTAACTGTGAAAAAAAAAATAACCTTAAGAATGAAAAAGTCCAAAAAAGTCATGATCCCATTCTTTGTATATTGCTGAACTAATGATTCAGGATGACACTGACCTTCATTTAAGGATGCCAAGCTGCACACATACCAGTGTCACTAACTTTGCTGTTCATGACAATTATTATAATTAGAAGGTCCTACTTGGTACTTTTTATTTTGCAAATCAAATTGGTCAGGCACTTAGCTGCATGAAGTTATTATTACATATTACCATAAGGCAGACTGAATGGACCATTTGGTCCTTTTCTGCCGTCGTTACTATGGTACTATCTGCCATGCCGTGCAGATTACCCCCAAGTTTCTCTTAAGGCAGGGCCAGTGCGTCCCATTAGGTGAATTAAGCGGTTGCCTAGGGCGCCAACCATTAGGGGGCGGCGAAGAGCAGCCACGTGGGGTTGCAAGCAAAGCCTATCCCGCTCACGGCTGAGAGGAGTAGAGACTTTGCGGGCCGCAAGCAGTGCCCTGCCTGCTCATGACCGAGAAAAGCAGATACTTGGTGAGCCGTGAGCGGCGTTTCAGTGAACTTTTTACTGGGTGAGGAGCCTTCTTGGATAGCTCCCAAGGCCTGTAAGATGAAGGTAAAACACAGCCTGACACGGACGCTGTGTTTTGAGAATGGCATTGATCATGAGGGCAAGCTCCCTTCCGATCGTATTTGCGTTGACTGCAACCTGTTTTATAGCTTTCAGAACATTTGATTGGGAAGTAATGTGGCATCCTATAGCATCTATGTGTCTAGAGTAAGTACAGCTTCAACTATAAGACATTTGGGCTTTGGTGGTCGTTTTTTTTTATATTTAGGTATAAACCCTACCAGGCTTTACCATAGAGCAGAGCTGGTGCAAGAGTATTTGGTGCCCTTTGGTCATGCATCCCCTCCTCCAGCTTACCTCCAGCACAGCGCTCCCTTCTTTGGCAGTATTGGCTCTGACATAGCACCCCTTTGGGCCTCATGCTGGCAGGACTTTGCTGCCCCCAAATGTTGGCACTCTAGGCGATCGCCTACTTTGCCCAATGGAAGCGCCGGCCCTGCTAGGGAGTGGAAACCTCCAGCATTGAGTGAATGATAGTTAGGGTCCATCCTCTACAGGGTGTGTCTTGGTCCAGATTCTATGAAGGTGATTCCATGAGTCACTAAGGAGAGGCAGCAAGGGTTGTGGATCTCCAGGCTCCAAGAAGAAGGGTAGTTTGCTCTGCTTTTTGGGAGCATGCCCTTGGTATGGACCCTAAAGTGACTGACTGGGTTAGAAACTGGATGAGTGGGAAGCGACAAAGGGGCATGATAAATGGAACTCTCCTTTAGAGGAGAGGGGTGTTACTAGTGGCATGTGACAGGGATTGTTCCTTGGACCTGTTCTTTTCAACATTTTTGTAAGCGATATTACAGAAGATCTATCAGAAAAGCTTGTTATCTTTTTGCAGATTACACCAAAGTCTGCAACAGGCTAGACAACCAGGAAGGTGTAGAAAACATGAGGTGGGACCTAGCAAAGCTTGAGGAATGGTCTAGGGTCTGGCAGCTAAGATTTAATGCTAAATGCAGTCATGGATTTGGGCTACAGAAACCCAAGGGTATGGTACAGCATGGGGGATAAGTTCTTCTAAGCATGAAAAAAGAGCAGGATCTGATGATGATTTATTTTATTAGTACAGTTTTGCTAGTCTGCAGTTCCCCAAAACATCAAAGCTGGTTACATGTAAAAACTATAAAATAAAATTACAAAACATCACCTCCCCAAAACCATATCGGCCTCTCCCACAATCAGGTAAGCCAGCATTTCCACTACAGCACATACCTTGACCAGGAAGCCCACCATCTGATTTGAAGGCTAAGATAAATAGCCAAGCCTTCACCAGCTTCCTGTATCTCTCATTACGAATGTCCCAGGGAACCCCATGCCAAATGGTGGATGAGAAACAATGAAAGGTAGTTTTACAAATTGCTGACGACCAGGCCAAACCAATAGAGAAGGAGCTGCCTGCTCGTGGTAGCTGAGAGAATGATCTCAAAGCATGGGAAGGTTTATACTATATTAAGGCATCTTCCAAGTACTGCAGCCCCATTCCATATAAACATGTGAATAAAAGTACCAAGATTTTAAAACTTCAGTCTGAACTGGACAGGTAGCCTGCGTAATCTAATGAAATATTGCTTTACAGAAAGAGTGTTGCATGCATGGAACAACATCCCAGTGGAAGTGGTGAAGATCAGGGCCATAGTTGACTTCAAGAAAGCATGGGATAAGCATGAGGGATCTCTGAGTAGTTGGTGTGGGTGGGCGGACTAGACAGGCTATATGGTTTGTCTCTGTATTTCTATGATATACTTAAATCAGCTCGTCTACAGAGTTAAACTCTTTTAACTTTCACAGTTAGATCTGAGGATCCTGTTACTCTCCCAGCCCTTCTCTGGCTGTGTTAAGCTGATCTGAGAGACAAACACCGATCACATTACATTTCTTGTCAGCACCCAGCTGTAAATCCCAGCTGAAGCGATAACACCCTCTCGCTCTCAGCTGGTTCTGACTCTCTCTTCTAAGAGCTGAAACTGAAAACATGAGGGGACTCTTGGCCTCGGCAGCCCGCTCTGCCTCTAGGATTCACAGTTTCGGCTCCAGCTGCTGGACACTATGGGTCACTGCATTTTAATCTTGCTACCTGCTGGCCAGTTCAGAATCATCAGAGTTTTTTACACGGCAGGCAAAGCTTTAACAGTTGAATCTCGTTTCGCCACACTATCCCAGTCATCGGGCCCAAGAGGCCTGGGTCTTTCAGCTTTAGCTGCCTCCCCCACTGGAGAATCCTGATCCAGAGCAGCAGTATCAGAAGGTGGCACCTTGCTCGTTTCAGGGAGTGCCCCGAGAAAGGGGGTTATGCACACCACAAGGCTAGGAGATTTTACTTTTGGAGATGATTATTCACGTTTCGGTGCTACTCGCCACCTTTTTTTTTGCAGAAATACTGAGATTTAGCCACTAAATACCTGCTCTTAATCCAAACCGCGTGGAACAGGAAAGACCCAAAATACTATAGGGAGCCTACAAAATGTATTAAGCTTGAGTTACTTACAGTTTCAAGAGAGGCTTACACCAAAAAATACCCGCATGTACAGTACATGTTATGAGCAGAGGTGCCAGTCATCAAGGCTTCTGCCCTGGTGGCTATTAGGGGAGTTTCGCGAAATACCTCATGTAAGGACAATATATGCCAATGTCTCTTAATGGCTGCTGCAATAACGGCCTCTGCAAGTGGTCTGTTTTAATGCACAAACTAAACGAGACTGATCTTTAACAGGTTTATACCGAGGTAATGTTTGCCTGTCACTGAATTTGGCACATTTGTATGCCCGATTGATCACTTTATGAGGATACCCGCGAGATTGAAACTTTGCCCACAAAATAGGCACTTGTCTTTTGAATTCCTCTGTCAGAACATATTCTTCTAACACGGAAAAACTGACTTACTGGCAGACCCATTTTAAATGATCGCGAGTGATGACTATGAAACTTTAATGGATTGTTCTTATCTGTGGATTTGTGGTACGCTGTGGTGTTAAACTGACCATTTTTTAAAGAAACTGCAACATCTAGGAATGAGATGTGTTGTGTGGAACACCTCGCCGGGACCACAATTTTACAGATTTACAGTGGACAATCGTTGAAGCACCATTCGTGGTGGCGAAATAGCATCACGATTAAATTATCGTGAGGCATTTTGGATTAACGCTTTAATGATGGCCCACGAAGGTAGGAATGAAGAACTTGATTTAACATCACTGTTGTAAGATGCAGAATGGTTTTCCCGTGTGTAGGTTTGAACAACGCTCTGACGTTATCGTGACAGGACAATTTCCTCATTGGTTATGATTGGTTTGTTTAATTCCTCCTGAACCTCATTGGAGGATTGGCAGTCACAAGAATAGAATATAAGTGAAACATGTTGGTCAAAGGCATTTCAACATGGCTCTTGGAGAGAAGATAACGAGCGGCTATTTAGAGAAAGGACCAACAAGCAGCACAGAATATGCAAACAGTTTTAAGAAGATTAACATCCCCTGATGAGACTGGTTGTCGGAAACGCAGGCTCATTGGGAAGGCAGCAAGCCAACTTTGGTGTGTTGTGCTTGTAGGAATAGTCAAAGAAAAAAATAAAGAATTTCCAATAGTGGTAGACATGTGCATAACTTTTTTAGCGTTTTGAAAATTATTGTCAATAAAATCATTGTTTGTACTATAAGCAACATCAGCATATATTAGAAGGAGGTTGGCAGTTAATAATTATAAAGATATTGAAGCTTATTACTGGGTGGTAATTGACTATATATGAAACCAACAACCTCTTCCATACTAATTGAACAATTTTTCAATTTTGTAATACATATAAAATGTATTTTCTAAATAAAAAACACTATTAATAATGCAAATTCAAAAGTTTTTGTGATAAAAAAAAATAAAAAAATTTTGGTTGGGATACCAGATGGTGTGAGTTCTGTTAGGTACAGTTTATAGGTATCACCTTCGTGTGGTGGAGTTTCATTTTGGTATATCAAGTCTAAATTAACAATGGCCTAATTGTTATAATTTACAGTATGAAAATGATAAAGGATTGCTTGAATGGCCTAGATTTTGCCATGCTTGTAGGGTACATAATATGACCTCTGGGGAGAGTTTGAAGGATTTAAGCTTATTTTAGCTTGGAAAAGAGAAGACTGAAGGGTGACCTGATAGCAACCTTCAAATATATAAAGTGGGCTTATAAAGAGCTTGGGAGTCAGTTCTCCATCTCTATAAGATAACTTAAATCTTCTCTGCTACTTATGTATTAGTTAGAACGTTCTACCTCTGAGGCTAGTTGGGCTATCTAGGGAGATGGTTCAATTGGAGATGTGTATGTGTGTTTACAAGAGAGCAATGGTGTTAGAGAGGGAGGGAGTCTGTGTAAGGATGCATGTGTGAATGAGACAAGGAGCCTAAGTGTGTGTAAGAGATGGGGCCTGTCTGAGTGAATGAGGTCAGAGCCGGGGCTGGGAGGGGGCGGGTGTCTAATACCCTTGCACCATCCCTGTATAGGTGCATAGGGTCCTTTTCCCTTCAGGTGAAGGGCTGAACTAAATTATACCTTAAGCTTCCTTCTTGCTGTTTGATTTATGAGTCTGTGATTGCAAAACGAATGAACTACTTTAAATGCCCAATACTGTTCCAGGTATTTTATCAATATGTCTGTATTACATGCTCTTAAATAAAGCAGGTACATATAAAATACACGAGTGGTCTCACCAGCATGAGAGAGCAGTATTTTTAATTTTATTGATGGTTTTTTTTTCACAAGTTTCGTTTAACATTTTTCGTTTTCTTTAATTCACAAAAATGAAATCAGCATAATAAAAACCCATCCCAATAACAAATTAAAAAAAAAACTGGGCTTCCCGACTCTCTCACCCAAAAGATGTCAGGGCCAGGATCCTCCCCTGCCCCCATATACCTGGTCCGGGGGGGAGGGGGATCCATTGAAAAGGCCTAGGCCCAGGCTGCAGCCTCGACTCTGCGTAGCCCTAGGCCATGGTAGATTGCCGTGACCTCTGCCTAAGCCCTTACAAAGGACGGACTTCGAGGCCTGGTCCCAATGCCTCTGCCTAGACTAAATGCTGGGACCCAATCCAGCAGCCGGATCCCAATGCCTAAGCCAGGTCCGACCAAGGTCCAGAGGCCAAGTCCCAATGCCTGGACCTCGGCCTGGGCTTATGAAAATGGCGCCCTTCTCTGAGGAAGAAGGTGCCAGAGTTAATTAACTCTGGTGCTTCCCCAGTGGATGCCATTGTTATAAAGAAGAGGATGGCGGCATGTGAGGCATGGATCTAGGCCGAGGCCCTGGCATTGGGCCTGGGCCCTGGCTGAGGCCCAGGCAGCGGGACCCAGCCTCTGGACTGGGCCTTAGCCAGGGCTGAAGCTCAGGCTTCAGGTTGGTACCTGGATCCCAATGGAGAAGATAAGTGGATGCCGGGAAGTCTCCTGGGCCTTGGAAAATTTTTGGGGCCTGGGCCTTGCTCGGCAAGGCCCAGGCCTGAGCATGACACGAGTTCCTGGTGTCGTGCTCGGGCGTAGGTCGCGGCCTCTGATTTGGGTCTCTACCTATTCCATAGAGGAGGTCCTAGCCTCGAACCTGGGCCTAGGCCCAACGCATGACTTTTTTTTTTGGGGGGGGGGGAGGGGGTGGTGGTGGTTCAAAACGAAATGTGAAAACCAACAAAAATTAATCGAATTTCCAACCATTTTGTTTTGAGAATGAAATGAAATAGGAAATTTTATTGTCATTTCCTATTTTGTTTCTAACTAATGCATATCCCTAATAACTAAAGGCATTTCTGCCAGTAAAACAGTATTTTACTGGCAGAAATGTGTTTTTTAATTACCCACCCTTTATGCGAGTAAAAGAGCCTGCATTGTTCAAAAGTGTGTACATTTTTATCCATGTACTGTAGGAAGGGAAGAGGCATAGGGGGGATGCTGGGGAACGGGGGCGATTGCTTGGAATGGGGAGAAGTGGTGGGTGGGGGAAATGCTGTACCAGAGCCACTATTGCCAAAGGAGGGAGCACTGTGCTGGAGATGGTGCCAGTAGGTAAGCTGGTGGGGGAAGGGGCAGGTGTGGAGAGAGAGAAATACCTGTACAAGTGTTTGTTGTTTTCAAAATTTATGTGGGTAGTTTGCCCGCTCCTTGAGGTGGTTTGAATCTCTGCTTTCTACCTTTTTTTTAATTGTCTCCTTCAGTAAACCCTTCCCTAAACTGGCACTGCCCTCCCATCCTACTTGATGCAAAAAAGATCTCTCTAGCTGGAAAATCTCTTTCTTGCATGGGTGGCGGGGGACAACTTGAGATTGGGGGCTGTATTTACTTTAGGATCGCGGGTCAGGGGAATGGAAGTTGGACAGTGGGGGTAGGGGAGGGGCATGATGTCTTTTCTGACACTGTACATTGCCAGTCTTAGCCTGCTAGAGTTTTTCTGGCCATGTTACTAAAAGGCTAATCTTTAGCCTCAGCCTAATTAGCCAAACTTAACTAGGTCTACCTGGCTTTGCCGAGCCCTCTGCAGTTTCTGAAAATTGCCTCCTTAGTGTTTTTAAGTCGTATTTCTAGGCAGGAGTCTATGCTAATTGGACACGGGGGGGGGGGGGGGGGGGGAGCATTTTCTCTCTCTGGGATCTTTTCAGGACTTATTGCTCTGACACAATAGAGCAAGGAGACCCCAAAGTCAGTCCTTGAAGGCCACAATCCAGTCACAATTTCCATAATGAATATGCATAATAGGGATGGGCATTTGGGAGAAATGAAATAAGAAATGAGACAATTTTTTTATTTTGTTTCGGACAGTTTTCAAAACGGAAGGAGTTAAATTCCAAAGAAACTTTCTCGGAATCTCATTTCACTTTGAAAACCCATCAGTCAGGCCTACGCCTAACCTGAAGCCGAGGCTTCACCTAGGGTGTAGGCTGAAACCCAAAGTAGGGGTTCTATCCTCACCCGAGCGCGATGGGGCCAGATCGCGTCCCAAGCACAGGGTCCAGGCCTGAGAAACCTCCCAGTGACCCAGACGCGATGCCAAGTCCTGGTCTTGGCCCAGGCCCAGGCCTCAGAGATCCTCTTCGGCTAGGGAGGCTGCACAATGAACCCAGCAGATGGTGTCAGTTGGCGAAGAAAGAAGATGCCGAAGAGAAGCTCCGAGGCCTGGGCTCCGGATCAAAGCTCGGGCATTTGGGCCCGGCCTCCAGACTGGGCCTGGGTCTGAGCCAGGCTGTGGCATCAGGCCTATGTCCAGGCCCTAGCCTAGGCCAAGGAACTGGCCTTCCCGCCGGGCTGTGGTGTCGAGCCTAGGCCCGGGCATCAAGACCCGGTCTATGAGGCTGCTGTGACCTCTGCTTAGGCCTTGTCTGCAGATATTCCTCTGGATGGGGTAAGTGGGGACTGGCATCTTTCAGGGTGGGGGGACATGAGAGACCCTGGGAGGCCCTGTTTCTTGTTTGTTTGTTTTTTCAAATGTTTAAAACAAACTAAAGAAATGAAATAAACATTACATGAAAACAAATTTGTGGTGGTGGGGGAAGCAAGCCTCCCATAAATGAAAGGTGAAAGGCTAAACAGATTAAGACTCTTCAGGTTGGAGAAGAAGCAGCTGAGGGGGGGATATCATAGAGGTTTATAAAATCATGAGTGGACTGGAATGGGTAAATGCAAATCAGGATGTGCTTTCAAAAAATAGACTAGGGGACATTCCTTGAAATTACAAAGTAGCACATTTAAAGAAAATTGGAGAAAATGTTTTCACTCAATGCACAATTAAGTTCTGGAATTCATTGCTGGAGGATGTGATAAAGGCAGGTAATGTAGCTGGCTTTAAAAAAAAGGTTTGGGCAAATTCTTGGAGGAAAAGTCCATAAACAGTTATTAACCAGATAAACTGGAGGAAAGCCACTGCTTGTCTCTGGGCATAAGCAAAATGGAATCTACTATTTGGTATCCTGCCAGGTTCTTATGGCCTGGATTGGCCACTGTTGGAAACAGGATGCTGGGCTTGATGGACCCTTGGTCTGACCCAGTAAGGCAATTCTTATGTTCTAACAAAAATTGAAACATTTTCACATCTTCCCACCCCTAATGCATGAGGGATTATGGCATACAGTGGAGGCAGCCTGGGCAAATAGATGTCATGCATATTGATTGTGGAAATCCTGAAATCCCCAATTGGGTTGCGACCCTAAAGGACAGAATTTTGTTCTGGATGACAGCCCTGTTTTTTTATATTGCTATGGCTATTAGTGTTCATTGTGCACAAATAGTCAGGACCTAAGTGCACTGCATGCTGCTTCCCTGCTTATCCCAATGAATAGTAAGGGTTTGCAATCGTCCCGTGTGGCTGATCTTCTCCCCATAGGGGAAAGCCTTCTCTGAATATTGAGGCTGCAACATGATCTCAGATTGCCCGAAATTTCAGGGCCAGATGGTAAACACAGATCACGATGGTAGATGAGGACCGTAAGGCCCATCCAGTCTGCCCAATTTAATTCCTGATGCAATACCATAAACGCTCACTTGATCTCTGGCTTTTTGAATTCTGTTACTGGGTTTTCCACTCCCATCTCCATGCATTCACCAAAAACGTTTCGAGTATAGGTACTAAATACAAAGAAAAACCTCCTTGCGCCCTAGGAGGAAACCTACAGGGCGAATCGGAGATGAAATAGTAAAGGGTAAATGAGTATTTCCTGCAAGATTAACAAGTTATCAGGCCATCAATAACTTGATGCCAAAGTAACAGCCGCGCAGATACCCATAATATACGGCTGCTGTGATAAGAAATCTGCTGGATAGCAATCTGTACCAGGAAGCGTGAAAGACATCGCGCTGAGATAACAACATAAATACATCACCTCAAATCCTGTGCCATTTTTCATGATGGCATGTTATCTGCCACAACAACTTTGAGAACAAACATGCGAGTCCATTTGAATCCTTAGCGACCAATATGACTTTATGATGATATACATGTATATAAAGACTTTTTTTCCCCCCTTGTGTTGCCTTTAACGATTAGAGAATGGCTGCCCCCTGTGAGCAGAGAGCTGTCACGGTGCATGGTCTAGGAATCCCTTACGTAGCAGATCACTGATTGCTGCTGCAGAGCTACCTGAAAATGCTTTTAAATAGGGCACCCAAAGTGATTTAAAATATACAAACCAATTAATAAGCACCAAGACGGACTGACCCACCCTGTATTGATCAAGACACTCCTCCCCCCAAAAAAACACTTGTTAAGCATAACAATACAATGCATTGTGGGCTTGATTTTTTTCCCAAAATGATTTATGTGCATTAAACCCTGTTTTATTTGTGTTAAGTGGCAATTTGAAAAATGGGGCTTGCTGTGTAAACGTCCGCACATTAACTCGGTTTCATAAGTATTGCTACATACATACACTGAGTAGAGGTGTTCTGGGGGTGGGGTGAGAGAGATACAGAGTTGGGACTTGCACGCCTACTCTTTTTAAAATTAAAAAAAAAAAAAAAGTATACCCGAACTTCAGCTGTACAAATTCGGTTCTTGATAGAGCAGGGATGAGTTTGTGCATGAACTCTGGCACTTGCGAATTTTCCAAATAGACGTATGTGGATACTTTTGTTGTTGTTGTTTGTTTGTTTTTTTGCTTTGAAATTTTGGGATAAAGTCTGTGCTTGAAAAGCTAAGTGCTGACTTTATCCCACTATGCACAGTTGTAAACTTATTCTCCCCCAACCTCCCAAAAAAACATCCGTACTCACTCCACGGACACCAGTGTGGAGATGCCACAACAGTAGCAAAATAAAAGAAAAATCATGATGCCAAAAACTCCTAGCACCCAGGCAGGAGAGGAGACCTTTTTTTTTGTGCTTTGGGCAGATCACTAGCTGGTTGTAATATACTGACTTTTGAGTCTAGCAAGTGTTGCTGCATAGGATTGCCCTGTCGACCCCAATGCACCCAGCATTTAGTACTGACTGCCATGAACTGCGTCTGAGAGATCTTGATCTGTGGGTTCTTTTTCACTAGAACTAGGCACAGTCAGATAAACCTGTGTTGAGTTGCAGCTGATGCCTCCTTGCTAGCTGGAGTTGCATCCACAGGATTGTAAATTACATTTTCGTGCTTGATAATTACTAGGTTAGTGTTTTTGCTTTGTTGTTTTCTTGAGGAATAGAGGAAAGACGATTGCTAGTAGTACTATGGAGTGGATTTGCAAAAAGGTCACAGTGACAGACTGGTTAATTTTAACCACTTATTGTTTTGGCCCAATTTTTCAGCTGATAACTGACTAAGGGCAAGATTCACTAAGGCATTTCTCTCATTCAATGTCTATGAGAAAATGCCTTGATGAATCAGGCCCTAAGTATTCTGGTGAGAATTCTGTTAAATTTAGCCTATTAAAAGTACCTGTAGAGATTTGCAACTGTTTTATTTTTAAGATAGTTTTGTATTTGTGGAAAAAAAGTATGTGCAGTATGTCCTCCTGTGACCTAACCCTACCCTGGGAATGCCCAACCCTGGGTACCTGCTTATACCTGCATATAGGGTCAGCAATTTTTTGAAAAGCCCTTTCACCTGTGTAACTGGCTTTTGAAAGCTTACCCTCATACATCTTTTGACATTCTTAAAGAACTGGTCTCAGTTTGATATCCTAACATCAACAGGTAGCCAACACAATAAATAAAATTCTACACTGTGGGCCTTAGCCCAGTCCATGGGGCCCATGCGATCCAACCAGTCATGAATGCAACGTATTTGGATGCAAATATCTCATCTCTCATGTATTCACAGTGGAAATCCTGACAGACAAACTGACTGACATGAGGACTAGGTTGAGATCCACTGGTCTAGCCTATGGCGTGTTCCTTTATCTTAGGGTATCTTACAACACTCTCTTCCTTGCATATCGAAAAGAGCATCATAGAACTAAAAATTGCTTAGCTAATCTGCCAAATTACTGGTGCCAAGGGTCTTTTATCACTTCTGCTGTGTGTGCCCATCCCCTACCCCCGCAACCAAACAGGAGAGTTTATATAGCAGATTCAGTAATGTGGCATCTAAAGGGATCTGCCAACACACTAAGGTCCTGCTTCATTAAGGTGTATTGCCATAGTTTAGGAGAAAAGCCTTAACTTAGACACAAATTAGCTATAGGGCTTTTGTGCAGTATGTGGGAAACTCTGAAATGGGCTGGTTTTTTTGTTTTTTATGATTTCACAGACATTTAGGGCCAGAAACCCCAAATAAAACTGAATGTTGTACAAACTGTTAGCAAATATTTTTACTGTAGTACGGTACCTGTGGTAGCTCAGGGGAGAGTCCGAAGGAATATCCTGTTGTGATTGTCATATAATTTTGAAACCTACTATTTTAGAGGATGCTAAGTCATAAAATTGTTTTTTTCAGCATGATGATAAAATCATTAGGCAGTGGTAGGTAAATAGGTGAAAAGCTTAGCTCTACCAATCAGTTAAAATAAATGTAAGGTTTTTTTTTTTTAATTACAGCATGCATATTGTACCACTGAAAATGCGGTGAATGTGCAGGAATGAATGACTCTGACTGATCCCGTAATTGCCAAGATACATCCTTGTTTTCTTGTAATCAACACATTACTCAAATATCTACGCTCGGAATTTATTACCGCACTATAGACTTCAACCTGCTTAAATATTCATTAGCCTGTCCCACGGAAAATTACATTCAGAAAAGGCAAAGAATCATGGGGCTCCGGGGTCAGAGCACTCCGTTTCAATGGCTTGCAAATTCTCGGGGGGCGCCGGCTCCCCGGCTCTGCATTTAAAGCGCTGCTCTCAGCCGTGCAGCTCCCGTTCTCTCTCAGATTGGGGGTGGGGTGGGGTAGGGGCAGCGGAGCATCCATCACGGTGATGCTCTCGAAGCTGGAAACGCCGCAGACGGTCGCTGAAGAACCGTCCCAACCATGCGGCACGAGGCCATAAATCAGGGCCCTGCCGCCCGATCTCCATGGCAACCGGCAAGGCCCGTCTCCTAGCGCGAGGCGCAGGTACAGCGGGAAGCTCGGCGAGCAGTGGCCGGGAGGGCTAATCCCGCTGGTTTTTGGTGATCAACAGGGACCGGAGGAGTTAAAAAAAAAAAAAAAAAAAAAAATATGGAGCATTTGGCCACCACCAGTCGCAAACAAAGAGACGTCAGCGATTATCCCAGGTGCTGCAGTTTATCATGTTTCGTTGGCTTAGAATGTGCTCCAGGACACGTTTGCTGGTTGTGGTGTCTTGTTTGTTTTTCATTTTCATTTTTAATTATTAGTTAGAGCCAATGTTTATGCAAAAATATTGTATACGTTTTCGGGCCCCCTGAAGAAGATGAGCCCCTCGTGCGCCCTAGAGCTGATGGACTTGCTGTGGCTGAAATCACCTGCAGGTTGGCTTGGCAGTGGGAGTCTCTAATTTGCATCCTTAGCAGAGTTGGAAAAATATTTAGTAAACTTGGGTGCCAGTCGAGAATTAATTTTTGTACTTTTATTTTGCTCAGTTGTTTTGTGCTTCTTTTCTCTCCCTCGCTTTCATCTGCTCCATGACCATCCAAACCCCCTGGGTTCCCTCTAGCCGGGATATTGGCTCTGTCTGGCCACAGCAGTGGCCGCTCTCCTTGACCTGGGCCTAGTCTTGTGGCAGCTCTTCTCTGCCCAGGTTCGGCTGCATCGGTTCTTCTACCCAGCGGCCGGAAGCAAGCGCTCGGGTGGCTAGCCCCGAAGGTCACCTTATGTTGCTGCTAAGTTTTCAGTGCTAACATGTAATATTCTGGGGCTTTTTATGTACTGTGTCTGGAAAAAATGTGGGGCCGATGCAGTAAAACAGGCGCTGGTATTGAGCGCCCATTCTCTTAACGTGCGCACAGCCACATCCCCTGGGCGCCTGATGCAGTAATTTAAATGGGCAGCGTTTTAAAAGGGTGCTTTAAAGGAAAATTGTGTGCCCCTTGAATTCAATAGTTTATTGCAATGGGTGTTTAATACAAGCATCTGTTTTCATCCCGATTCTTTTGTTACAATTCACTTCAGCATTCTCTGCAAATTATTTGGTGTCCTTTGCTATGGACATATAAATTGTGTGGCCATAAGAAAAGTGTGTGTGTTTTTTTTTTAATATAGTGAAACTACAGTTATTTTTCTCCACCAAAAGCAGTAAATTAAAGTGTCACAATGATACTAAGAGAGAGGACACACTACACACAGAGAACCAATTTTTTTAATGTTCTTCTTGAACCCTCAACTGCAAGTTGACTTTACTCCACCTCCGAGGCTGGAGTTAAATTTGCGGCATTAAAAGGTGTGTGTTGGATGCTCAGCGCTTTACTGCATTGGGGGTAATATCTAATGTCCTTATCTACGTGTAATTTACATCCAACAGACGCTATTGGGTACGCATTTGTTTGGGTATGCTAGTCTAGTTCATCCAAAACGTGCATCCAACTGGGAGTAAACCCATGTGCTAGGCTGAGCGCACTTTATTGCATCGGCCCCTGGATGTGCAGTAAGCTGATTGAAAAGGATATAGAACAGCAAGAAACTGGAAGCATGGTTTATTTGCTATTTTGATTCGTGCTGTTCTTCCACATGTACTATTTTTCCATTTCTTCTAAACTTTACTGTAGCAGACCCTGAGGATGCAGTAGGAATCTTTTTTTTTTTTTTTTTTCCCCAGTTCCAGAATATTCTTAATATCTTTGTCTTCTCCCTCGCCCTTTTTTTAATCCCTCATTGGTTTCTGTTGATTTTCCCTCCGCATGACTTGTCTGGGAGCCCCTCCCTTCAGAACACATTTTCGACACCACTCATTGACTGACAGGGACCGCCACAGTGATGGCAACTATCTTCCCTCACACTCGAGCCTCAGCGAACCACCTCCGTGGTGGTGGGGAAGGGGTCTTGTGAGGTCTGCAGTATCTGTACTATAGCATTTTTCTTTTCTTTTGGTGTTTCAGAAAGGTCTCGAATCCTGCTTGGTGACTCCAGCTTTCTCCATGACCCGTACAGCCACTAGAACTGCACAATGAGAAGGTACCCGAAACTGTGAAATTCTCAGTGACAAATGCTAAAATATGGGAAAATTCCCTGTTGATTTGCAAATTTCTGCTAGTTTTGTCTATGAGCAATAAGATACTTTGAAGAAATCACACTAACGGTTTATATATGGCAACCATTTATATTTACCATTTTACCAGTGCTATGTTCTGTTTTAGACTTGATAGTGTCACATTCATATAAGGGTGTAGCGGCTCTTTCACTTTTGGATTGTATTGTGAAAATGTTTTTTTTTTCCGCACTGAACATTAGTATTGGAATATAAGTTAAAGTAACAGAAACTATATCTGCTCTTCTGCATAACTTTGCCAGTTTCGTGGGGGTCAGTGTCGAGTCGCTGGGCAGCTGATGGGAGTTAGTCGAATAAACTTATCCAGCTAACCTGGTCGGGATATTCAGTGGCACAGGTGTGTCACCAGTTATATCCACCATTTCAAAGTTAACCAGATATATTTTTTTTCAGCTAACGTTTTGAAGTTATTCAGTTGTGCTAGCTGGATAACATTGGAAATTGGTTATCCGGCTAACTTACAGGATCATTTATTAAATCACGTTAGGGCTTAATTGCGGGTATTGGGGTCCTAACGCCCACAGTAACGCCATAATGCCTGCGATAAATAACGCGTCGTGAGATGCGTATGCAAATTTTAAAACTTCTCAAATGGGAGGAGTTTGGGTGGAGTTACGGCAGAGCAAATTAAAATTAGCGTTGCATGCAATAGCGTAACGCATGTTATTGCGGGTTTTAACGTCTGAAATAACTACACCTTTTTTCCTGGCGTTATGATACGGGATTTGCGCTAAAAATCGCAAATCCTGTTTCAGAGAGAGCGAGCCTCTGGGGAGGCACACATTAGTCAATTTTTTATATCACTGTAGGAGGGGCAACCAGTAACTCTGGGTGAGGTTTGGGTTGTGGCCTAGGTTTTGGGAAACAGTTTAACATGGACAATCAGGTATGAACAGCACAGTACACATCAGTGAAGATTTGATGTGATTTGGAGTGAGGAAAGGTACACAAAGATGAGATTTGTACAGTGTACTCTTGACTTAGCTTGATAGTAGCTAGGTAGAGAGTGCATCAAACTAGGGTGAGAGTACATTGTACAAATCTCATCTTTGTATACCTTGCTTTACTCCGAATCACATTCTTGTGAAATTTATAGCAAAATGATAAATATAAGTCTTTCCTGCTAATTCCAAACTTTCAGGCCGATACAGTAAAGTTCACGGGCGAGCGCCCGCTCTCCCGGCGCGCGCACAGGCCACTCTCCTGTGCACGTGATTCACTAAAACAAAATATTTAAATTAGGGCCCGCGGTAAAAAGAGGAGCAGGGGCTGTCAGCGAGTTTGACAGCAGATGCTCAATTTTGCCGGCATCTGTTCTCAAACCCGCTGACAGCCACGGGTTCGGAAACTGGATGCCGGCAAAATTGAGTGTCCGGTTTTCGAACCGCGGGCCAATTAAAAAAATTTTTTTTGATTATTTTTAACTTTTGGGACCTCCGACTTAATATCGCCATGATATTAAGTCGGAGGGTGCACAGAAAAGCAGTTTTTCTGCTTTTCTGTGCACTTTCTCTGTGCCTGCAGAAATTAACGCCTACCTTGAGTAGGCACTAATTTCTGAAAGTAAAATGTGCGGCTTGGCTGCACATTTTACTTAGTGAATCGCGTGGGAATAACTAATAGGGCCATCAACATGCATTTGCATGTTGCGGGCGCTATTGGTTTCTGGGGGGTTGGATGCACGTTTTCGATGCACTATTACCCCTTACTGAATAAAGGGTAAAGCTAGCGCGTGTTCTGCTTTGCAATGTAAATAAATCAGAATGTGGACCCTTAGTCCAGAGGGTACTCACCAAGGCAGCCGCTCGGTGGATTCTTCTCCAGAAGGGGAAGTATCGAAGGTTAAGCAACTCAAGTCCAAATCCAACCAGAGGTTGAGGCAGGCGGCAGGCAAGAGCGGGTCCAGGTCCAAGCAATGGTCAAGGCAGGCGGCAGGCAAGAGCAGGTCCAGGTCCAGACAGTGGTCAAGGCAGGCGGCAGGCAAGGCAGGTCCAGGTCCAAATAGTGGTCAAGGCAGGCGGCAGGCAAGGCAGGTCCGGGTCCAAACAGTGGTCGAGGCAGGCAAGGCAGGTCCAGGTTCAAACAGTGGTCGAGGCAGGCAAGGCAGGTCCAGGTTCAAACAGTGGTCTAGGCAGGCGGCAGGCAAGGCAGGTCCGGGTCCAAACAGGGTCGATACAGGCAGCACAGAGAAGTACAAAAGCAACCACTCTGGAACCTTGTTGCAAAGGCACTGCAGAGTCCCAGGGAGAGGTTTAAATCTCCCTGGGTGATGACCTCATCTTCCGGGGCCGACCCACCCCTCGCGTCCCGGCCCCTTTAAGAGGCGGGGTTTCCAGCGATCTCCCCGAGGCGGCCATCTTGACGCCGGAGAACTCGCGTTGCCGGGCAAGGCTCGTTCGCCGTGCCGAAGAAGAAACGTGCTGCGTCGAGAGAGGTAGGGGGTCCTGGCCGAGGGTTTTCCCCGGCCAGGGGCGCAACAGCGCGTCCAAACGTGGGTTAACAGTGTGCTCCGTCAGAGCACACTGTACTGTATTGGCCTGTTTGCAAGATAAAGCCCTCTGAATATGGACCTCATGATTCCTTTGTGTGCACAAAACCAAGGAGATGAGCTGTGTGTTTCTATACAGTATCATTAAGTGAATGACTTGTTAGTCATTTGGAATGTGATAGACATGTCTTTTTAGTGACTGGGTGGGTGATGGGCATGTGTCTCATCAGCTCAAGGTGCTGCTTTGAGGGCCTTTATGATTTTGCAGATTGAAGCTGCCTAAGCTAGAATTGCAAAATAAGACTAGTTAAGAGCACTCCATGTTTCTGTTAAGCAATTAAAAATAATTTTAAGTTAAGGAGAACTAAGATCTCCATCTCATAAGTAATAAGCTGAGCTTGTCAATGGCTTCCCTATTGCATTGATGGTCAAATGGTGGCTGGCTGCTCAGTTTTGTCTTACGGTTGCCAATGTACTAAAGTGTTTTTCCTATAAATGCTTAATACATCTTGCCCTATAACAGGTGACAGATTGGAGGAGTGCAGCCTATAGACAGGATGACCAAAATATAAAAGTTCACATATAGAACGATTGCTGATTTAAAGGAGGGGAGGGAGATTTTTTTTTTTTCTTTTTCATGAGAAAGTGACACGAGTGGTGTGTTTTGTCAGAGAGACTGTGTGTGTGTGTGTGTGTGTGAGCGAGAGAAGGTGAGACTGACTGACAGGGATGTGAGAGAGGGAGAGGATGAATATCATCTTTGTATAATTCTTATGTTGATCCAATTACAACATGCAAAGAACACAAGTGGTTCAGCTGGGCACCTTTGCCTGGGAAATCTCATGTTTGCAGCTAGCTGGTGCTGTTTTTGATTGGCACCACTGAACTGAGAATGAAGGCAAAACAAGCTTGGAACACAAGAGTTTTGTTAGAAATTCACAGCTTGCCGGGAGAAAATGATAAGACTTTGAATTGTAAAAAAATGATCATTTACATAAATGACCAGATCTATTCTGTTACAGTGCTGGTATTGTGTGACAGTGCAGAAAAGCCAGTATTTGAATAGTAGAGAATGCCAGTAAAGCAAGGGGAGGTGATGACTCCTCTGTACAAGCCGTTGGTGAGACCTCATCTAGAATATTGTATCCTGTTCTGTAGTCTGTACCAGTGGTTATCATCCCAGTCCTCTGGACACACCTAATCAGCTGGGTTTTTACAATATCCACAATGAATATGCATGAGAGAGTTTTCATCCAGTGGAGACAGAACATGCAAATCTATATCATGCCTCTTTATTGTGGATATTGAAAATCTGAGTGGCTAGGTATTGAGAACTGTGTTGAGAGCCCCTGGTCTATACCTCCAAATGGATATAAACAATGTGTAGGCAGTCCAGAGAAAAATTAGCAGGCTCTACACCCAAAGTCTATCAAATAGACACATATTTAGGTCATTAGGTTTTTTATTAGAGCAAGGTTTCCAAACCCTCTCCTGGAGGCACACCCAACCAGACAGGTTTTAAGGATTACCCCAATGAATATGCATGAGAGAGATTTGCATTCCCTGGGTCTCCAGTGCATGCAAATCTGTCTCATGCATATTCATTACAGATAGCCTGAAACCCTGACTGGCTAGGTGAGCCTTCAGGAGAGGGATGGGAAACACAGCCCTGGAAGAGAGGAAAGAAGAGAAAAAAAAGGGGAGGGGTGTATGATAGACACATTCAAATGCCTGAAGGATATCAGCAATGCACAGGAAGCAAACATGGAGCAGTATTGGGAAATATTTCTTCATGGAAAGGGCAGTGGAATGTCCTTCCTGACGGAGGTGGAGACAGAAACTGTGACGGAATTTAAGAAGGCCTGAGATCAAAGGTCACTTTGGCAATAGAACCGTCTCTGGCAACTCTGGCATAGTTGGGCAGGCATAGATGGTCCTTACCTGCTGTTATATTCTGCGTTTTTATGTCTAAGGCACTCCCAGTTAGAGTGCTCATGTCAGTCCTTGGATAACTGCAGTTTTCAGACTTGGAGAGTTCAGGGTTTATTGACAGCTGTTCTGGTGCATTCAAGCCAAGATCACTGTCTAGTTATTGTAGTGAAGGTTGAAAGATTAGCTTGAGAGCTGAAGGTATCGATATTTGTTTAAATTAATTCCACAACCAGCAAGTTCCTGTCACCAGCCCTTTGGAGGGAGAGGGATGCTTGACTGAGGCAGTGTAAATTGCAAATTCTAGGTAGGCAAAGTATGTGATTGAAAAAATAAGACCTGAGAGAGAGCGCTGAAGCTTGATTGATTGATAAATGATCATTCTGGCCTGATATGACACCATGGTTTGCTCTCAGAAGACATCCTCATTTTGTTAACGTACTGGTGCCATCCACATAATTGACTTGTATTTGATGTTACGAAGGCATTGGATGATTGCATATTTTTATTCACCAGTTTCGCCTTGGGCTCAGTTACCTCTGATCAATTTGGCTTTCTCTAGCCCCTTAGAAACGTAGTGGATAATGGCAGAAAAAGACCAATTGGCCCTACAGTCTGCTCAGTAATTCCTGTTTACATTGCTAAGGATGTATCCCAACTGTCAGCCATAGATACTTTACCTCAAGAAGAGGTTATTAGCTCTTGAAAGATAATCAAGAAAAGTGTTTAATCCAATAAAAGTTTATCTGTATTTTTTTATTTAGCGTTTAATTCTGTACTCCTTAAACAAGTCAGTTGTTTGCATTCTTATTGGTTCTCTAACTTCTTGGATAGATGATCATATAAGTTCCCAAATGTCATACAACTGTCTTTATTGTCAAACTTGGTAATAATCTAGACTGCTGCCCTCCACAATTGAGGTTGCTGCCTTAATATCCAGCATCCTAAGTCACTATTTTCTTATTAGACAGCACCTGGCCACACTGACCTGGTTAGCAAGTTCATTCAGTTGGTGGTTGATTGGCTTGTCTGTTAAACAATCTCCTTCCCATCCAGCTCTAAACATCCCTATGACTCCTCCATCCAAGAGTTAAGGATTGAGCCTATGAGAGTTCAGTATAGTAGAACATCTTTTTTTTTTTCTTTCTTTCTTTCTGGGACTCACATTTTATTCAGGATGCATGACAGTTTGTAGGTAATGTATCTGTGGGCAAAGCATCACTTTTGCTACACTGTACCCTTTTTTTTTTTTAATTACATTTTTTATCCATTCTCATTCTATACCATCTGCCAAGGTAGTCATGCGAAGTAGTTCTGTTTCTGGAATTGGTCAGGTTTCGGGCAGGCTGAAATTGTGAGTCAGCTAAAGTCTCCCACTGAGTTGGTCTGATCTTCCTCCTTCAATAAGAGCTTCACCTCTGAAAGTGAACAGACTCACTTTGCTTCAACAGAAGGAGATCTATGGTGACTACCTTCATTACACTTGCAATAATTAAATTTTAAAATGATGGGGCCATGTTGGTTTGAATATGCAGATGAGCCTTCCGGTCCTCTTGCAGCAGAAAAGGACCGGAAGGCTCATCTGCATATTCTACCCAGCAGCCCCTGGGAGAGGATGCTAGAGGTCACAGCGAGCAATCCAGGCTTCAAACTCCACAGCCCCACCTTCCAGAGGCCCCGCATCCCTTGCAGCAGAAGAGGACAGGAAGGCTCATCTGCATATTCTACCCAGCAGCCCCTGGGAGAGGATTCCAGAGGTCACAGCGAGCAATCCAGGCTTCAAACTCCACAGCCCCACCTTCCAGAGGCCCCGCATCCCTTGCAGCAGAAGAGGACAGGAAGGCTCATCTGCATATTCTACCCAGCAGCCCCTGGGAGAGGATTCCAGAGGTCACAGCGAGCAATCCAGGCTTCAAACTCCACAGCCCCACCTTCCAGAGGCCCCGCATCCCTTGCAGCAGAAGAGGACCGGAAGCGCGCGCCTCAAACTTCCTTACTATACTCTATCCATTTACCTTGCTATACCTTATCTGTTTTTATTTGGTTTTTATATGTTTTGATTTTACACGGTAATTGTTTGGTAGGAATAATTTGTTGCAGATTTTATACATAAGGAATCTGGTTCATAGCCCGCTTGCTCCTCCTCTCAAACTTGCCAAACATGCCTCTAATCATATTGCTCTTAACCTCCCTGTCACTTGTCAGACTAGATGTCAGCTAGAATACAAAGAGGAAGATGGAGAGGGACGAAATGTGGTTCTTTCAGTCCAGGGTTGAGAAACCTTGGTGGTGGTCTTGCAGAGAAGCAGGAGTTTCTCTTGCCTCTGCTGTGGAAGAATGGAGGACTTGATGTCTGGTCCTGCCAGTATTACACATTTCATGTGTACTTGTACAAAAAAAAATTCCCCTCCTACTTTAAAGTTACGTATTGTTCAATCTTTTAGCCATACACATGACTTATAGCAATCCTCAGTCACCTTAACCTATCAATTACAATTTATAGTGTTAAATCAATGCTTTTGCAATTCTTAAGCAGTCATGTTCCCAAGAGAGCCACAAGTTGTCACATATGTCTTAGATCCTGTTACTTCAGTTATTGCCTATGATGTCATACATGACATCATGCAGACACTGCAAGGTAATATCTGTGGCTGGGGAAGGAGGGAAATGACAGGAGAGCAGCGTAAAGATTTCGAACTTTAATGCCTTAGCCATAGAACAAAACACAGGGTGATTATTCCCACTCGCTGTGTGTGCATCCTGAAGTATTTCACGGTACATAGAGGGTGGTCCTACAGCTGCTTTTTAAACCGGTGTAGATGCTTAGCATTTAGGAGCATCTCTTAGTTAACTGGATCTTAAGCAGGGCCGGTGCTACCTTTATTTGCTGCCTTGTGCAAAAAAAGTACTGTGCTGCCCCCCTCCCCCGGATTCATTCAGTGCCTGTCCCAGGCCTATCAACAAAGTCCAGCTCCGTCCTGCAGTCTATATTTAAAAAACTGACACCCCCCTCCTAACCCATGGATAGGGAAGAGTATTAGGTACCCTAGGCAAACCTTTCATCCTTGCACACCCGCCCCCCCCCCCACACACACACACACACACACACACTCTTACAATTAAATTATGCATTTCTAACAAATTTTACATAACATTTAAAAGTACAGTCTTCTGAGGCAATAATAACACTTACAACTTGCATATTATATTTACCCACACTGCTGTGGTGCCAACCAGAAAACTCTGCAAAAATAAAAAAGAGACACTTGGAACTCCTATGAAATTAGACTTTTTGTAATGCATGCTAGGTGTGAGCTTGGCCCTCAGAAAGCCTTGAATAAATGGAATTACCATTACAGTATAGTAAACCTCCCATACCAAAACAACCCTAACAACCTTATCTATGAAAAGGCAGCACTGCACATGTTACACCAGGCCCTAGAACACCATTGAAAGCTCTTATTAGGAAACCAGGATGCTCTAGATCTCTTCACAGAAATTACATGCCAGCAAAATACCTCACCTAGGTCACATACGCAGAACACAAACAGACCCTGATCAAATACAGAATAAAGAGATCAGGAAGTATAAACAGAAAAGTGCTGAGAAGAACTGAACTGGAACTCACAACAAGCCAGAGCAACAAAGGAAAAACAGATACATTACCGTTCTTCATAAAATCATTAAATAATAAAATCAACAAATATAAAACAATCATAATAGTAAAATCATATTCATAAAAAATATTTCAAACAGTTAATGAATAGAATATTGAAAATTTCCCAAACACCAATAAAACATTTCAAAACATCTGATGAATAAAAAAAATCCTATTCCCCCCCCCCCCCCCCCAAAAAAAAAATTAAATATTTGGAAAGAACAGAATCATCAAATTACACCCAATAATTTAAAACTAATAAGGATTAAAAAATCTCCTGCTCTCCATACCTGGGATCTTCTGATTTCTAGTCATCCTGAGATCATCGTGGCTTGAGGGAGTTAGGGCCGCACAAATTTTATCATCTTTCTCAAACACATGCACAACAACACAATCATTCTCACACTCCCTCTCTCTAATATGTACTGGCTTCCTCTTGTGTGCCTGTGAGAGTCTTTGTGACACGGAGGCTCTCACAGGCACTGAAACATACATAGATGCTCTCACTCACACACATGGTCTCCTGTTGTTGTTGGGCCGTGGTGGGATGAGCTCCACTACGGCCCACGATCTTCCTGCTTCTGTGGTGGGGAGCGGAAGCTGTACGTGGGCACGCACACATGCAAATGGAAGACTGGCCTCTCCTTCTTTGGCCGCCAGCAGGTTGACCACCAGGGGCTTGCAGCCTCTTTCATCTGCTGGAGGGTTAGGCTTTGCCGGCAGCCCTGTGGCCTCTCCTGCTGCTTTCGGCCCGCCGCCTCCCCAGATGTGCCGTCTTGTGGAAATGCACGGTATGCACACCCGGTCGCCCTGGGCCTGATCCTGAGGGGCAATGTATCGCAGATTGGCTCCGGGGAAACATTGTCCCAGCTTTATCAATGAAAAGATCATCTCTGTTTTCAGTGAGAAAAATAGCCTAGCAAATTGCAAAACCAGGGCAAACATTTGTACTAGAATAGAACTGAATCATGTGCCCTTAAGCTTTTATATTCAGAGTTTTTATGTTCAAGAAGTTGTTTAGTAATCCTCTTCCCTTCCATCTTTTTTGGAGTTTTGCTATGTAGGCCTAAACGGCAGCCCCTGACGGTAGTAAGGGTGCAGTATTCTCTGTAACCGAATCCAAGCATTCTTATCCTCTAATGTTGCCTTGCTTCTAGTGGCGTGCCGCTCGATTGAGTGCTTCCGTTACTCCGGTGGCGCCTTGAGATCCACAGACGATGTGCTGCCAATTACTGTACTGCCTTCCTTATCAGTCAGCCAACTAGTGTGCTAACTCTGTAAATAACAGGAACAAGGTGGCTGACCTAGTTGTGTGTCACTACTGATTTATATTCATTGCTAGGAGAAATGTACAAGACTAACAGAACAAAATCTTTTATCAGTTTAATACGCAGTTCCATTTTTTTGATGAGATTGGGTATAAATATTCTGAGCATAACTGTTGTGTACATTGAGTTCTAAAGTGGACATGTATATGTGTATAATATTCCCTTTTTTTTTTTTTTTTGAGGGGGGGAGGGGGAACTTCCTCTCTCCTGTACCTATGGCAAAATGCTTTGGAAGACTATGTCCATAGCGTCTGGGGAATCTGAGTGTGAAGCATAAGGGTTGGGCTGACAGCCATCCTTAATTTCATGGAAATGGTTTGTGGGTTTCATATTTATTTCTTTTATTTTATTTAGAAAATGTAAGTACATTTGTTTGCATTATGCCTGAGCAGTCCTTCATTTCAGTGTTGCCTAATGTTGGTGCTGTTTTACCAAAGGGTTTAAGTTCCCTGATGTGTGTCCCTTAGCAAAAGAAGCAACGAAGCCACCATTTAGGAGCACTTGGGAAAGACGGCAGATGGTAACCATGAGTTGTGTCTGTCTGTCTGTCTGTCTGAGAGAATGCAGTTCTCTGTTCTGCACATGGATCTTCCAACACGAATGGGTAAGGGACTGAGAAGGAGATTAGAACTGATGGGGGGTTGCACGCCACCATGAGGGGGAAGGGAAGGGAGTCCATCTCCCTCCCACCTATTGTCTGAAGTCAAGAGGGTGAAGAAACTCTGTCCTGTTGCAGGCCCTGCAGATCCCTGCATGTGAAAGCTTTCTTTTTTTTTTTTTTTCCCAGTGCTACAGAATATTTTTGTAAATAGCTTTGAACCTACCAGTACTAAAATCTCTCAGGTTCTACCACTGGGCTGAAGGAGCAACTCTCCTAGCTGAGTTAATAGAAGATCCTTATCTAATTGAGCCTGGTTTCTTGTATCTATCTATCCCCCTTTTATTCTGCCCTGTCAAACCAGACTTGCAGGATATACTATCTTGTGTTATAGTCTTGTTAACTAACTTTCTTTTATTTTTAACCATTGTCTTGCTTTATGAAATACCCCAAGTCTCTTGACCTTTGTTTGTTTGTTTTATTAGATTGTAAGTTCTGTTGAGCAGGGACTGCCTTTTTGTGTGTTTGTACAGTGCTGGGTACGCCATGTAGGCTATAGAAATGTTAAGTAGTAGTAGCAGTATATACAGTATCTGGAAACAGATGCTGACACTGGCTGAGAGGATGTAGATGGTACTCAGGGGATTCTTGGTTTCCCTGGACCTTGCAGTCTTGAAGACTGTTCTTGTAGCGGGAGCAACAGTGCTTATGATTAATGGGGTTCCTGAGGATGCAGAATTGCATCGGTTCTTTCAGCTCTTGCACATTCTTAGAACATGTGGACTACCAAAATTGCCAAAAGTAGGACCTTTTTATTTTTGCACATTCAAGTGGACTGACCCAGCAGTCGCATGCAAGTGCTGCATGAAGTTTAAGGCAGCTACTGGGGAACTATCCGTTAGAGTGCCACTGATTGCATTTTTGCTGACTTAGGTTAGGAATGGTTACAAGAATATTGTGCATCTTGGATTTACTCGCCTGGCCAAACCCATGCCCAGGGTGAGTTACAATTGAGGTATAGGGTAAGTAGGTCCCTGCCCCAGAGAGCTTAAAAATCTAGGTTGCTAGCTGGGCCGTGAGTTTCCCAAGGTCACAAGGAGCATCAGTGGGAGAAGCAGGATTTGAGCCCTGAGCTCTCTGGTTTTTAGCCTTCCACTCTAACCCCAGGCCACTTTTTTAAAATTCTGTTTATCTTGACCTAGTGTGCGCCTCGTTCCCCCCCCCCCCCCCATTATGGCAGGTGATGGAGCACATGACACAGGAGCATGGGTTTGGAAGGTGTTCTGTGGTTAATATGAATAACAGCAAGAGAATTAGGAATATACAAACTGAGGAAATGACGGGTATGGGGGAGGGGAACCTGAGTTATAGCCCATTCTGCTAATTTTATTAAGAAATGGATAATTTTCCAGGGTGCAGGCAAAGCTCTGTAGCTCTTGGAAGGTTGCTGTGCCCAGTTTCGTGAGGATGAATTACTTACCCAGCTGCTTTCAGTTGCATGCTGCCTCTGTGTTCGTACATCTGTCACAGAGATGACTTTAATAGCCAGAGTGCAGTACAGCCGGCACTTCACCTTAAGATTCCTGCAGTGCAGTTTTCTCTTGGATTCTGGCTTCCGTGCTGCATTTTTACAGAAGCTCAGAACAGGCTGCCTTCCCCCCAGAAAGTTAGGATTGCACGTTGCTGTACACAAACTCTGCTCGGTCTCTGCCAATGTGTTTATCCAGCTATATTTTTTTTATTTTTATCCTTGACTGGAATGGCTCAAGAAGAGGCAGAGGGGAGGTGGAATTTTCACTGGGATCCTGCTGGGAGTCTGAAATGGTTCATTGCTTTCTAAGGTGGGGTAGATGGGGTAAAGAGGTAGAGACTGGTTTTTTATAGAAATATACAGGCAGAGAGAGAGTTATGGTCTAGTGTGTTTTTTTTTTCTTTTTTTTCAGTTCAAATTCTTTCTTTATGGTAAGAAAAATAAAACATAACCACAAACAGAAGTGTTTTCATGTGACTGATAACTACATTTAGCACCCAGAGGCCCTAATATACTAAAGCTGCGCTAGGCTGTGTGCCACAGCTTTTACTTGAAAATGTGCAGACTTTCTTTCCTCTCCATGCAGCAGGGAGTTTTACGCACAAACCAGCATAAAACGGTGTGCACCTATTAGCACGCCTCCCGTTTTAAATCCCATGTTGCTAAAGGCATTAGCCATTGCTCCCAGCCGTAGAGAGGTGCATAGGCCTAACTCCATGGTTCCTTATCGCTGGAAATGTAACCCCTGGTCAGAGCTAGAGTAAACCTCCTTGGGTTTAATGTTAATCTTTGGGGCTGAGCCAAAGTTCATGGTGCCAGGGGTTGGGGGGAGGGGGGTCCTGTACTCAGCCCGTACGCACGTAAAATACAGTTTGTGCGCAAATCACGTTTTCTGTCCACGTGTTTTATGTTCAGAGAATGTTGTGTACGCTTTTTAAAAAAATCCGCACAGATTTTTTTTATGCATCTCTTGTTTTATGCGCGGAAGACAACGTTTGTGAGTACAGAACGTTATCTGTGCATACGTCGTGCTTTCCGTGCATAAATCATTTTATGCACACTATGCATTTCAGGTTAATTCCCAATGCTTTAACATGCCATTAGTTTACCGCATTGGGAGTTAACGCAGTATTTACAGCGCGAGTAAAGGAAAATGCGAGCTAAATTTTAGCTCACATTTTATGCCATCAGGCCTAGAGGGACTAAGGCCTGGATTCTCTAAGGTCTGCGACCTTAGAGAATCCGGCGGAGGTGGGGGGCGAAGCGGGGGAGGGCAGTCCTGCGATAGCCGGCAGCAATTGCACCTCCGCGGTGCGACTGCTGCCAGCTTTCGCGCTGAATAACTACACCGTAAAAGGCGTAGTTATTCGGCATGAAACTGGCGGCGATAAGGAAATCTTTCCTTTTGCCGCCAGCGATTGTGTCCGCAGCGTCGGCCTCGGGGCCGACTCCACCCCGAGCTAGCTATCTCACACGAAACGTCCCTTTTCGCGTGCGATAGCGTTAGAGAATGACCACCTAAGTTTTGCTATTTCCAATATACAGATGAACTGACTGCCATGCCTGTGTACAAATTTAGTAGTTCTATTATGCTTCCCTGCCCCCACAGCTTCGTTCTCGTGAAACATTCAGACACTATTCTACCAGACTAATGTTTAGTACACTACTGTCATTCCAATTACTGAGGATCATCTGTATTGCAGTGGATATATATATATATATATATCTATAGATATATATATAGATGATATAAATAAAATCTAATAACTGGAGGTGGCTAGATGACAAATTCTTAAACAAATTAGACTTTAAGATTACTATCTGATACGACAACTTCCCTTTCAACCCTAATACATCAGAAATAATAATCCACATTTTCTTCTTAACAGGGTATATGTTTTGATAATAAATCCTATGGTAAAAGGGTGCCTGTTCTAAGTGATAAGTCTAGCATTTTCTTGCTTTGTTCAGCCCTGCTCTGAAAAGCTGCCAAGGAGGTCCAGGTAGCACAATGTGCTGAAAAATTAAGACTGGGTCCAGCTTGCTGAGAATGACGCTGGGGACCATTGGTGTCCAAAATGGTTCCTGTGAAACTGGAAGCCCACCACGTTCCAGCATCTCTTCCCATAAACACATGAGTGGTTCAACTAATCATTAACATGCCTATAGCAGGAAGTGAGGGGAATCTATTTTCTGGGATGTGCATGTGTCCACGGTTCTCAAATAGGTGTGGATTTTGGGGAAAGTCACCCACCCCTTTCAGTCCTCATGTCCCCCAGCCATATTTTCTTCAGAAAATGGGCCAAAACGTGGATGTGGAGTGCCCTGAAAAAAGTATTTTATAGATTTTTAATATGATCTGGCTCTGCTGCACCTTCCTGTACAATTATTGTTTCTTTTTTGAACATTGTTGTAATTGAATCCATTTTAAAACTGAGTTTGAAGGTAAATTATATTTTAATTCGTTTTGTAAATAATAATAACCCCCCCCCCCCCCAAATCCATGTTCCCCCTACCACTTGTCCTAACCCCCAAATTCTTTTGGACTACCAAAGCAGTCAAATTGGTAATTATCTTTTATTAATTGTAAACACTGGATTGAACCAAATGGAGTTCCAGTTTATCACCCAGGTAATCTTTAATTTGTTTAGATCCCAGCTGTTCGGTAAAACCAGTCCTGGTAGAAAGCATTTCCTCAAGAGGCAGGAACAGATACCTGCAATGGCTGCTTTAGTCAGAGCTGCAGGTTGCAGGGGACATATGGACCCCACAGAGCCTAAAAGGGGAATGAATTGCTTTTTGTTTTTTACCGCTAAAATGTTGTCCTTTTAGGTGTTTGTCACTGACACCTCCAGAACATGGTACCGCGAAGTCTTACTGAATTTCTACAAAGAGTTTGGCCTGTGTGCTTGAATACCTGGTGGAGTGCAAACCCTCACCTGAATAGGTTTTTTTCACCCCAAACTTTCATAACTCCTCGTATTCTAATCAAATGCTTCTGGTTCTAGAGATTACTTAAGCATGTTTTGTGTGGGTGACTTATGGGGCAAAGTGTATTCAAAATTCACCATAAACCTAGTTTTTTTTATTATGCTGTGCTTAGAAGCAAAGCGTTTTTTTTTTTAAAGGAAAGAAAGCCTTGCTTTTCTGCCTCTGATCAGCTACTAATCTCATCTGAACCATGTGCTGCCGCTGCCCTGAAATTTTCCTTACTGCCTCTGCTCGAGTGTTTGAACACATTAGAAGATAACTGTAGTCTCAGGATGACTTGCCTGATTCCAGGCAGTCAAGTCATCGCTTGTTTGACCTTCAGACAAAAAGTCACATGCCTTCTTTCCTCTGTCATATAAGTCTGGGCTTCTTTGCCTTATTGGTATATGCATGGAAAGAGAAGCAAGAAAGGAGGAGGAATCCTTATAGAAAGAGAACAGATCTTATACACAGTGGACTCTGCCTCAACAGTAAGTACTTTAGATTGCTTCTCTCCCATGGATTCAAGGGAATAATAATATTTTGTAGTCTGTTTCTGCCTGCACTTTCCAGGGACTGGATGGGCATTCTGTCTTATTTCTGGCATGTCATAGCTATGCCATACCTGGAGTTTTTCATTTTGGGGGGGGGGGGGGGGGGGGGGGGGGGGAATAGTATCCTATTTCTTATGTTTCATTGTGCTATTATGTTGTTTTTTTCTGCAGTTCAGAGTCAAGGAGATGGAGCTGCGTGTCTGAAGAAATGATCAAGCTTATTTTTCGCAGATGAGAGCAGTGATTCATCGGTTCAGGGATATTCCAACAATGGTCAGGACTTTCTTGATGACTGTTCTTAATCTGAAGATAGGATTTCCCATGAACGTGCATCCAGTACCGAAAGAGAGAAGATGGCAATGCTAGCACATCCTCCAGTGGTACGGGAAAGACAAGCATCCCGTGGCCGTCGTGGTAGGCACATCTGAAAACCTAAATTACTTGGGCACCGTCGGGAGAAACCGGGCAGACATTCCAAATTAAATTCAGCCTGATCCCAAAAGACAAAAATTCTCATCCATCTCTGGATGTGATGGGGGATCTCACCTTATTTTCATATGTGCCCAGGAAGTTTAAAGCTGCTGATTCACTCGTAGGTCATGTTCAAAATTCTAACATTAATCCACACGGCACTGAGAGTTGATACACAGATATGTATTAGTGATGCATTAAAGATATATAAACCCCCCTCGTGTGCTTTTATGATCAACAGGATGGAATATCTTAATGTTCCCTCTGTGTATTTGATTCGTTTGGCTGAATCACATGAAAGCATCTTTTCAGTAGGAAGTTCTCTGTCTTCAAATGCTCTTCCTGACCAGTTGAGGCAAGAGATGTGCATTTTCGGAAAGTTAAAAACCCCACACTATTGAGATAGGCATTTAGAGTGCTGGGCTTGGAGTAGGGGAGACGTTGACTGGGTGGTGATCAAAGCAAGCGTATTGGAGGTTTTTGCCGCTGGAGCGAGGAGCAGCAGTGTGAGTGAGCTAGCAGCTGTGTAGGATTTGTTTCTTTTCTTTCTATTTTGGTCTTGTTTAATGAGTTACGAATGTTCTTAGATGTGATCCATGTAGGATTTGGGATAGTGTGGAATATAAATGTTTTAAATAAATGTTGCTATCAGTAATGCACTAAGACATGACATTAGTTGGAGAGGATAAAAACTACTTGTGGATTATAACAAAATCAAACAGGGATAGACAACGTGGATCACATAGTAAATAGACTACTTGAAAACGCAAAACAAATGGGTAGCAAATATATATATATATATATATATATATATATATATTTTTTTTTTTTCAATTTGATTTTGGTGCTGTTAACAACTTTTGTTGTTTGAATGAAAAACCATCCTGTTTGGAGCAGCAAATTACCTGGAGAAAGATGGCCCTTGATCTTTATCCACCTGTGAGAGCAGTTGATTGGTAGACTGATCATTCAGACTGAGATGCTAGTCGGGCCAAGCCAATTGGTACTGCATTGACTTTAGCACTCAACTAGACAATCCTGTTCTCCACCTCTGCACTTGTTGAGGGAAAAAGGAGCACATTGTGCCGTCTGTCCCAGAGCAGAGGACTACAAAAGGCTTGTATACGGAGAGTACACTACTGTAAAGCTGTGTTCTGATTAGGTTCAGTGAAAAAGATTTATGTTGATGTGTTTCTTATTGCTTTATAATCTCTCGCTGTAAAGTTTGTTCCTGTGAAAAATGTTTTTATTAAAAAAAAAATTGTAATGAGAAAACTTTCTGTTTTACTAAATGAGTTTAATTACGTTAACAAAATCATGTTTTTTAGAGTTACTTTATACTGCTTATTGGGTATTTAGGTTGAATTGCATAAAGGACCCCAGAATTGCACCTTTGTCGATTTTTATGGATTCAGTTGTTCTCCAGTTAGTATTAATGGCTTTCTTTTTATGACAGATGGCAAAAAGAAAAAGGTAAAGATAACAATTGAGTTCTTATAAATCAAGAAATGTGTTTTTTCTCAGAGCTGGATGGTCATTTGACATTCCAGATCTCATTAGCATTGAGAGATAGGATAGAACCTCCAGTCAGTTATCTAAATTAAATTCTAAATTAAGGCAGTAACACAATTGTGTATGGTGATGTGATAAGAACTAATGTACAGTGCCATCAGTAGATTGACAATTAGGATTTTTTTCTTCATTTAAATTGTAGTTCATAGTTAAAGGCTTGACTGATAATATGTTGGGTCTGCTGTGAATATAAACAAGCCTTATTCAAGAGATGGATAAATAACCTTTTGAAAATGAAACCCTTTTGAACTCTGTGGTGCCTTGGGATGACTATACCATGGGCTATGTTTAATTAACATTTGTCAGCAGTTTGCAAATGGTTGGATAAGTATGAAGCTTCTGGGCACATTCAAGAACAGTGCAGGCAAGAATTATACTGTAGCACAACTTTCCTTGTGTTTGTTGCCCTTGAGGGAGCCAAATATAAAACAGCACTTTTCTGCAATCACTATGAATTGTGTTCTTGATGTCTGCATTCTAAAGCTGCTGTGTTCTAATGCAAACACATGCATATTACTCTTTTCTCTGGTTACTGTTCATTTGTAGGTTGGACTTGATGCTGTAACAGGGCCTCAGTCCTTGTTAACGTTGTTTCAGGAAAGTGTGAGGCCCTTGAATAATTGTCACTGATTTCCCTTGTCTGACCCCACTTTAGAAGAGCCTAGCACTCTAGATTGCTTATATAGGCAAGCATGCATTCATGGTATAGTACAGAGAAAATGTACTGCAAAATAGAGCCAAACTATTTTAGAGAGCTCAGATTCGAACATATATATATACCACAGGTGCATCACACACTCTTTTATTCAGGGAATCACATGGCATCAGGACGTGGGTATTTCTTTGGTGGCTCATCAACGTACTTCTTGGCTAGTAAGTTCCTGTGTTATGGGAAGCACACATTATTGCATCCGGTTGAGAGGAGGATAAATGACCCACTGTTTTATTTCTCTCTTGCAGATACGACAGTACAGACATTAGTCACATACTTTAAGTTAGGGCTATGCTCTTGTGCATCTCATTTCATAGAAAGATAGAAATGAAGGCAGAAAAGGAACGATGGTCCATCCAGTCTGACCAGCAAGCTTCCCATGGTAGTATCCACTGCACTGTGCAGGTTAAAGCAAGTTTGCTCACCGTAAACGGTGTTTCCATAGATAGCAGGATGAATTAGCCATGCTATCTGGGAGCGTGCATGCGACCGGGGTAGGCGGAGTTTTTCTTAGCTAGTGACAGAGTTTTAACTCTGTGCGGCTGCACAGTCTTCTTCCCGTGCGATTCTGTTGTTTTTTTTCTAAGTCTCTTTGTAGCCAAGTGAGGTGTATAGTTAAATTATTAGGTGTATAGATAAATTTATTAGAAAGGGAATGGTTAATAAAACGGAAAATGTCATAATGCCTCTGTATCGCTCCATGGTGAAGACCGCACCTTGAATACTGTGTACAATTCTGGTCGCCGCATCTCAAAAAAGATATAGTTGCATTGGAGAAGGTACAGAGAAGGGCAACCAAAATGGTAAAAGGGATGGAATAGCTCCCCTATAGGAAAGGCTGAAGAGGTTAGGACTGTTCAGCTTGGAGAAGAGACGGCTGAGGGGGGATATGATAGAGGTCTTTAAGATCATGAGAGGTCTTGAACGAATAGATGTGAATCTGTTATTTACACTTTCGGATAATAGGGGGCATTCCATGAAGTTAGCAAGTAGCATATTTAAGACTAATCGGAGAAAATTCTTTTTCACTCAACGCACAATTAAGCTCTGGAATTTGTTGCCAGAGGATGTGGTTAGTGCAGTTAGTGTAGCTGGGTTCAAAAAAGGTTTGGATAAGTTCTTGGAGGAGAAGTCCATTAACTGCTATTAATCAAGTTTACTTAGGGAATAGCCACTGAATTAATTGCATCAGTAGCATGGGATCTTCTTGGTGTTTGAGTAATTGCCAGGTCCTTGTGGCCTGGTTTGGCCTCTGCTGGAAACAGGATGCTGGGCTTGATGGACCCTTGGTCTGACCCAGCATGGCAATTTCTTATGTTCTTATGAGGTTAGCAACAAACAGCAATGGCATGAGTTTGTGTTTGTGCGTGTGGCGCGCGCACAGGCCACTCTCCTGTGCGCGCGATTCACTATTCAAATTAGGCCCAGCAGTAAAAACAGGCAAAAGTTGATTAGGATTAGACTGTCTAGGGAGGTGGGAGGGTTCGTTTGGCTAATTCATCCTGCTATCTACGGAAACACTGTTTACGGTAAGCAAACTTGCTTTTTCCCGTCGATAGGGCTGCATTAGCTATGCTGTCTGGGAGTCCCAAGCTCCCGGGTTATCTCCATACAGTATGGCTGTTAGAGTTCAGGACACCAACCCCTAGACAGAGTATACATTCTCATCGATTATTAAGGGTTGACAAAACTGCTGAACCTAGTGCTGTATCGGAAGATGTTTGTTTTTCAATACCGTAGTGTGATGTGAAGGTATGAAGGGAAGACCAATTTTCCACCTTGCATATGTCCAGTAGCGGAACCTTTTGTAAGTGGGCAACAGATGTCGCTGTAATGCGTATCTGGTGCGCTTTAGGCCTGTTAAGTTTAATGAAATGTTTGTTATAACAGAACTCAATGCATTGGGATAACCAACCCGTGATGGTTCTCTTTGAGACTGGTTGACCAGGGTTATTTGAATTGAAGGAAAGGAAGAGTTGAAAAGGTCTGGAGGGAGAATGAGTTCTCTGTTTATAGTAAGCTAGTGCTCTTTTACAGTCTAGTGAGTGTAGAAGTTTGTCTCGCTCATTGTGAAGAGGCTTAGGTTTGAAGATTGGTAGAGTGATATTTTGATTAATATGAAAAGCAGAGACCACCTCGGGAAGGAAGGCAGGATGAGGTCGAAGAGTAACCTTGTTGTGGTAATTCCAAGTAAGGAGAATAGTGAACCAAGGCTTGCAGTTCACTTACTCTCCTTGCCGATGGGAGGCCACCAGGAATACAGTTTTTCAAGTTAGGTATTTTATGTGGCATGAATCTAAAGGTTCGAAGGGAGACACCATTAGCTGTTCTAGGATGACGTTTAGATCCCATGGTACAGGTGGTTTTGTCACCAGCGGTCGTAGATGTAGCATGCCCCGCATGAATCTAGAAACCAAAGGATGGTTAGAAATGGGAAGGCCTTTATGAGAGTGATGAAAAGCTGCAATAGCACTGACATGGCCGCTAGACCAGCTTGATAGAGTGTATGGAGATATTCCAGTAGTTGTGTGACTGTAGGTGAGAGGATCTAGTTTCCATGTTTTGCACCATTCTGTGTTAGAATGCCATTTCTCTGCATAGTTACGTCTGGTTGAAGGCTTTCTGGATGCAATAAGTATATCTTCCAGTTGCGAAGGAAAGCCAGGTTGTTCAATATTTGCCTTCAACCTCCATGCCGTCAGATGGAGGGAGTGATGCATTGGATGGAGGAGGGAGCCCCTCCGTCTTGTGTTAGCAAGGTTTGGTGGTTTCCCAGTGGAATTGGTGGGCATATGGAAAGTCGAATGAGATACGCATACCATGGTGGTCTCGGCCATGCTGGAGCTATGAGAATCTTGTCCGCTATGTCTTGAATACATTTCTGAATTGTCCTTGGTATTAGCGTATGGTAGGGTAGGCATACAGCAAGCTCTCCATCCATGGAATGAGGAAGGCATCTGGAGCATAACTAATTTGCTGGGGTAAATGGAGTAAACGTTTGTGTCTGATTGCTTTCCGTGGCAAAGAGATCGATTTTTGGGAAGTCCCAGCATTGAACTATGTTCAGAGCTACTTCCCGCACACATGCAAAGTCCACTCGTGTGGGTGAAAAATCCTTCTCAGACAATCCGCCGTGACATTGTCCAGACCTGGCAGGTAAATGGCTTGAGCGACACTCTTTGCATTTTCCCAAAGTAGTATCCGAAGAGCCTCTCGACAGAGTGTCCATGAACCGGACCCTCCTTCTTTGTTTATGTAGAACATGGAGACCTTGTTGTCTGTGTAAACCATGAGGCGTTTCCCTTGAACTTGAGAAGAGAATGTTTGTAGTGCTCTCCAGATTGCAGGGAGTTCCAGGAGGTTGATCTGGTACTTGGATTCCTGGGAAGACCACAGTCCTTGAGTTTTTAGATCGGCAACATGGGCTCCCCAACCCTTCCTGGAGGCATCTTTTGTGAGCGTTAGCTGATGCGGAGGCACCCGAAAGGGAGCTCCTGAGGACAGGTTGGTGGGAGAAAGCCACCATCGAATGTCTGTATGCATCTGTGTAGTAAGTCTTATCCTGGAGGAGAGGGGTTGCAGGAACTGTGACCATTGAGTTTTGAGGCCCCATTGTAAAACTGTGCATGTGTAGTCTCATGTGGGGAACTACATGGATAGTCGCCGCCATATGACCCTGCAGTTGGAGGACTTGACGTGCGGATGCATGAGATTGATTGCATAGTCTTTGTGCTAGGTAGGAGAGAGTCTGAATCCTGTCTTGTGGAATGGTAGGCTCTCTCCTCCACTGTATTGATGAGAGCTCCTATGAACTGCAGTGTTTGGGTTGGTTGTAGATTTAATTTTTCGTAATTTTTTATGAATCCCAGGGTCTGAAGACAGTTGATTGTGCGCACCATGTGTGCTCGCAGAGTGGTCTGATATGAGGCCACCAATAGCCAGTCGTCCACATTTTAATTTTTTAATCCATTTTTTGTTTTCCTGTAAGGCATCTGGTAAAGATGAACAATTCAAACTCTGTGTTTTATTATTGTTCCAACAGGTTTTCATGTTTTTGATGTTCTTTGTTACATGTAATGCTTTTTCAAGCAAGTTTTAATTGTTCAATATAAACCGATTTGATTTGCATCTAATGCAAGAAGACCGGTATATAAAAACCAAAAATAAATAAATAAATAAATAGGGAAAAGTCTGAGATGAGCCACCACCACCACGAAACATTTTGTAAATACTCTCGGCGCTGAAGATAGGCCAAAGGGTAGAACCTTGTAGTGTTAGTACCTGTTCTGAGCTCAAAAACAAAGGTAGCACCACGAAGAAGGGTGCATGGGTATATGGGAGTATGCAACCTTCAGGTCTATAGAACATAGCCAGTCGTTGGGTTGTAGAAGAGGTAGGATGCTCTTGAGAGAGGTCATCTTGAACTTTTCCCTTTGGATGTGCTTGTTGAGCTTCTGTAAATCTAAGATGGGATGAAGGCCCCCGGATTTTTTTTGGAATGAGAAAGTAATGGGAATAGAATCCCTGATTTTGTTGTGGAAATGGGATTCTTTGAATGGATCTTTGAACTTGTAGATTCCTTATTTCTTCTTGGAGATATGGTAATTGGGTCGATGTACTTTGGAGAGGAGGTACATGAGGAAGGGATGGAAGATTCATAAAGTTCAGGCGATAATCTTCACTGATGATGTCGAGCACCCAATGATCTGAGGTGATTGCCTCCCAATTAGTATACCAAGAACCTCTGACCTGGGATCTGGAACTTTCCCTGTCTCTACATGTAACAGGTTTTCCACCTTTTCTATGAATTTTGTGTAGGACAGATCTTCTTCTGGTGGTGAATAAGATTCTGGGGGACCTTCTGGTGGGTCGGAAAGCATGCCAGTGGAGGAACTTGGCAAAGATGATGTCCACTGAGAGTCTGGGCTATCCGGACGAGTTGGAATTGGAGATGGCTGAGTAGGTGGTGTAGGTTGAGGTGATGCAGGTGGTGAAGTTTGAGGAGATACCCTTGGAGGCTGGGGGTGCGTAGACTCCAGATCTTGAAAAAACGTATTCAGAGCTTGTGAAATTTGTAGCATCGCCTTGGATGCTAGATGTTCCGGTTGTGGCTGTGATGGACCCAGGAATGGGATTGGTCTGGGAGGTAGTGCTGCCAAAAGAAGGTCTTCAAGCGTCTGCGATGGTTTGTGCTGTTTACGAAGAGGCGCCTGCAGTTGAGGGGAATGTTTACTACGGGATGCTGATGACCATCCCAAAATAGAATCTCCACTAAGAGAAGCCTCTAGATGACCCAGAATCCTGATCGGAGAGGAATTCTACTTCTATGTCGGAGTTTGTACCTGGCCGTTTTGATGTGATAGAATGACCAAAGAGTGTGTAGAAGGAACTTTATGTATATGTTTTTGTCTTCTCTGTTTTCTTGAGGTGGTGTTTCTGCCCCTGAAGCAGCGACTGCATCAAAAAAAGCATCGTGTGTGACAAGGTTTGTGCCTGGCACACAGAATGTGCAGTGTCCTTTGCAGGTGTCGAGTACTTCGCATGCATCGAGTGCTTCGTGTGCGTTGACGATGCGCCGTGTTTTGAATGAGCCTTAATCTTCCGGAGTTCCGGATGCTTCGATGCGTTGTGTGTCAATAGTTTTGGACGCTTCGCTTTTGCATGCTCCAATGGTTTCGGTGCCAAGGAGCTTGGTTGAACAGCTCATGAGGGGGTCGTAGGGGAAGAGGAGTCGAGGCCTCAACTCTTTTTTTTTTTTCCCTGGCCCTGATGGTATGTCAAACCTGGCCGTGGCACCTGGGTCGGCACTAAGATGATCCTCCGGCTCTAAAGAAGAAGCTCTCTTTGGCAGCGTCTTAGGTTTCTTCACTGGTCCTGGTGAAGATTGAGTTGAAGGTGCCCTCAAGTGCACCATTTTCTCCGCGCGTTGGCTTTGGGCCCGGGGAGACATACGACCACAGTCTCGGCATGAGGTTTGGTCGTGGTCCAGCCCTAGGCAAATGTAACAATAGTTATGTCCATCTGTGATGGACATAACCTTGCCACATTGGCAATATTTGAAACCTGATGGCTTAGGAGCCATTGTGGTGCCCAAAATAGTTTCAAAAAGTTGAGATGAGGAGGAGAGAAAGAAAACCCTGTGTGCAAACAGCTCGCGGAAAAAAAGAGACTGAGGAGAAAATGACAGAATCTCACGGGAAGATGACCATGCAACCGCACAGAGTTAAAACTCTGTCACTAGCTAAGAAAAACTCCCCTACTCCGGTCGCGTGCACGCTCCCAGACGGCATGGCTAATTCAGCCCTGCTATCGATGGGAAAACCTCATGTATCAGTCAGTTTTGCTTGATGTGCTTTGCTTATGGAGTTGGCTGTAGAAGCAGTCCTGAGCATCTGAGGATCAGAACCCCAGACTGTAAAAAAAAAAAAAGTCATGGCTCGTGTTGGTTGACCCTGAAACCAAATGTCTCTTTCCTTTCAGCCCCAACTCCTCTCCTTCAAAGCAGAGAGCAATTTCAGTTCTCTCCAGTCCAATCCTACCTATGATCTACAACAATGGAGACGCAGTATGTGCAGATTTACCTTCTGCATAAACATTTTTGATATCCTAAAAACATGACTGACTGTGGAGTCCCCAGGACAGGTTGGAGAAGTCTTAGTCTGAGTATCGAGAGCTTCAGTTGGAGTTCAGCAAAATAACCTCTCTGTAGCGATGTGCTGCCCACACACCAATGCTTCCCAAACACAGTTTCGACTTCCTGTGACAGACTGCGCTGCAGGACTCTGTTTTCTTCTTCTTGTTGGGTTGGCCCTATTCCAGACCTGTGTTCTAGGCCCTCTATTGAAACACAACTTGAGATGATTCTCTGGTTTAAGCGTGCTTGAGATTTAGGTTTCCAAACTCATCTGAATACAAAAGGACTTTATTGATTAGGCTTGTGCTCCTGGGCTACTTGTATCCAGAAGCGTGCTTACTCAGGCAATGATCCTTACTCCTTTCTTTATTCCTAAGTCTAACTGGTAGGCAATCTTAGTGGAAACATATTGAGTCCGTGCCAAGCCTCTGCTGTCGCTGCAAAGTACAGGCAGTTTCCATAGTTCCTCTTTAGATTAGCAACCTAGCAGTCTACAAATCTTCCTGTGTTGTTAACTCTATCACCCTGTAGCTTGCATTATTCATCCCTGACTGCAGTTTGTGTACAAAGCTCAAATGGGATCACTTACAGGCTGATACAGTACAGTGCGCTCCAGAGCGCACTGTTAACCCTCTATTGGACGCGCATTTTTGACACACTAGCATTACCCCTTATTCAGTAAGGGGCCGAAAATGCGCATTCAAACCACCCCCCCCCCCGAACCTAATAGGGCCAGCAACATGCAAATGCATGTTGCTGGCCCTATTAGGTATTCCTGCGCGATTCAGAAAACACAATGTGCAGCCAAGCCACACATTTTGCTTTCAGAAATTAGCGTCTATCCAAAGGTAGGCGCTAATTTCTTCGGGCACCGGGAAAGTGCACAGAAATGTAGTAAAAACTGCTTTTCTGTGCACCCTCCGACTTAATATCATGGCGATATTAAGTCGGAGGTCCCGAAAGTTTCCAAAAGGTAAAAAAAAAAAAAAAAGAAAAATTTGAAGCCGGCTCGCGGCTGTCGGGTTGAAAACCGGACACTTAATTTTGCCGGCGTCCGGTTTCCGAGCCCGTGGCTGTCAGCGGGCTTGAGAACCAACGCCGGCAAAATTGAGTGTCGGCTGTCAAACCCGCTGACAGCCGCCGCTCCGGTCCAAAAGGAGGTGCTAGGGATGCGCTAGTGTCCCTAGCGCCTCCTTTTGCCTGTTTTTACTGCTGGGCCTAATTTGAATAGTGAATCGCGCGCACAGGAGAGTGGCCTGTGCGTGCGCCACACGCACAAACACAAACTCATGCCATTGCTGTTTGTTGCTAACCTCATAAGAACATAAGAATATGCCATACTAGGTCAGACCAAGGGTCCATCAAGCCCAGCATCCTGTTTCCAACAGTGGCCAATCCAGGCGATAAGAACCTGGCAAGTACCCAAAAACTAAGTCTATTCCATGTTACCACTGCTAATGGCAGTGGCTATTCTCTAAGTGAACTTAATAGCAAGTAATGGACTTCTCCTCCAAGAACTTATCCAATCCTTTTTTAAACACAGCTATACTAACTGCACTAACCACATCCTCTGGCAACAAATTCCAGAGTTTAATTGTGCGTTGAGTAAAAAAGAACTTTCTCCGATTAGTTTTAAATGTGCCCCATGCTAACTTCATGGAGTGCCCCCTAGTCTTTCTACTATCCGAAAGAGTAAATAACCGATTCACATCTACCCGTTCTAGACCTCTCATGATTTTAAACACCTCTATCATATCCCCCCTCAGTCGTCTCTTCTCCAAGCTGAAAAGTCTTAACCTCTTTAGTCTTTCCTCATAGGGGAGTTGTTCCATTCCCCTTATCATTTTGGTAGCCCTTCTCTGTACCTTCTCCATCACAATTATATCTTTTTTGAGATGCGGCGACCAGAACTGTACACAGTATTCAAGGTGCGGTCTCACCATGGAGCGATACAGAGGCATTATGACATTTTCCGTTTTATTCACCATTCCCTTTCTAATAATTCCCAACATTCTATTTGCTTTTTTGACTGCCGCAGCACACTGTACCGACGATTTCAATGTGTTATCCACTATGACAACTAGATCTCTTTCTTGGGTTGTAGCACCTAATATGGAACCCAACATTGTGTAATTATAGCATGGGTTATTTTTCCCTATATGCATCACCTTGCACTTATCCACATTAAATTTCATCTGCCATTTGGATGCCCAGTTTTCCAGTCTCACAAGGTCTTCCTGCAATTTATCACAATCTGCTTGTGATTTAACTACTCTGAACAATTTTGTGTCATCTGCAAATTTGATTATCTCACTCGTCGTATTTCTTTCCAGATCATTTATAAATATATCGAAAAGTAAGGGTCCCAATACAGATCTCTGAGGCTCTCCACTGTCCACTCCCTTCCACTGAGAAAATTGCCCATTTAATCTTACTCTCTGTTTCCTGTCTTTTAGCCAGTTTGCAATCCACGAAAGGACATCGCCACCTATCCCATGACTTTTTACTTTTCCTAGAAGCCTCTCATGAGGAACTTTGTCAAACGCCTTCTGAAAATTCAAGTATACTATTTCTACCGGTTCACCTTTATCCACATGTTTATTAAATCCTTCAAAAAAGTGAAGCAGATTTGTGAGGCAAGACTTGCCCTGGGTAAAGCCATGCTGACTTTATTTCATTAAACCATGTCTTTCTATATGTTCTGTGATTTTGATGTTTAGAACACTTTCCACTATTTTTCCTGGCACTGAAGTCAGGCTAACTGGTCTGTAGTTTCCCGGATCGCCCCTGGAGCCCATTTTAAATATTGGGGTTACATTTGCTATCCTCCAGTCTTCAGGTACAATGGATGATTTTAATGATAAGTTACAAATTTTTACTAATAGGTCTGAAATTTCATTTTTTAGTTCCTTCAGAACTCTGGGGTTTATACCATCCGGGCCAGGTGATCTACTACTCTTCAGTTTGTCAATCAGGCCTACCAGATCTTCTAGGTTCACCGTGATTTGATTCAGTCCATCTGAATCATTACCCATGAAAACCTTCTCCATTACGGGTACCTCCTCAACATCCTCTTCAGTAAACACCGAAGCAAAGAAATCATTTAATCTTTCCGCGATGGCCTTATCTTCTCTAAGTGCCTCTTTAACCCCTCGATCATCTAACGGTCCAACTGACTCCCTCACAGGCTTTCTGCTTCGGATATATTTAAAAAAGTTTTTACTGTGAGTTTTTGCCTCTACAGCCAACTTCTTTTCAAATTCTCTCTTTAGAACAGCATGAGAACACCTCAGTTTGTAATCGTCTTGTCCTCAATGGGTTATAAACCCCCATGTGCAAACTATTAGGTCAATATATAACCTGTAATCTCTTTGGGGTTTGCAGCCTTTGAATCATTGTCTGCAGTCAGCTCCCTTCTTACCCTCTGGGTCGGCACATCCCACCCTTCAACGTCACCTGTGTGCCAGGAGTCCCTGCCCTCCCTCACCTAGGACTCCTCTCCCAGAGCCAGCTGCGTACCGGGGGGGGGGGGCCGACAAGGCCCTTAAGTACCAGGCTGTAAGGGATCTCATCCTGTCCAATGGCCCAAATGGAGGAAGCCCACGGCCACTGGGAGAACCCATCCCGACTAGCGGCCCAAATGGAGAATGCCTGTGGCTGTCAGATAATTGCATCCTGCCCAGCAGCCAAAATGGAGGAGCCAATGCCGCTCCTGGGGAATTTTGTCCTGCCCAGCAGATCAACTAAAGGAGGCCCTGATTTGACAGGGGATCAGTTCAGTCTGCCTGCTAGAGAAGTGGTGTGTGTGTGTGTGTGTGTGTGTGTGTGTAAGCATGGGTGCCGAGAGAGAGGAAGCGTGTTTGTGTGTAAATCAAACATGGAAAAAAACAAAAACCTTAGTGAAAAACCAAACCTGACATCAAAAACCAAGGTAAAAAGACAGGCACACCATTTGAATTATTTTAAAATGTTACGTTTGCCGCTTGTGGGAGAACCCCGCGAGCCGATGCACTCACCTGATGCTGCCTGACTGGCTCGGCATTGTCGCTCTGTGGCCAATGATGCAGCTGCTCCATGTGATGGGGAATGCTGCGGTCCTTTTCTCCTTGTTGACCACTAGGGGTGCATTGCATGCACCGGCACTTAAAGACTTTGTGGCAAGAAACCAGCTCTCTGGTGCTCCCTGATGACATCACACGGCTGGGTATTTAAACTCCATCTGTGCAACACCAAGGCTCCTCAGCAACGGGTTAACTACTTCCTGGTAGTGTGAGTTACTGCTTTGGGCCGTGTCTTCAGCCTTGCCTTGCCCACGTCTTCAGCCTCGTGCAGCCTTCCGTGTCTTCAGCCTTGCCTTGCTCCCCCTTGGACTGACCTCCGGTATTGACCATAGCCTGTGACCTGACCATCCTCGTCTGCCATCTTCCTCAACCTCTGCTTGGCTACAGAACCTCTCCTAACCTTCGGCAAAGACTCTCACTTAAGTCCTGGCAGCCCCTGGAAACTAAAGGTTCAACCCGTGGGGAAAGGGGTAGGTATAGGCGAATTGCAGCTCAGTCTCTGCATCGTCTTCTCCCAGTTGGCAGTAAGGACTACTGGGCTTTCCCAGTAGGTGGCGTCAATCTCATTCCAACACAAGGGTCCACAACTCGATCATACATTTGTGAATGTTTGTCCCACAAAAAAAAATATATTTTTTTAAAAGTGACTTTAAACTCACGAGATCCTCATACTATGGAGCGTTGTCTGTTCGCTAAACAACTGTTCTGTATTCAATTTCAGAAGGAACGCTTAATGTAAAATATGCTTGCCATTTTTTAATCATATGCCTCTGGTGATAGTCTTTTTTTTTTTTCCTTTTATCAACATGTGTGAAATGTGCACTTATGTGATTTAAGAACTTTTCAGTTTTTCTTAATCACGCTTTAATCCACCTGATAGAATGCGGGGAACCTACAAGATATTATCACAAAATTCCCAACGAGTAAAAGAAAAACTCTGACCTTCAGTGCAGAGAAGCTGTCATTGTATGTTTCATCTGCAAACCCAAAACAGCCCGACACGCCTGCCTGAGAGAGAAGGAGCATGTGGGAGTTTGAGCTGGGGAGTGCTTGTATTTGAGAGTAGAGAATGTTTGTGCACCTCCCTCCCCTGCCACTAATCCACGACAGTCCAAAAATTCCCAGGTAAGGAGAGTGAGCACTTTTTAAATTTGATTTAATTAATCGGGTGTTATTTTATGTGCCTGCTGTTGTGAAATATTTTATTGTTTAGGAACTTTTGAAAAATTTGTAGAGGAGTTTTTAATTATTGATGTTCTATTCATCAGCTGTTTTGAAATGTTTTTTAGTAGTATAGTTTTACAATTCTGATTGATTTATATTTCTTGATTGTACTGTTTTGAGGAATGGCGATTGTTTCTGCTTTTCCATTGTTGCACTGCATACAGAGTCTGGTTTGTTGTGGTTTCCAGTTTAGTTTTTGCATATGAGCGCCCCTAATCTACGATAATATTAGGATGACACATAGAGAGGGAAGGATTTTTGAAATCCTTATTAGTTTTAATTATTGTGTTTTGATGTGTCTGAAATATTTAATCTGTTTGTTTAGGAAATTTTTAAATTATATATAGAGGTGGGGATGCCAAAGGAAGTATCTGCCCAGAGTGCCAAATATTTTAGGTATGCCTCTGTCAGTCATTACAGGTAAGCACTTCCCGTAGTTTCCCCTGTCATCTTTCTTTCCCGAGGGATATATACTCCTTGCACTCTTTCATCACGTAAACTTGTTAATAATTTTGTAAATTGTTCTCTTGGTTTCTAATTTTAAAATTTTGCTTCCTGATTGTAACATCATTTCTATAGTGGAGTACTGCTGATTTATTTTTCTGTGATCACTCTGTGTCGAGTAGCACTATAGAAATGTTTAGTATGTACAGAGCCCTACGTGCTGTGGAAGGGTAATTGATTGATTCATGTTGTTTCAGTATGCAGTTTAGTAACAGACTGTTAATAAAACATTTACTGAGAGGATTTTTTTTTCAGCCTATTTAAAACCTGTAGTGCTCTGGGTTGCTGTAAAGGACTGACGCAGGACAAATAATGAAAATAATTCATTAATGACTTTTTGTTTGTTTTTTTTTTCCTTGGCTTTGGTCCAATGCCTGTAATCTCTGAGTCTGCTGAACAGACAGACTGCAGCATTTAATCCATCTTCTAGCTTGGACATCAAAGACTAGCGGGGACGTCTGTGCACAGATACATTCCACTGTTGTCGAAAGCAATAATGCCACAAGGTGCTGCTGGTAGTTTAGGAAAAATCTCAAAATTCTGTTAAGGACACACTACTCAACCATCCGATCCTAGCCAAACCACGAGTATTACATGTCCCATGAAAAAAAAAAAAAAATCAAGTCCATCTAATCTGTTGCAGTCTTCAGGAAAAACAAAGCCGAAAGCTTTCAGTGTAGTAATCTTTCCTCCCTTACGGCTGGGCCTGACGGGAGCCCGGCAAGTTTAAGTGAGCTGTCTGAAGCAGCACAGTGAGTCAGGGTGGCGGGAAGGGTTTGCTTGTTGTAGTTCTTCTGAGAATATGGTCTGGCGTTGCCCGCTAGACCAGGCTACTCCCTTGATAATCAGCTGAAAGAGAGATCTCATGGCAAGAACCTGAGTGTGGCTCCTGGAGCAGTGAGCTGAAGATGTACAGAACAACTGTAATTCAGTGCTTGCTGCTCAAGAGCTCAAAAGAGGAGCTCACCTTGGACGGTGAGGCAATATATTTCAGTCTAGTGCGTGGGGAGTTGAGTGATTGCAGGGCAGTTTTACACTGGAATCATGAGATTGAAACTTGAGACACTGATCCCCTAGGGGTTGATGCAATACAGTGAGCTCAGCCGAGCAGACTGTATAACCCGCAGTCGGATGTGGTTTGAATAGGCGCTAATCAATCCCCTAATGCAATAAGGGGATTAGCGCCTATTCAACGCGCGAGCATCCAACGCCGAGTGAACCTAATAGCGCTCATCACATGCAAATGCATGTGAATGAGGCTATTGGGCATTCACTCCCGATGCAAAAAAAAAGTGGGCATCTAAAATAATTACAGAAAAGCAGAAAAAACTGCTTTTCTGTACTGCCTCCTACTTAATATCTTTGTGATATTAAGTAGGATGAAAATTTCAAGAAACAAAACAAAAAAAAAAAGACAGTCGGGTTCAGGAAACGGACGCTCGACTGACAAGTGTACATTTTCGGAATCCTCTGCGTTGGTTTTCCTTGCTGGTGGACGGCCAAGTCACGAAAACCGATCGGGTTTTCGTTAGCAAGGAGGCGCTAGGGTCGCCTTGGTGGGTGCCTGGGGTGTATTAAGAAAGGCGCTGACTTGTTCAGCACCTGCTTTCTATGCTAATTTATTGCATCGGCTCTCTAGTTAGATATTTTGGCTTATGTAAAAATGTTACTCCTCTGAAGCAACCAAGTATTAAGAAATGTACTTTTGTTGGCACGTGTGCACTAGCTATAGTTAAAGTATCCATGTGTTTTAGAAGTGATTTACTGTTTTGCGTGAACATGAGGGCACTTTCCAAAGTCATTTCTGCAGGAAAATAGTTGTTTCTGTATATAAATTTGCAGTCTGAAAGTTGCTCCTCCTCAGGGCGGGTGCATGTGTAAGTCAGGGGAGGGCAATAACCTGCATAGATTGCATTTTAAAAACAAAACAAAACAGCAGGAGCAAATGTCCACAGGTACCTCCTATCCATGGCAAGTTTCAAAGCAAAAGTGCATGCACAATTTCATTTTGAGAACTGATGCAGTCTGCAGGTAGAATACCTGCAGACTGTTTTTTGTTTTTTTTAAGAAACCGTGAAAACAGCTGCTCAACAGCGACACCTAGTGGCCAGATCAGGGAGCACGATTGCACCCTGAAGGGAGCAATGGTGTGCGACTCCTGGCTGCGGATCGTTGTCATGTTGGCCAGCTTACAAGGGAAGGAGAGGGATGCAAAATAGGGTAAATACCTTGGGTAATTGCGACTGAAGACTCCTGGTGCTTTTGGTTCCAACTGAGCAGGAAGAGTAAAGGAGCAGGAAATAATTGCTGAAGGGAGGTAGAAAAACTAGTAAAATTTCAGGGAAGAGCAAATTTATTAGACAAATTGAACATTTTACTGTGTAAGAAAGGTCATAGCATTTAGGATTACCTTCTTTTTTTTTTTTTGTTGCAGCAGTAGAATCTAAGAGGAGTTATTGAATGAAAAGGATAATATCTAGATTAGTTAGATACTGCATTTGGTAACTAAAGGATACATTGATGTAAATGGGATGCAGAATGGTCCCTTAACAGGCCTCCCGAGTTTCAGCAGATCCTGAGTGTGAGGATTGAGAGTTTAAGGGTGGTAGAGGTGCTTTTAACCCTTCCCTCCCCCTCTCTCTCAGGTGGGAGGTATCCATAGTTTTACTCCTGTGCCTTTATGGTGAAAGGTTCTTCAGGTCTCTCCAAGGGAGAGGATTGCCTGCCTCCTGTCCTGGGAAGGTGGTAGGTGCTCAAGGTCAGGATGCTCCAGCCTTGAGTACTTGGCAGCTTGTTGCTGTCTTAGTGTTCAGGGGGAGCACTGAAACTATTGAAGAACCAGAGGTGGTCTCAAGGAAATATTTCCATACTTCTCAGCTGTGCAGGGAAATTGCTTCCATTCAGGGGCAGACAGGGTGAGGTGGTTAACTCAGGTAGCAAAAATTCTGGGGCAGCAGTAATCTCCTCTCTTCCCCCCCCCTCCCCAAAAAAAAATTATCTAGCAGGTGATCACCTCATTTCCCAGCCAAACAAGAGAGTCCCCTGCTGGCAAGAGGGGTGTGGGGCTCATTGGGGAGGACAGCCACTGATGTGGCCAGGCTCCACCCATAAGAGAAATACCCAGTAACTGATAAAAGGGGGAAGGGGGAGTGAATGAGGAGGGAGGAGAGGGTGTGGGGTGAATGAAGGGAGTGATAGAAGGGCAGAACAGAGAGAGGAAGGGATGGAATAAGAGAAGTGAGTGAAGGCAGGGGATAAAATGAGAGGGAAAGGTGGGGACTGGGGGTGAGAGAAGGGTGAAAAGGAAGGGAGTGAATATGAGGGGAGGGGCTAGAAGGATCCGTGCACCAGCCAGGTTTGCTCCTTCCCTATCAGAAGGCTAACCTTGAGCGGTGTCCTAATTTACAGGCCGATTCAGTAAAGTCCGCGAGAGAGCGGATGAACGCCCGCTCTCCCGGCGCGCGCACCGGCCCCTGGCCGGTGTGCGCGATGTAGTATTCAAATTAGGTGGTGCCGTAGAAACGGGGGAAAGGAGGCACTAGGGACACTAGCGCATCCCTAGCGCCTCCTTTTAGCCCGGAGTGGTGGTTGTCAGCGGGTTTGACAGCCGACGCTCAATTTTGCCGGCGTCGGTTCTCGAGCTCGCTGACAGCTACGGGCTCGGAAACCGGACGCCGGCAAAATTGAGCGTCCGGTTTTCGGCCTGACAGCTGCGGGCCGAATTCAAATTTTTTTTTTTTTTTTTTTTTTACTTTTTTGACTCTTCGGGACCTCCGACTTAATATCGCCATGATATTAAGTCGGAGGGTGCACAGAAAAGCAGTTTTTACTGCTTTTCTGTGCACTTTCCTGGCGCCGGAAGAAATTAGCGCTGACCTTTGGGTAGGCGCTAATTTCTGAAAGTAAAATGTGCGGCTTGGCTGCACATTTTACTTTCTGTATCCCGTGCGCATACCTAATAGGGCCATCAACATGCATTTGCATGTTGAGGGCGCTATTAGGTGCCGCGGGTTGGACGCGCGTTTTCCTCCCCTTACTGAATAAGGGGTAAGGGAAAATATGCGTCCAATAGCAGGCTAACGGTGCGCTCCGTCGGAGCGCACTGTACTGTATCGGCCTGTTACCTAGTAAGAAGAGGGTGTGGTTAAGGCAGAGTCAGGCCCGGCATTACCGGATGTGCAAACTGTGCAGTTGTATGGGGTAGCACAACCAGTGGGCAGGGGCAGCAGTGGAACTGAGGGAGAGACCTCCCAGGGCCGCCACAGCTGAAGAAAGGAAGGAGCGAGAGGTGGCCAATGGCTGAAGAAAACAGAACTCATCCAGGCATGCATGTGAGTAGGGGAGAGAAGGAGGGGGAGAGTGTGTGTGTGTTTGTGAGAGAGGAGAAAGTTTGTACACCCCCCTCTACTACTTTTTTTCTATAGTGCTACATGACATACGCTGCACTGTACAAACATAACAAAAGTCAGTCCCTGCTCAATAGAGCTTACAATCTAATAAAACAAACATACAGGACAAGACACTGAGGGTATTTCATAAAGCAAGACAATGGTTAAAAAAAAAAAAAAAAAAAAAAAGCCCACAACAATCTAAGTGACTGCAAACCAAAGTTCCAGGTTCTTGGAGGAGAAGTCCATTAATGGCTATTAATCAATTTTACCAATAGCATGGGATCTTCTTAGTGTTTGGGTACTTGCCAGGTTCTTGTGGCCTGGTTTTGGCCTCTGTTGGATACAGGATGCTGGGCTTGATGGACCCTTGGTCTGACCCAGCATGGCAATTTCTCATGTTCTTATGGGGATTGGTGAATATTCTTTATTAGTTTTCATTATTGGTTGATTTTTGATTTGTCTGCTGTTTTGAAATATTTTATTATTATTTGGGAATTTTTAAAAATGGTATGAATTTATTATTGGATGTTCTAATTGTCACCTGTTTTTAAAGAATTCTTTTTATTATTACGTTTGCTATTTTATACTTCTTGATTTGCTTGTTTCTTGATATTTAGTTCTATTCTGCCTCTCAGACACTTCACAGCAGATTACATTTAGATACTGTGTGTATCTTCCTGTCCCCAGAAGGCTCATGATCTAACAGGCCAAGACAGTAATCTGTGCACTGCTTTCTAGTGCATATTTTTAACGTCCGGATTAATTTATTTTTAAATTCCCGATACAGTAAGCTAATGAAATACAAATGCATTGAGAGTTCAAAAAACAAAAAAACCAGAGCGTGTTTAGAGCAAAATGTGCATTGGGAACAGGTCCAGCCCACATTTTAATTTGGGGAGAAAGTATCCCTGATAGGCCATAAGTGCCGGCAGCCTCCGCCACTTAGCTGGGTAAATCAATATTTATCTGTCTCTTTTGCGTGGTCCACTGCTATTTAGATAAATACTTAGCCAGCTAAGCGGTGGATACCTGCACCAGAGGTTCGGATGGTAAGTCAGCACTTTTCTCACAGGACAAGCAGGATGGTTGTCCTCACAAATGGGTGACATCGAGGATGGAGCCCACCACGGAAAACTTCTGTCAAAGTTTAAACAGAACTTTGACTGGCCCCTACTGGGCATGCCCAGCAAGGCACTGACCCTGCAGCCAGTAGGGGTCTCCCTTCAGTCTTCTTTTTTCCGCGCAGCAGTTGCCACGCGGTGAAAGGAGCTCCCTTACCACGTTCCTGACAGGAATTCGGTACTTTTCTTTCCGAAGAAAATTTGCCCCTCAGGGGTCTCCCTTCGACAAATTTTTGTCACCTTCGCGGAAACCGGTAAGTTTTTTGCCTTTTTCCTCGACTACCGTCGAATTTGGCCCTCGAGGCCTGTTGGCACTTACCGAGCCCGCGACTAAATTTGGCCTTAAGCCATGGCAACGGGGTTCCGTCGATGTCCGGATTGTACCCGGACTATGTCAATCACAGACCCCCATAGGGTTTGTGTTTTGTGTTTGGGTAGTGAGCATGATGTCCTGACTTGCACCAAATGTGCCCTAATGACACCTAAGGGTCGCAAGGCCAGGATGGAGAAGATGGGGCTCCTCTTCCATGCACCCACCCCAACGCCATCGATAGCATCGACGTCATCGGAACCGGCACCGTCGAAATTGCACCACCATCGTCAACCCTCCGGTGACCGTCCACAATCGATGACTTCTCGGCCGTCGACTCCTGTCCCCTCCCCGGATGGGCGAGGAGACCGGAAGGACAAGCATCGCCATCGACGGCACAAGTCTCGGCCTGTCGAGGATCCACAGTCATCGACCTCTGAACAGGCCGAACCACCGACTAAGAGGCCTCGATCAGACTTGGCACCATCCACGTCTCGTTCGCAGGCATCGAGGAAACCCTCACCCTCTCGGGGTGTGGGAGCCGTGATCCCACTGGTTACGGTGGTCCATCCGGCTCTGCCTCAGCCTCCTTCTCCCGTCGAGCCGGGTATTGTTACCCCTGGTCTCCGGGCTGAACTGGACCGGCTGGTCCAGGAGGCCATCGAGAAAGCGATGCAAAGATTCCAACCTCCATTGGCACCGTCTCCGGCACCGATTCCGGCACCGCCACCGGCATCGACCCCGGCACCGACTCCGCCACCGAGGAAGGAACCGACCACCGAACCTTTGGTGGAAGCGCTGGCACCGCTACTACAACGTATGGAGGCACTTGTACATGCCCTTCCATCGATGATTCCAGTAGCATCGACAGCGCCATCGTCTCCGACTGGATTTTCATCGGCGAGAGAAACACCGTTCCTGATTCCCCCTTCCGGGGTGGTCCCATCGGTGCCTTCTCGTATATCTCCACCGATTTATCCTTTGGTTCCATCGGTTCCAAGACAGGCACCGACTCCATCGGCACCACCGAAACCCTCGATGCCGTTCCCAGTACCGATAGTACCACCGGTTCCTCCAAGGTTTCCTTCGATGCCTTCGGATCCTCAACCAGGTCCATCGGGGCTTCAACCCCCAAGTGATCCCTATGATACCTGGGGTGATGATACATCTTCTGACACAGATTTACCATCACCGCCTTCTCCTACAGAGAGTAGAAAAAGATCTCCTCCAGAGGATCTCTCCTTTATTAATTTTGTAAAGGAGATGTCCGAAATTGTACCTTTTCAGCTGCAATCTGAGACCGATGACAGACACCAGATGATGGAACTGCTTCAATTTTTGGATGCTCCAAAAATCATCGCTTCCATCCCCATTCACCAGGTGTTTCTCGATCTCTTAAAGAAAAACTGGGAATCTCCTTCATCTGTATCACCAGTTAACAAGAAGGCTGACTCCACATATCTCGTCCAGTCAGCACCAGGCTTTCAAAAGCCTCAACTGGATCATCGCTCTGTTGTGGTTGAGTCCGCACAAAGAAAGGCCAAGCGTCTAAATCCACACTCCTCCACTCCGCCGGTCAAGGACAATAAATTCCTGGACAGTGTGGGACGGAAAGTGTACCATGGAGCTATGCTGATTTCTCGCATAGCCTCATATCAACTCTACATGACGCAATATAACAGAGCCATCCTTAAACAAATGCAAGATTTTGCTGACACATTACCTGACCAATACCAGCCACAGCTTCAGACCCTTCTTAACAAAGGGTTTGAAGCAGGGAAGCACGAGATCAGAACGGCTTATGACATCTTTGATGCCTCCACAAAGGTTTCAGCTACTGCCATTTCGGCCAGACGTTGGGCTTGGTTAAAATCATCCAACCTTCGCCCAGAGGTCCAGGATCGTTTAGCGGATTTACCCTGCTTAGGGGACAATTTGTTTGGAGAACAAATTCAGCAAATTGTAGCTGAATTAAAAGATCACCACGAGACGTTAAAACAACTTTCTTCTGTTCCGTCTGAGGTTTCCTCCAAACAACCACTTAAGAAGGACTCTAAGAAGTCGTTCTTTCGGCCACGCCGTTACTACCCTCTATCGGCCAGGCCTCGTCCAGCTCGATCCTCTACTAGGCCTCAGCCGCATCAGCCTAGGAAACAAAGGCCTACTGTAGCCCCTCCTCCTGGGCCTGCGGCTGGCCTTTGACTCCCCTGTAGGGAACACATGCCAAACCCCTCTTCCAGACATTCCTGTAGGAGGTCGACTGTACCATTTTCTACAACCTTGGTTGCAGATCACCTCAGATCAGTGGGTGCTAACAATTATCGCACAGGGTTACCACCTCAACTTCATAACTCTTCCGGCAGACTCCCCGCCTCTTCAAGCGTGGAGTCTATCCACCCATTTGGCTCAATTACAACAGGAAGTATCTCTTCTTCTGCAATCAAATGCTATAGAACCCGTTCCTCCCTCTCAACGAGGCAAGGGATTCTATTCCAGATACTTCCTAATACCAAAGAAATCAGGGGGACTACGTCCCATTTTGGACCTTCGAGCCCTCAACAAATACCTTCAAAAAGAGAAGTTCAAAATGGTAACCCTAGGCGCGCTGCTCCCTCTGCTACAAAGAGGGGATTGGCTGTGCTCTCTCGACCTCAAGGACGCTTATACCCACATTGCGATCACACAATCCCATCGCAAATATCTGCGGTTTCTAGTAGGCCACGACCATTATCAATACCGTGTCCTACCTTTCGGTCTGGCTTCTGCCCCACGAGTCTTTACCAAATGTCTCGTAGTGGTAGCAGCATTCCTAAGGAAGGAAGGTGTCCACGTCTACCCCTACCTGGACGATTGGCTAATCAGGGCCTCCACCCAACAGATAGCTCAATCCTCCCTAAAATTGACAATTCAAACACTCCTTTCCTTAGGGTTTCTTGTCAATTACGAGAAATCTTGCTTAGTCCCATCTCAAACCTTATCCTTCATTGGGGCAGACTTGGACACCTTACAGGCAAAGGCTTACCTTCCTCTTCAGAGGGTCCACACCCTAATATCCCTGGCTCGCCAGCTCCAGTCTCAGAACACTGCCACGGCTCGCCAGTTCCTCATTCTCCTAGGACACATGGCATCCTCGGTTCAAGTCACTCCCATGACCCGACTAGCCATGAGAGTAACACAATGGACTCTACGACACCAATAGATTCAAGCTTTTCAGCCTCTGTCCTCCATAGTCACAGTCACACAAGCGCTGCGCCTATCCTTAACCTGGTGGACTACTCAGGTCAACCTCCTTCAGGGCTTACCTTTTATTCCACCGGATCCGCAAGTAATCCTAACCACCAACGCTTCTCACATCGGTTGGGGAGCCCATGTGGACGACTTTCAAACCCAAGGGTTATGGTCCAAAGAGGAAGCCGAACACCAGATCAATTTCCTGGAACTTCGAGCAATCCGCTATGCGCTCCGAACTTTCAAAGATCATCTATTTCATCAGATAATCTTAATCCAGACGGACAACCAAGTGGCCATGTGGTACATAAACAAGCAGGGAGGCACAGGCTCCTTCCTTCTGTGTCAGGAAGCTGCGCAGATCTGGGCGGAAGCCCTCTCCCACTCCATGTACCTCAGGGCCACTTACCTGCCGGGAGTAGACAATGTATTGGCAGACCAGCTGAGCCGTGTCTTCCAACCACACGAGTGGTCACTCGATCCTCTAGTAACGACCTCTCTGTTTCACAAGTGGGGTTCTCCCCGCATAGACCTCTTTGCGTCCCCTCAGAACCACAAAGTGGACGATTACTGCTCTCTCATTCGGAGCCAGCACTCTCGGCCGAGAGATGCATTCTCCCTCAAGTGGACAACCGGTCTGCTCTATGCATTCCCTCCACTCCCTCTTGTGTCAAAGACTCTCGTGAAGCTACGCCAGGACGGAGGAACCATGATCCTGATAGCACCTTACTGGCCACGCCAAGTATGGTTTCCAATACTCCAGGATCTCTCCATCCGCAGGCACGTTCCTCTGGGAAAGGACCCGCATCTGCTCACTCAAAACGACGGATGCCTCCTCCATCCCAATCTCCAAGCCTTGTCCCTGACGGCATGGATGTTGAAAGGTTAGTCCTTCAACCATTTAACCTTTCAGATTCCGTTTCTCGGGTCCTGATAGCTTCACGAAAGCCTTCCACAAGAAAGTCTTACTCATACAAATGGAAAAGGTACACATCATGGTGCACTTCTCAGTCCCTTGATCCCCTTTCCTGTCCAATCTCCAAATTCTTGGACTATTTATGGCATCTCTCTGAATCAGGTCTTAAAACCTCTTCTATCAGAATGCATGTCAGTGCGGTAGCCGCCTTCCATAAGGGTATTGGGGGTAATCCTATTTCAGTACAACCCCTAGTAACACGCTTTCTTAAGGGCTTACTCCATCTAAAGCCACCCTTGCGTCCTCCGGCCCCATCCTGGGACCTTAACCTGGTTCTTGGTCGTCTAATGAAACCTCCTTTCGAACCTCTGCACTCCTGTGACTTGAAATATCTCACTTGGAAAGTGTTATTCCTTTTGGCTGTTACTTCAGCTCGCAGGGTTAGTGAATTGCAGGCCCTAGTTACCTATCCGCCTTACACTAAGCTCCTGCAGGACCGGGCGGTACTCTGCACTCACCCTAAATTTTTACCTAAGGTAGTTTCGGAGTTTCATATCAATCAATCTATCGTACTACCTATCTTTTTTCCCAGGCCCCACTCCAACTCTGGAGAGCAGACCCTGCATACCCTAGACTGTAAACGGGCTCTAGCTTTTTACCTAGACCGTACAGTTTCTCACAGGAAGAGCACTCAATTATTCGTCTCTTTCCATCCTAACAAGTTAGGACAACCTGTGGGTAAGCAGGCTCTTTCCTCCTGGTTGGCGGACTGCATTTCTTTTTGCTATGAGCAAGCTGGCATTCCTTTTCAAGACCGTGTTAAAGCACACTCTGTGAGGGCCATGGCGACGTCAGTGGCACACCTTCGATCGGTGCCGCTTCCTGTCATCTGCAAAGCTGCAACCTGGAGTTCTCTTCATACCTTTGCAGCCCACTATTGTTTGGACAAGGCTGGAAGACAGGACTCCATCTTCGGCCAGTCTGTCTTGCGTAACCTTTTTCCAACCTGATGTACCAACACCCTTCCACCTACCCGGTAGGGTGCGGATGCCCTTTCCCAAATTTCTCCTCAGTTGTTGTGCCTGCTGCACACCGTTGGGTACATTTGGTGCAAGTCGAGACATCCTCAGCTCGGTACTCACCCATTTGTGAGGACAACCATCCTGCTTGTCCTGTGAGAAAGCAAATGTTGCTTACCTGATGTAACAGGTGTTCTCACAGGACAGCAGGATGTTAGTCCTCACGAAACCCGCCCGCCTCCCCGCGGTGTTGGGTTCGTTTTATTTTTCCTTTCTAGGCACTGCCTGTAGCTTGATAATCAGACTGAAGGGAGACCCCTGCTGGCTACAGGGTCAGTGCCTTGCTGGGCATGCCCAGTAGGGGCCAGTCAAAGTTCTGTTTAAACTTTGACAGAAGTTTTCCGTGGTGGGCTCCATCCTCGATGTCACCCATTTGTGAGGACTAACATCCTGCTGTCCTGTGAGAACACCTGTTACATCAGGTAAGCAACATTTGCTATCTGGGTAAGTGGCAGCAGCCACTACTTAGGTGGATAAATACAGACTTATCAGATGACATTTTAAAATGGTTTTTAAAACATTTTTTCCCCTTATTTTAGGGGTTATAAGTGCCAGAGCAGTAGTACTGGAAACTTATTTACAGCTCTGCCCCAGAGTCTCTCTGCATCGAGGAGTACTGCTTAATGCCCTCATTTGCATGGGATTTCCATGTGAGGGCAATAAGCAGTACTCTCGTTTAGAAATACATTTTCTGCCTGTACGCAGAAAATACGTCTTGAAGTGCAGGCAGAAAGGTGCATTTGGCTCAGTGCACCTTTCTGCATTGGCCTGTAAATGTGTTTCTGAGGCAATGCAGGGTAAAGTGACTTGCCCAAAGTCACAAGGAGTGGCAGTGGGATTTGAACGCTCTAACCACGAAGTGTCTTCATTTTTTTTCCCCCATTGTTGACTGCATACAGATTCTGTCTTGTTGCAGTTTCTGGTTCAGTTTTTTTCCACATGTGCTATTTGGTGAGGATCTGTCTGTGGTCAACATATGTGACCGAGGTGATAGTATGTAGGGATCCATAGCAGCTTGGTTAGTTAGGTAATAGCAAGTGTATTGGTGTTTTAAGGCCTGGTGTAATATATTTGCACTGTTGCCTTTTCATAATTATGGTTGTTGCTGTTTAAAGACTGGCAGTTAGTGCTGTTTTGATATGGGGGGTTTACTATATTGTAACTGTAATTCAGTTTACTCCTGGCTTTCTGAGGGCAAAATCCATACCTGACACGCGTTATACCATGCCTAATACCATATTGGTTTCAAGGTTCTTTATTGCAGGGTTTTCTGGTTGGCACCACAGCGGTTTATGTACAGTAAATATAATATAGATATTGTGATATTTTTACCTGAAGACTTTTTCATTTTGCATATAGACTTATTAATGCATAATTTTCAATTGTGTATGTGGGAAGAGCTGTGGGAAAGACAGAAACCAGGCTATTAGGTTTGCCTAGGGCACCTAATATCCTTTCATCAGCCCTGAGAGAGTGTGCCATGCACAGATTCTCCCACTTCCCCAGGGCACAGATCCTGGGGAAGCGTGGGAGACAGGTGGTAGGATCCCAGGGAGTGTGGCATTCTATCTACCACTCCTCTGGGAACCCTGACCTCCATCTTTCTCTCTTCCCCAGCCTTTCAGGTCACCAAAAGGAGCAGACCAAAGCAACACCTCTCCCTCCTTTTGCTTTATTGCTGATTTGACTTGCAGCACGTCTAGGGGAGGGCCTCTCCTCCCTCGCCTCAGGCGGCAGATTGCCTTGAGCCGCCCCAGCTTCCATTGAGTAAAGAGTGGCGTTTCCAGCTGGATTCTTGCCAAGCTTGGGGAACAGCCAGCTTAGAGTTGCTGTCTGAGGAAGCACTAGCAGAGGCTGAGCTTGTCTGCCTAAAAAGGAAGATGCAGTTCCTAATTCACTGGATTCCAGGATCTGCATCCAGGTTGGCCCAGGGAGGGTTTTCCTGCCTAGCAGTACCTACCACCAGGCCGTGCACATGCACTAATGACACTTTGTTTTCCTGTATTGGCTCTGCACTAAACAAAAGCATACCTTTTGGGATTTTTGCACCTGCATTCTCGTTCTGCCAGGAAAGGATTTTAGTTTGAACGGCGCTTACAGAGGTGGTGGTGGTGGCGGCGGCGGCGTGTTTCCTGCCAGACTGTTGCAGAGGACCTCCAGAGACCCTTAAGGGCATTAAAGACTTCCTTCCCCCCCCCACTGAGCAGGAAGGACCCAGGAGCTTGACCTCCCAGCTGAGCTTCTGCCGCAGAGGAGAACATAATGGCAAATCTTTGTTTTTCATCCTGGACGCAGCTCTCGCCTCACAAGCCTTACAGCTGGAGATTCACCATTCGAGCCTCCAAAAAGTCACTTTGGTGCACATCTGGATTTTGTTTGCTGTGGAAGCAAGGGGCTAATGGTGGCTCTGTGAGTACATCCTGAAATCCTCCATCACTCTCTCTCCATACTCCAGAAAGAAGGATGTGGTGAAAAAGCTGCATGGAGGTGACAGTCTTGGGTGAAATCAGCCAATTTCCGCCCCCTAACATTAAGCTTATTAGGTTGCATTTGCTTAGTACAGCTCGCATTTGAGAACGGCTGCAATTATGGCGACTTTTTCTGCTGTTTACTGGATGACTTGCCTTTAATCTGCACTCTCCAGCGTTAGTGTCCGAAGGACAATTACGGACCCTAATGGTACAGGCAGGCAATCTTGTGTTATGCTTTAATGTCATTTGCCGAGTGGCTTTAGAATTTGGGAGGCAAGAGTTTCCTGTTTCATTCTCTATGCTCTGTGACTGTACCTTGTAACTTGTTAAGCATGACTCTCCTTTCCATTTTCCTTTTCAGATTTTTCTTTGTGGGAGTCAAATGTTTCTCTGGGCATTGTCTGCCACTGCCGTTTTTTTTTTTTTTTAAATACTGTGGAAAATCAAATGTTGTGGTCGCTAACAAAGCAAATCAAATCCCTGTATTCTGATAAAAGAGCCCTCTCCTAGTAAACGATGCTTGGAGCTCCCCGGGTCTCATTTGGCTGTTTCGCAGGGAGTAAGGAAGGACATTTTAAAGTTGGCTCTCTCGATTAATGCAGAGGCAGAGAGCCCAGTACTGACAGTCTCTTAGCGACTGAAATCAATTTCGGTCAAGAAACAAGAATAAATATATAAAGCGATACTTTTTATTGCACTAACAACTGCATTTCTTTTCTAGCTTTTGGGAGCTAATACTCCCTCTTAACGATGACATTGTGCGTCTCCGCGGACCTGTGAGCGAGCCAGAACCATTAAGAAACAGAAAGAAGGGCGATTTGATGAGGGAATTGCATCGTGACATGAGGAAGGACATGAAATAAAGGCTTTTCTCTGTCACACTGATGTAAATGAACCTGTTTGAGTGTGCTAATGCCCACCCCAGCTAATAAAGCAAAGTCTCACTAGCAAGCACATCTTTGCTGTCTTTATAGAGCCTAATGTTTTAAAATTTTTTTTGTTAAAAACGGAAGACAGATGGCATTTCTAGTTCAGGCTGTATTCTTGTTCAGAGGTGGTCCTGCAGCTTTTGAGATATAATGAGGTGCAGGCTGGAAACGTTGCTTTCTGTAGCCAGACCTAGTGAAGGGAAGCAATATAGGCACGATCTGGCTATAACAGGGCTCTGAAAGCTTGAACCTGTGAAAAAGGTTGTACAGTGAGCTCAAGGTTGACAACAAGAATGGATTTTGCAGAATCGAATGGTAAATAATGAGGGGCGCTGTGGGAGAAGCTTGCATGCGTCTTGATTTCTGAAATGCTGAAGAGCCTTGGCCTGCGTTGCTGCATGAGGAATGACGGAGCAATCTGGATCCGAGATCGTGGGCTTTTTTTTGAATGGGGTGATGCTGTTTCATTTGAAACAGCCAGAGAGATGGAAACTTGAGTGGTGGAAGAGAATACAGAAAGGACTTGTCCAAATGCAGAGCAAAATTGTACAAGGTTTGAATTCACAGGGCTGACAGCAGTTTGCCAGAAGAGTCCCTGCAATAATCTTTTCTTAGCAACATATGAAATCAATAGAGTTCACAGCAAAGTCCATGTTGCATCAACAAATGACTTTGTAAAAGCTGCATTTCCGATTTTTTCCTGAACCCGTTCACCCAGCGCTGCTGAAGTCCATCTTTGGCTTGTTTAATGCAAGGTTTTAGCAATATACATTAGATTCTACATTAAGGGTCTGACCGTGGCATGCCTCCCATTCTGTGTCTATGGAAAAAGACCTTGACAAATGAGCCCCTAAAGTGGAAAGTGTTCCACTCCAGGTAAGAGCTGTGGGGATCATTTTGTAACAGCCTGCATAAGTTAACCAGCAAGTATGTGCACGACAGGTACCAGTTTTCAAATTTAACTTCCGCAGGTAAGTTCACTTTGAAAATTATCCCACCAAAACTGCCCACACAGACGTGCACCCGCCAATTTATGTGTGCAAAGTGGGGACGTTTTATGTGAGTGCAAATTTCTTCCCCAACTATGCCTCGGGTACCTTTTTGCACATTCAGGGCTTATGTGCACAAGTTTACCTGCATATTGGGTGGGTGATTTTTTATAAGGGGCAATAAACAGCTTTGGAAAATACCCTCTGTAATTAGATCCTTGGTGACGAGAAATATGGCTCGGTATTACCGAGCTTTGTATGAGCTGCGTGATTGGGGAGGCCTAGATGGGCAAGGCTGCTTGCATGTGGTTGCAAAAGTCATGGTATGGCACATTGATCCTAAGTCCAGTTGCTCATGCATCCCATTGCAACAGGAATTTAAAAGAAAGGCGAGTCCTCCTGTAGCTGCACTGCAAGCTATTTAAATGCATACACATTATGAAAATCCTGAATATGTGTATAGTGCGTTATCTGTGTCCTGATGGTTATCTGCGTCCTGGTTATCTGCGTCCCCAATATAACTTTTACCCACTATACACATATTCAGGATTTTCATATTGTGTATGTTCAACATTGTCCTGATTATTCCGGATTCTTTTTATTGTTGAGCTATTTAAATGCAGCAATATTAGCAAGGTCAAGGCCCTCTTGCAATATACATATTTTTAACTTAGATTATTTTAATTAGCAATCCAGCAACAGAGTTTGAATTATTTGCAGTCCAGAGTGCTAAAAGATGTGACCGTGTTTGGCCTGTCCATGTAAGATCATGCCTGGCGATTGGCTACCCGAAGCTGCAGCTTTACAGTGGTCTGCACTGTACCAAATGTCATAGTTCTTGTTTTGGGGTGGGGGTCTTTTTGTTTTTTTTTTAGGTTTCTGTCATTATTTCCAGTTCTGCTGCTTTCTATGTCTTTCATCTTTTCAAAGAATATACAGAAGCTGACTTATGCATTTTTGTACAAAGGGTTTGGGTTGGCCAAGAGAGTCTCTCTTATTTTTTTGGAAGTATTTTGGATTGTACCATGCTTACAGCCTCTCTGGCATTTTAGCTCAGTTAGGGAGTTGAATATTTGAGCTGGAGGTCTTTATGATAATAGCGCCTTGGGACAGTACTCTCTTTGATAAAAGGTAAGTGGATGGGCAACATAATAGTACCCAAGAGCAATTTCTGATGCTGTGTTCTTAAATTAATTAGAGAAATTGGGGACAATAACTGGTATTTTAGTTGATGAAGGAGATATGATTAATATAATTAAGGTTATAGTGAAGAGGTTTCTGCTGTTATTTTGTTTGCAGTTTTTAAGCATATACCAATTTAGAATTTAAAAAAAAAAAAATAAGATTGCACAGTGTGGCCTTTCTGTGTTTGTGCCTCTGCAGCCTCAGCATCTAATTTAAACTTCAAATTTACTCTTGTTTTGCATAACTTTATTTTTATCCCAGTTTATACTGCATTATTGCTGATTTCAGTGGCCTGTTAAATGTTCAGAATAACTTGCTTTGGCAGTTGTGAGCAGGAGATGCAAATTCGTGACCTGCCACATTATAACAAAATGTAGTGCGGCAGCGGTGGATTTCTTGCCTTCTGTATGTAGATTTTCTCGATTTAGAGCAGGAACAGATAAGGAGAAATAATGGAAAAAGTGGAGGAAAGAGGAATACACGTATTTGTCTTGCTCAACAATGGTTTTAATCTCATACTGGATATTGTAACAAATCTGTCTCTCCTCTTTGTTTTATCTTTTCAATTCTCCTCCATTAAGCAATGGAAGTTTCTTTGTTACCCCATGTCTTAAGGATGCGGCTAAATTACTGCCACATAAGGTGCACAAACCTAGAGGAGTATGGCTCAAGGGTTGTAATTTGATTGCAACACGTTATGCACCATGTTTCTAACTCCCATGTTTATAAGATACCCTGGATGAAGGTGGTATATAAATACAGAAATAAAGCAAGGCTCTAGGTTAAAGCGAGTACATCCATGTAATAGTTGCTGCTTGGACTAGTGCTTGAGGCATCTTAGATAATGCAATTGCCTTTGACAGCACAGACCCAACTGGAAGCAATTGTAAAAGCAAACTACCTAGCCAAAATCTCAGAATGGTGTGCTCAGAAGAAGCTCAAGTTGAACCTCCAAAAGATGGAAATCCCTCTGGGTCACCAAGCCCTCCATGGGTGTCATTAGCCTTGGGCCTGTAGGGGCCCGTGCCAGAGTCTCCTTCAGTGCAGTTGGGCCATGAAGAAGAGAAGAGGCCCGGTGGGGCCTCCGTGGATCCCATTCCACAGTGGCCGAAGAAGAGGCCCAGAAAAGAGGGGGAAGCCTGAAGAGGAAGCCTGCAGGAGTGAAAGCTTATGTGTGTAAGAAACGGTGTTTGAGAATGAATATATACATCTGTTATAGAGTATATGGATGTGACAGAGTGTAAAGTTAGTGCGTGCCACCACCCCACTAATCCACAGGGTGACTGGAAATCAAAAGTTCCCAGGTATGGAGAACTCCTTATGAGATTTAATTATTGGGTGTTTTGCTTCTACTGTTTTGAAATATTTTATTGGTGTTTGTAAGTTTATGAATTTTTAATTATTGGATGTTCTATCTATCAGCCATTTTTTGAAATATGTATATTTTTGCTATTATGATTGTTTTATATTTCTTGATTTTGTTTTATGAGGATGGTGGTGATTGTTCTTTTCATTGTTGCACTGCATTCACAATCTGACTTCTTGCGGTTTCCAGTTCAGTTTTTGTCTGCAGGTTTGTACTTCTTCTTTAAGATCTCTTTATTCTGTGTGACTGAGGTGATGTATTCTGCTAGCTTGGAGTTTCTGTGTAGCGATCAATAGCAGTTTGACTTGTTCCGTTTTCGTAATAGGAAATGTATTGGAGTTTTAGGGCCTGCTGTAATAGTTACAGTATTGCCTTTTTTATAAGTAGGGTTGTTACTGTTTAAATTTGGCAGTTAATGTGTGATGATATGGCAGGTTTCCTATAAGTTCCGAGTATTTTTAAATTGTTCTTTTTCTTGCATTACATACTGTTCCTGGTGGTGGAGGGAGTCCATGCTGCTGTTACTGAGGTGACACCAGCATTTTAACATTTTTTTTTATGGTAAGGAGAAATGTCCTTGCTCTGCTCCGCACCCTATGTTGGGGGAGTTTCTGTGAATGCAGGGCATTGTAGAACCTGGGGTGCTGGGCTTATATTGGGATTCTGTAGAGACCCCAGAAATTTCTCTCATGTAGAAGAATTTTTTTATTGATTGCTCTTGAATAATTTTAGATGGTTGACACTGGCCAGGGGTTTCCTTGTTACTTAGAAGATTCTTCTGTTTAGAGACGCCACCGACATCCATGCCTCGTGAAATTAATACACAATATTTTTAGCTGTGCCTCCTGCTTTGTGAGCGACAGCCCTGTTGTTGCATGTAAGGAAAACTGGTAAGAGGTGGGCAAGGAGAGAGCCATTGGTGGTTTCCTTGTCCCAGGACATATAGGATGGCTTCCTGATGACAGCTGTATGCGAACGCAGAGCAGAGATCATTTGGGTAATGTACAGTTATGTGTGTTTATAGGATTATTCTTGTGGGGAGGGGAAACTTCGGATTGTGATGGAGTTAATTATCAAAACCTTGGGGGGGGGGGAGAGAAGAGGAGGGCTTATGGACCCATGTCCCAGTCTGTTAGGTGCCTGGCAATGCTTCTGCCTCCGTGACTCACCGCTCCAAAGTGAAGAGCCTTGTTCCCTAGCACTGAATGACCAAATCTTACCTCTGACCTAAGCGGCTTTCTGGCAGCTACGCTACATCCGCCAGCTCTGGCCATTCTTGCCTTCCACCGACCTGGTCACAGTAACGTATGCCTACAGTGTGTCCTTTCCAGACTACTGCAGCTTCCTATACGTCGGCCTCCAACTTGTCCAAAACGCAGCTGCCTGTGGTTGTGACAAATTTTCAGTTATACTGGCCGACCTGCATTGGCTTTCAGTCCACTGCAGATCCAGGTTCCAGTTGCTCCTGATCAGCTTCTTAGCGCTGCACAACCAAGGGCCACAGTACCTCACATCCCGTGTATCCAGATACTATCCCTCCCAGAGCCCTGCGGCCCTCGCAGCAGAATCGCCTCCTAGAGAAGCTGAGCACCAGGAAGAAGAAATAGCTCTTCTGCGCTGCGCATGCACGCACCCACTTACAGCTGACCTCATGACTTTCAGAAAGCACCCCCTCTGCTCACTCAGGCCACCTTGGTCCTAATTCAGCCCCTGCTGCATCCCCAAGACTTCCTCCCGCAGCGATTCTTGGTATCTGCTGGATTCCTCCCTCCTTGTACCACTGTGAAGCGCTGCGCTCCTTCTTCACTCCGTGTGATCCTCTGTGCCTTCAGGAAGCAGCTCAGAGTATAAATCCTCTCAAGGAATGAAGACGCAGTTGGGATGGCCACCTCTCCCTGCACAGCACCAGGAAGCTGACCTGGTCCCCACGTTTGCACGGAGTTCTGCTTTCCCTAAGAAAGTGCTTTAACCTTAGTGCGAGTCCCTTTTGCAAGGTTGCATCTTTTGCCCAAGGATTTAATTTCCTGCAACTTCTGGAAGGAAAAAAGTTTTCACTGGAAAAGAGAAAGGTGTGCCTGCCAAAGATTCTGCGAAAGGCGGTGGGGGAGTTTTGCCTTATTCTTGGACCAAAATCTTGCACTGACTTTTGTAGAGGCTTGTGCTGGTACTCTTCCTGCTCCCCCCCCCCCCCCCCCCCGTGAATTCTTGTTTTATCTTCCTGAATACTTTTGAATAAAAAGCTTCCCCTTTCTCAAGACCCTGCAAGCAAACTGCCGTGGACCTTTTTCTACTTTTTTTCCCTCCTCTTGTGCCCAGCGTGTTCAGGTTAAATCATTTTATGGAAGGAGATGGGGTTGCTCCCTTACCCAGAGGCTGACTCAGTCTGGGTTTTGCCCCATTGCATGCAGGGCGATAGAGCCCCACTTTTTCTTAGGGAAATGGGGACTACATTGAGGCAATTTTCAAAATGCCCATTTGTACTCATGGATATAACTTTGAAAATTGCCCATCCCATGGCAACTTGGTAGAAGCATTTCACTTCAGAAGCGCGGGGGATGAAATAGAAAGGAACCTGATGAAGGCTTCATAGAAACCTGAGAACCCTAGGGCCCTTCAGGTTCTGTTGCAATGCCCTAGACCCTGGTTCCATGCTATTTGGGTTGTCCTACGGCGCTGCTGACATCTGGTATGTTTTGTACAAATCCATAATACTTTGCTGGGGTTTGGGTGCAGCCGATGCCCTTTCTTTGACCATGCGATCGCAGTGTGTGTACAAGTTGATCCGGTTTCAGATTGTAGTTGAGAGCTGCTTTTTTTAGCTGATTGCACAGCGTGGCAGAGTTGTCCAAAGGAAAGTATGTTAGGTACAGCTTGCAAACTGCATCTTTCCTGGTTAAATTACCTCAGAAGCGTGAGAGGGGAAAATGCTGCTTTCCAGGTACTTAGCACAAAAGTCAGCCCGGAGCAGAGAGCTGCTGGAATAGTGGGGGTGTGGGCTTCCTAGAGAGAAATCCCCCAATTCAACCATCAGCTGTGTGGGGAGCTGAGCAAGTGTAAGAATCTCCAGGGGATGTCTGGGTTTGTTTGTTTTTTTGTTAGTATTTTCTCATTTTGTTCCCCTCTCGCACACTTTCTTTTAAGGGGCCCCTGCTCAAACCTTCTAGAACTAAATGAGATTGCCAGCTCCAGTTTTGTGCGGTGCATCAAACCAGGGCCCAGCCACAGGAAGAGGGTTTGAGTGACCTGCAGTCGGGCCATTTCACAGTGGAGAGAAACTCTCACCATGGCAGCCAGCAGAGCCAGAGCCCGGCAATGTGGCTCTTATGGCCAAGTGAAAAATTGCCCCCTCACCCATTACAGAGCATATGATACCAGAGTTGGGAGACTGTTAAGTGTTTGTACAGCAATGCCAAAGGTCAGTGTAAGGGTATTAGATGCCTCAGGCAAACCTTACAGCCTTGCACCCGCCTTCTATCCTGTCATGCAGAAATTTTAATTGTGTGCATGGAGGGCAATTATAATAGATTTTACATGAAAAAGGATATTCAAAGGTACAGCCTTCTGAGGAAAATATCACAATATGTATATATTATATTTACATGGACTGCTGTAGTGCAACCAGAAAACCCTGAAAAAAAAGCAAAACAGATACTTGGAACCTTCTGTAAAGTGCCATGGGCATGGGCTTCGCCCTGGCCCTCAGAAAGCCAGGAGAAAACATATTTACAGTACAATAAACTTTCTGTATCAAAACAGCACTAACTGCCAGCATTCAAACAGCAACAACCCTTGCTATGAAAAGGCAACACTGCAAATAGGCCTTAAAACACCAGTACACCTCCCTATGAGGAAAACAGAACAAGCCAACCTACTGTAGATCCCTACACTGAAACTTCAGTCTAGCAGATTACCTCGCTTTAGTCACACATGCAGAACATTGAAAGACTTTAAAAAATAGATGAGACCATAAAATATAAATAGACATGTGCAGGCAAAAATTGAACAGCAAAATGCAACAGGCCAAATTCTGTATGCAGTGCAACAAGGTAAAAAAAGAGACATTACCATTCCTCATAAAACAACAAAATCAAGAAATATATAAATTTCATCAATAGTAGTGAAACCACATCAACAAAAACTATAATTCAAAACAGCTAACAAATAGAATAATATCCAATAATTAAAAACTCATAAATATTTTCAGAACACCAATAAATATTTCAAAATAGGCATATCAAATAGCACCCAATAATTAAAATTAAGGATTTTTTAAAATCCCCGCTTTCCATACCTAAGAGCCTATGATTTTCAGATGGTCTGAGATTGTCATGGATTAGCAGGCAGATTGCGCTATTGCGCACACATTTTCTACACACACATGCTTTCAGTCACACACACACATACTGTACATGCTGTCTCACACAGGCTCTCAGCCTCACACACACACATGCTTTCAGTCACACACATACTGTACATGCTGTCTCACACAGGCTCTCAGCCTCACACACATGTTCTCTTTCACTTTTTCCCCTCTTGAAACGGCAGCAGTCTCCTCCTTTACCCCCTGTGGCCAACAGGATGACTACTTCTTGGGATCAGTCCAGCTCTGGCGAGGTGCTCGTCCTGTAAAACAGGCTGCTTTGCTCCTCCTCCTCCTAAGGCCCCACAGGAATTGCCGGTGAGTTTGCGCTGCTTCTTCTCCTAAGGACCCCTCTGATGCTTCCAGTGCGGCCACACCATTCCTCCTCTTCCTAAGGCCCTGCTGGTGATTCCAGCGGGGCCGTGGCACTCCACTTCCTACTCGGGTAGCGCCGGCAATTCTGGCGGGGTGTGGTGCTCTTCCTCCTCAGGGCTGCTCTGCCGGCGATTCCAGAGGGGCTGCAGCATCCCATCTCCTTCTAAGGCCCTGCTGGCAGTTCCGGCGGGGCTGCACTGCTCTCGATGACATCACCAAAGGCACAAGGCGCCCTCCCAATAAGCAGCACCTATGACTGAGGCTATTTTGACCATAGGCATGCTACGGCTGTGCTTCAGAACACGTATCCCATAGAGCACATACAGCAAGCAAACTACTAGAATCAGAACTAGATTTGCATTCATAATTTTTAGTTAGCAAAAATAGTTAAACATTGTGCAGGAGCTGTTTCCTAAATAACAAAATCAATATGTAGTATTGCACCCTCCTGTTGAACTCTTCCTTTATTTGTAGATTGTTAATATTTCTCCTCATTGCCCTAACACCAGGAGGATTTGGATTCATGATTCATCCTTCCCTGAGAGTAAAGAAAATGGCACAGCCCACAAAACTGATTATATACCAGGACACAAAAAGACCTAATTCATGAATATTTCCTTATGTAGGCCCAATTTTCAATTCCTCTCAAGGTAAGGTAGTTGGTATTCGCTTTGTGCTGTTTATTTTCAAGAGCTCTCGTTCTGTAGAACATATTCAAATGCTGACAGTCTTATGGGTGTCTTTATTTTGTGTTTTCGCCTTGCGCAGTGAGTAACCAAGCTGCTAGGTATTTATTTTCGGCTGCACTAGAGGTTGACTTCAAGACTGAATTGTCGGTTCCGTCTCATGACCAGCTGGAGGAAGGAGACACCCCCCCCCCCCCCCCCCAATGCCGAGTTCAAGGGCTTGCTATACCGACGGTATCTTGCCCACGTGTGCCAGCTGCTGCAGTTGGCTGAATATGAACAGAGGAAATTCTGTGGTCACTGAGTTCTACCAAAGCTCCTTAAGCTTTATTTTTGGGGGCTCTGGCTTAGCCCTCCATCCCTGGCTGGCTTATGGGCCTGCTGCTGTGATGGGCTAGAAAGCAGATCCGTGCGCAGGCACCGTGATAGGGCTTAAGGGGTGAGCTGGGCCCTACAAATACAGAATAAATGGCTGTGTTTGTAAAAACATTCTTAACTCTGACAGGGAAGATTAACGACAGGATGGATAATATGAGCAGTCTCGATAAAGTAGATAGGTTTCTCCTGCTAGCTCAGGAAGGGAGCTGATTTTTTTTTTTTTTTTTTTAAACTCTATTCTGGTTGGAAGTCATAAGGTTGCAGGTTAAAATTTAAGGAACCCCAGTTTGAAAAATAAGCTGCATTATTCCCAAGTGCAGAGTAAGCAGGGAGCTAACTGTCGCCAAAAAGGGTCATCGAACTCTCCAGTACCTATAAAGTAGCACCATAAATGCAGCTCTGAACACTTGAATGTAGCCAATTTTTTTTTTGAATTGCTGAACTACTGATTTAAGCCTGAGCACCTAGAGTGGTAAAAGGGGTATATATATCATGGTTTGTTTGTGTCTGTTGCTTTCATACTACATTCACTCAGTTTCCTAGTCGATATATGTTTTTGCTTGTCTGAGTCCCTGTTGAGCGAAGCACGTCTACATTATTTTTTTTTTTTTTAATTCCAAAAGAACAATAGCAGGAGGCTGGCATTACAATGCATGTCTAGCAAGTTAGCCAGGCCTTGGTTGAAGAGCAAAATTTTCAATGTTACCTGACCACACACAATGTGACATAAACCAAATCAAATGTTTTCATCAAATTCTGAATGCCAAGGCTGATATCAGAGAATGTGGAATTTCTTAATTATAGATGGTGGCCACCAAGAGCATAAGATATGCCATGTTGAATCAAACCAAGGGCTATCGAGCCTAACATTCTTTCTCTGATAATGGTTAGTTCAGGTCACAAATACCAGGTAGATCCCAAAAAAGTACATCTATTTCTCGTTGCTCATTTGCAGGGATAAGCAATAGCTTTCTTAAGTGTAGCTGGCTAGCAATCGTTTATGGACTTTTCCTCCAGGAGCTTGTCCAAACCTCTCTGCACTTGGGCATGAAAAAGAGGTTTTAGACGGTGCTAGACGAACAGCCTAAAGAGGTTTTAGACTGTTTTAGATGAACAGCCTAGTGATTAGAGCAGTGGGCTAAGAACCAGGGAAGCTACAGGTCAAATCCTGCTTCTCCCACTGATGCTACTTATGGTCTAGGGTAAGTCACTTCTTCCATTGCCTCGGGTACAAACCTACAGGTGAATTTTCAAAGGAGTTACGCATGTAAATGTAACATACTATTGTAGCAATTTTCAAAAGCCCACCTACATGGGTAAAGTGCATTTACACATGTAAAATCCAGTCTTAAGTGTGTGTATATGGCCTGGAGCGGGTATATTGTGGGTGTATATTTTGCGCCCCCAAATTTCTTTTTTATTTTGTAAATCCTTTTTATTTTTTCCAGATGCTGTGATACTAAGTAGGAAGAACCACAGAAAGCAGTATTTTTGGTTTTTTAGTTGAGCCCTTGACAGTTGCGGGGCTGGCGTTTAAATTTTCCATGTTAAAAAGTGTGCATCAGGCGCACTTTGATTTTTTTTTTGCGTCTGGGTAATAGCTGATAGCCTCATCTACATCATATACAAGGAGAACCTTAAGTAATATAACATAAGTAATTTTAAAACACACATTTATTAAGAAAGACACATCTTAATACAACCCCACTAAATCCATATACAATCACACATTTAAAAACATCGCAAAAATGAATGTCATATAGGCAGTGAACATTTGTAAATATAATATAATCATAAACAGTATATATTTCAAATATCGTTCAACTGAATCTTCACATATATTCTACTAAAGTGCTTATAAGTGCAGATTCTCGTAGTTTTCAACTCCACGGCTTTCCTCCATTAGTCACTGCCATAATGTGATTCACTTGAGTACTGCCCGGTACTACTCCCCGACGAAGATCTCCGTTTCACCTGTCAAGCAGGCTTCGTCAGGGGAAACTTCTAATGTCCCATGTGAGTCCAACAAGGGACCGCACAAAAATTTTGTATCCAAATCACGAATTTCTCAAAGAGTTTAAATTCACTTCAACTTCATCAAAGCTTTATCTCACTTCTTCAATTTGGTCACGAAACTTCAAAAAGCAGAAGTGACATCATCACTTCCTTTCTCCGAGGAGATCCATGCAGAAAGGAAGTGATGATGTCACTTCTGCTTTTTGAAGTTTCGTGACCAAATTGAAGAAGTGAGATAAAGCTTTGATGAAGTTGAAGTGAATTTAAACTCTTTGAGAAATTCGTGATTTGGATACAAAATTTTTGTGGGGTCCCTTGTTGGACTCACATGGGACATTAGAAGTTTCCCCTGAGGAAGCCTGCTTGACAGGTGAAACGGAGATCTTCGTCGGGGAGTAGTACCGGGCAGTACTCAAGTGAATCACATTATGGCAGTGACTAATGGAGGAAAGCCGTGGAGTTGAAAACTACGAGAATCTGCACTTATAAGCACTTTAGTAGAATATATGTGAAGATTCAGTTGAACGATATTTGAAATATATACTGTTTATGATTATATTATATTTACAAATGTTCACTGCCTATATGACATTCATTTTTGCGATGTTTTTAAATGTGTGATTGTATATGGATTTAGTGGGGTTGTATTAAGATGTGTCTTTCTTAATAAATGTGTGTTTTAAAATTACTTAGGTTATATTACTTAAGGTTCTCCTTGTATATGGGGTAATTGTGTATGTTGGGGAACCAATATTTGATTATTTTCCCTCAGTTATTGTAAGCCTCATCTACATGGCATTTAATGAGCACTATTAGCTAAGCGCGTTTTGGGAACGCTAATTCCATTACTGCATTGGAAGTTATTTTAGCACGTCCAAAACGCACGTCCAACCGTGTGACAAGCTGTGAGCTAGGCTAAGCGCACTATATTGCATCCCCCCCCCCCCGCACTGTATGAGACCCAATTCAATAAGTACAATTTTGATTTTATTTATTGATAGACAATTGATATTGTGCCTTTATCTATGAGTGGCCTCAAGGTGGATTATAAAACAAGTTTTAGCTAACAGTTACAGTACATTGCTTGAAGATCAATTGCAATCAGAGAGAATCAGATAGCATTGAGAGCTCAGGGTGTATATCCTATAATCCTTACCTGAGGTTTCAGATAGATTTGTCTGAAAGACCGTGTCTCTCTTTGCCCAGGGGACTCCAAGTGAAGGTGTGGCCAAAGAGCCATGCCTTTAGCGTTTTAGATAATTTGCTAGAGGCTCCGGAGAACCTAACCCCCAACCCTTATTCAAGGCTGACTTTTGGGGTGTGCGGCTGCCCAGGGCGCCATCCTTAAGTGGGTGCCACTGCCTCTCGCCCCCTCACTCCTCCCAGATGGGGGGGAGGGGGAGGTGAGAGAGAGGGGGCAGGGGATGTGCACTGTGGGCAGAAAGTGGGGAAAAGATGGGAATACTGTGCCAGAGCCACTGCTACTGCTGAAGGAGGGTGTGCTGTGCCGGGGGAGGGGGGTTAATTTAAGTTTTCTCACAGGGCCGGCCCTGCACGTATTACTAGGGGGGGATTCCACTTATTACTATGGGGGGGACTAGGGGGCATTCCATGAAGTTAGCAAGTAGCACATTTAAGACTAATCGGAGAACTTTCTTTTTCATTCAACACAGAGTAAAGCTCTGGAATTTGTTGCCAGAGGATGTGTTTAGTGCAGTTAGTGTAGCTGGGTTAAAAAAAGGTTTGGATAAGTTCTTGGAGGAGAAGTCCATTAATGGCTATTAATCAAGTTTACTTAGGGAATGGCCACTGCTATTAATTGCATCAGTAGCATGGGATCTTCTTAGTGTTTGGGTAATTGCCAGGTTCTTGTGGCCTGGTTTTGGCCTCTGTTGGAAACAGGATGCTGGGCTTGATGGACCCTTGGTCTGATCCAGCATGGCAATTTCTTATGTTCTTAAGCTGTTCTAAGCAGAATTTGACTAAGGAAACTGGAAAATGATTTTTTTTTTTTTAAAGAATTAGCCACCTAACTTATCAGGCCGATACAGTAAAGCGCGGTCGCGGTTACCCTGTTTCTAACCTGCTTTCTACCCACAATTTGGCCGCGTAAGTCTAACCCGCAGTTCACTATCCGTTTTTACCAGTCTTTACCGCTTCTTTAAAATTGATGCATATCCCTTTCCGCCCGCGGCATGTATATGATATGTAAACGATCAGATTAGCTATTCCCTCCCATACAGTAACGTGCGGCCCGATTATCGCCTTTTTAACCAACTGTTTTGCCGCGTCTTTAACCCGCTAATTTACTGCCTACCCTGGCGTTAGAGGGATGTGACAGCAATAGGCAGGCTCCGGTCAAATAAGTGGGTGGGTTGGAGCAAGCGAGTAACATGGTGTGGCCTGGTACTCCTACGCTCGGGCATCGGGGATTGCCAGTCCTCTCTCCCCCCTTCCCGAAGCAAGGCGCAGGGCGAAAATAGACTCGACGTGTTATTAAAGCAAATAGAAATTGTAACAAAAGTAAACTTACTGCATGCTTCCAGCAGCCCCAGTCCTCTCTCCCCTCCTCCCGAGGCGCCCACCGAGACTCCCCTGCCTCCCGGGGGCAGCCGGCGGCGAAAGCGGCTTCCAGCAGCACCGCCGGCGAAGGTGCATGAACGCACGTTCAATTTCGGCGCTCAAGCAGCGAAGGTGCATGAACGCACGTTCAATTTCGGCGCTCAAGCAGCGAAGGCGCATGAGCGCACGCCGTGACTTGAGCGCCCGGATGGACGTCCGAGGTCACGACGTGCGCGCATGTGCCTTCGCTGCTTGAGCGTCCAGATTGGACGTGCGTTCATGCACCTTCGCCGGCAGGGCTGCTGGAAGCCGCTTTCGCCGCTGGCTGCCCCCGGGAGGCAGGGGAGCCGCGGTGGGCGCCTCGGGAGGAGGGGAGAGAGGACTGGGGCTGCTGGAAGCATGCAGTAAGTTTACTTTTGTTACAATTTCTATTTGCTTTAATAACATGTCAAGTCGATTTTCGCCCTGCGCCTTGCTTTGGGAGGGGGGAAGAGAGGACTGGCAATCCCCGATGCTCAAGCGTAGAAGAACCATCCACTTCCTGGTACCTGTCATTTCAAATGTCATTTGAAATGACAGGTACCAGCGCACCCAGGATACTGTATAGGCGCTGTATAGCGCTCTATACAGTAAAATGGATTGCGCTTCATGGACGCGGCTTGCATTTGCATGCCATTTAAATACTGTATCGAGCGGTATGTGATCCGAACTGTGTGCGCAGCAAACGAGTGGGCGCCCGGCACTGCCGCATGTTTTCTTACGCGCCCTTACTGTATCGGCCTGTATGGAATTAGGCATCTAGATAAGAATGGCTAGAACCAGCCCCCCGCTCCCCTGCGGAGCGGCTAAATAGTAACCAGCCATTTTTGCCAGGTGGCTGTGTGTGATGTCTTTAGAAGTAGGCATTCCGGGGGGAGGGGCGGCATGTTTAGGATGGCAGGAGAAGTGAAGTCAGCTAACTCAAATGCTCAGTGCTAGCCGGCTACGTCTTTAGCCAGCTTTTGTCTGAGTGCAGCCAGCTAGGTAGCAGCTGAAATGTCACTTAAATCTAGCCGGCTGTCTTGTTCCCGAGTAGCTGACTGAACGTTCACCCCTTTAGATAAAAAGAAAATTACTGGGAGAGAATTGTGAACAGGGGTAACGAATTGCAAAACTTGCTTTCTTGCAGTGTAAAATCAGAACATGTTTAGATATGGCATTATTATTTCTAGCTTTGTAAAGCATCAGGAGAAATAAATGGAAAACTGCTTCAGGAAAAGAATTCTTCCTCTGACCTTGGTGTTTTGTTTTTTTTTTTTTCAAATTACTTTTCATAATCATGGCTCTAGCCACATTAGATCTGCTCCATGTGTTTTACGTGTTGAGTTTTGACTACCGAGGTTCAAACAAAAATTGGTAGCACTGTCAGGTAATTCTATCTTATCATTTTTTTTTTTTATAGAACTTTTATTTTAAATTCAAAAAGAATGATGCCAGTCACGAATTCGTTATCACAAATTACTCTCTTGCGGGTGCTGCTGATGGCTGGACTTGGTGAAGCCGCCGCACCATTATTACCGCTTGGTGTGCTTTAATTGTAACGTTCATTAGGAGGGTGCCGAGGTGTGGAAAGAAAAGGGGCCCTCCCTGAAGTCCGCCTGCCAATGATCACGCTGGGGCTTTCAATTATCAACTGATGCTCCCAATTATTCAGCTTAATTCGGTGAAGCAAAGGTCAGAAGCATAAATTGTCGTCGTCTGAATAAGCAGCGAGGCGACTGTGTTTGAGGTGGGCGCTTACCGTGAAAGATAAGAGTCCGTTTTTTACTACTGCAGCAGAAAAGGAAAAATACTGAAGATGATCTTTGAAACACCCAACCTCCCCTCCCCCCCCAACACGGACGCATAATAGTTGAAAGGAAATTAGTCCTTGTCAAAGACGTTTTAGAGGGGCTACGGTGAGAATGACCTGAAAATTGAATTTTTGCATCATGCACTCTGATAGCATCATGGATATATATATATATTTTTTTTTTCCTGAAGAGATAAATGGCCTTGACTATCAATGAGTTCCATCAATAACTCTGTAACGGAGAAGTCTAAAAGGAAGCCAGAGACCACCTTGCACTGTTACAGGTTTTTGATTTTTCTGCCAGGTCATGCAATGTCGCTGACCTGGAAGGTTCTGAACCGCTGCTTTTTGCCCACTACAACTAGAATGGAAGGTAGAGGCTGCTGCTGGTCCTGACCCAGTACCTTCTTTAGAAAATCACCATGGTTAGCAAGGTCACAAGAAGATAATTCAAATATTGAGCTAACATTTACGATGCTTTATTATATCTGTACACCATTCTCATGATGCAAACTCACCTTATGCAAATAGAAGCTATCAAGGGGCAAAAAGAAGCATCTTCTGTCTGTCATAACTATTTAGCACAATTGCCTTAAAATGCACAATATTCCTCCAAATGTGGAAGGATCCTGAAGATTTTGTGAAGAGAACGGTCAGTACGCAGCAAACCCTAAGGGAAGTTTTATGGGCAGGGTAAAGGGAGTAAACTTCACGAGCAACCTATCTCAAAGTGGGCCCCGAAAATGGTCCCTCTTTTATTGTCACTGATGAGGGCTCTGAAACGGGGTCATAGAATGCCAGTGAAAATGGGTAGAGACTAGAGTGATTTAAGGAAATCTTCCTTTACAGAGAGGGTAGAGGATGCATGGAACAGCTACCCAGTGGAGGTAGGAGAGACGAGGACAGTATCTGATTTCAAAATATCATGGGACGAGCACAGGGGATCTCTGAGGGAGTAGTAGGGATGGTAGAATTGAGCAGTTGTTGGTGGGCTACATGGTCATTTTCTGCCGTCATGTTTCTATGATTCTATGAAATGGGAATGAGCGAGTTGCATTGTGTGTGTGTGTGTGTGTGTGTCTGTGGGAGCGGGAAGGGGAATATTTGTTCTAGTTATTAATCTTCTATTTATAATGTTGGTACATTCTCAATCCATAGATTAGAAGTGGAGGGGTAGAGCCCTCATAAAACCATGTGCACCTGAGTCTCCTTCTGCCTAAAGCACTTTACTGACTTGATCCATATGAGGCTTTGTCTTCATTAAATGGCCTTGAAGCTGACTATTGTTTTTGGTTGTTTGGTTTTGAAATCCTGCTTTTATTAATCTAGTTTTCCTGTACCCTTTCCATTTCCACCCTAGCACTGGCTAATGTTTGTTGTTTTTGGTTGTTTGGTTTTGAAATCCTGCTTTTATTAATCTAGTTTTCCTGTACCCTTTCCATTTCCACCCTAGCACTGGCATGAGGATGGATGTCCATTCACCTACCCCACTAGTTGGGAAAAGTTTCAGCTCATAGTGGCTTAGTCTGGTTGGTACCTCCAGAGATGTTCTGCCAGAGCTGGGTACAGAGCACCAACCAGTGGATGTTTCTCGAGATAACAAAACGCCATTTTAGAGAACCTTGAATTATGACCTCAAGGAGGCACCTGCATGACTCAAAAGCTTCTGTACAATAATATCCTTGGGCAGTTCTTACATTGGTGACATAAAAAGTTTCTCCGAAATTTAGAACTCTGCACTAGTTAATATCCGGTCTTCCTCTACTAGGAAGCATTAATTCTAAGCAAAATATTACTGCAAGGCACATACAGCTGTAGGAAGCCATAAGGTTGTCTTCTTTCTTTTTTCCCCATAGTAATAACTTATTTTTCAAATACCATACAGCAAGCACTTACATTAAACCATTCCACAGCTGATTCCTTTTTTTTTTTAAATTTGAAATCACAAGGACTTAATGTTATTAAACCTGTCAGGTTCAAGATTAATCCTAGCTTCTGGATCAAATGCAGACTTTCTGCTCTGTTTCTCCCCACCTTGTATACAGGGTAGCTTTTTTTTTTTAACAGGACTCTACATGCTAAATGGTGATAGGGCATTTGGCGTACTAGTTCATTAGTGATTGCTTTGTGATATCGACACATGGATCTATAGTATTCCAGTCATGAGCAGCATGGAGATGTATTTTAACAAATTTAATGTCCTAAAAATGTTGGCCATGATTTTGCGGATTCAAGGTAATGCAGTTATTTTGAAGGCAAATTTTGCTAATACATAGAGGAGCAATCTAGCCAGCTAGTTTGCAGCCAAACATCTTCTCTTAAGTTGAGCCAGCTGTATAACATAGCCAACTAGATTGCCCCTGCTATCCCAGTAACTAGGGATGGCCATGAGACTTAGCTGGTTAGTGCTGAAATTTAAGTACGTGCTAAATCTCACACACCCTCCTCCATCTTTACTCTCCCCTTGAGACCACCCCTGCCCAGAATTTGCGTGGCTCTGTTTGGCCACTCATCAGCAGTAATTTTTAAAAATGCCTTGATCTAGCTGGCTAACTTCTTGGGCAGCTAGATTGTTTTTAGAATTGCTTAATCCACACATTTTCACCAAGAGCCGTAGATTCAAGACCTTCCTAGAAGTCAATATGCACCAATGCTATGTATAGGTACTTCCTCTTTGTTTTCATCTCTTGCATATAATAAGTATTTCATAGATAGAATTTCAAATTCTATCTTCTCTGGTAATACCTGTATAGGAAACATGTCACAGTTGTTATGTTTTGGGAACGCTAGGAAAGCGATCCCAACTTGAGGGGATTGTGTGCCCTTGAACCTGGGCACGATCCCAGACGAATCCAAGACAGCACCGAGGGTTGGCGACGTGTGTCCCAGCATGAGCTAAGACTAAGTCTGACCCTCTGCCGGACCTGCATGCTCCTGGAAAGCCAACAACATTATGTTGGTTGTTGAACAGTCCGCCGACCGTTCCCAGCCCTTTCGGACCTGCCGCTAAGTATCGGCAAGAAGCAGCAGGCTGGACTGAGGATGAGGGCAGACGGAGGCCTTGTGACACAGAAGACTTGAGACGAGAAGAAAAGACACTGGAAGTGGATGCGGATCTTGGAAGACTCTCGACGAGGAACTTGAAGACTCTTGGACAAGACGAGAAGCTGGGAAGGTTATACATTGGCACTGTCTCTCAGGGCGCCCTACACAGTCCACCCACGGGACTGGTCGCGGACCACTTTGTCCACTGCGCGCTCTACACAACCTGAAAAGGCCAGTCACGGACCACATGGAGAGCAGGACAAGCGCAGGAAGGGAAACAAGCTGAGACGAAACTCCAGTGATGAGGCCAGTGTCATCCGGAGAACCACAGGAGCTGGAAGGCCAAGAGGACTAGGAAACACAGGAAGAGCTCCAGCTGAGACGAGACTCCAATGACGAAGTAAGATGTCATCTGGAGAACTACAGGAGCCGGCGGATCCAGGAGAACTCGAAAGCACAGGAAATGGAACATCAGGAAGCCTGGACTAGGAACCTCGAAACATGAAGATATGGAACATCAGGAAGCACGACGAGACATGGAGATTGAACAAAGACCTGACGGAGCGCTGGAAGACGAGACTTCCAGAGACAAGTAACTCCAATACAAGGCAAAGCTGAAGTGGAGAAGCAGCCCTTAAATAGGGCTGGCACAGGAAATCAGGAGAGCTGACTTCCGGTGGGGTCAGGTGGACCCCACCTACGCTGCCCCTTTAAGAAGGGGAAGAAGACACAGTCCTGCCCCTTAGGAAGGGGACAGGACCTTGGAGAGCGGCCATGCTGCCGCTTGTAAAAGCTGAAGGAGCTGGAGAGGCTGGGCCTGCATGCAGGCAGACCCCGACGTCTGCAGCGGCTCCTGCCGTTGCCGGAAGACTTGAAGGCGGCTCCAGCCGCCAGGCGAGACTGGGGACTGCGGCCTCCGGTCATGAAGATGATGCTGAAGTCCGCGGTGCCTGCCGTGGTGAAGAGGAGCAATGGACGGCTGCGGGCCTTGAGAGGCGAGCAGTATCCATGGCTCCTGCTGCGATGAAGGCCTGACGGCGGCATCCAGCCACATCAGGAGACAAGCAGCATGGAGGGTGAGGAGCCTGCTCGCAGGGAGAAGCTCCGGGAGCAGGATTCATAACAGTAGTGCATCATTCTGGGGGCACATGTTTTTGGAGTAGTGTTTGGGTTTTCACACCTCGATCTTTCACTACTAGGATCAAAACAGATTAAGACCCTTTTTCTGGTAATAGGAACTATCATCTTAAGTGTTCTGTTTTCTAATAGTCACAGGATAGGTTGTTTCCTTGTACTATCTCTCATGGAAAGCTTTATGAATTGGAAAAAGAATTGCATGCAAATGCAGGTGCAGAACGTCATGTGTCCTGGAGGTCTTGTGTATACATCAAACACATGAGCTGCCTTACCCACTGAATGGCAAACCTCTTTTAGCTCCAGTGCCATAAAATGCCAGACATCTAGGTTGGTTCACGCCAGTAGCAGTTATTTTCTTCTGGGAATGTCATCAGAACTGGCCATGAGTACAACTTTGAGCCCTCCTGTCTAGAGATGTGTGAACAGCTTAAGTCCAATTTAACATGGTGGATTTTGGCCTCATTCAAATTTGATGGCATTTTCAAATTATTGGAAGGTTGTTGGGGTTTTTTTTAACCAATGTATTTGGAAAAAAATGTGGAAACTGTAAGAAATTTGAAATATTCTGTCATTTTTTAAAAATCTGATATGCATCTACATTCTGGGGAAAAAAAATTACCTTCAAAGTTTGTAAAATTCTGCTTCACATTTCTCAGCTCCACTTCAGATTTATTCAAAACAGGTCTGGACACATTTGAGGAACCTTTTAATTAAATTCATCCAGTGGTACTTAACCATTGTTGCAGTCCGTCTGTGAACTGAGCCATCCTCTGATGTTATCGCCTTTTTAATCTTAAAATTGAATTTCTGCTGCTGGTGTTTCCTGTCCTTTAATACATTTCGGGTTACAGCAGAATAAAACTGAGAACTCTGGCGGGCAACATGTGGACCCTGAGCTTAGTCCTGCCTTGAATACCTAGGAATGTAATCAAATCAAAAACAAGAGCAGGGGTATTTTTAAACCATGATTAAAGGTAACATTTAATTCAGTCATTTGAGGACAAAAAGAGAAGAGGTTTAATAGAGAAGAGGAACTGGAAATCCAAAGCATACTTTAAAGATGAAAAAGGGGAGTGCAGCGGACAGTAATTTGAGCATGAACAATGGTTAGATCTGGCATTGAAAGTGGCTGAAGGCAGAAAAAGCAAAGGGGGGAGTGAAACAGAGGATCAAAGGTCTAAAAGCTTCTATGAATTGAAACATTTTGAGCATGGATTAGAACTGAAGTAATAATTGTTGTTACAAAGAAAGGCCAAATGAAAATGGAAGATGGGGCGGAATTTGAAAGAACGAGAGCAAAAATATAAAGATTTAGTGGAAGATAGAGGCATGGAAAACAGGAGAAATGTGCTGATCTAGAAGGTTGAATCGGGAACTAATGATTTTAATCTTATGTAGAAAAGAATGGAAAATAATGAGGTTAAAGTGTGTTTCTTTTGCCTCTCTTTTCTGGGAAGATTTTAATAGTGATGGTGAGTTACTGATATTTTAAAATCTCTACATTTTCTTAATAACTGTTAGTGAAATATTAAAAAATGCAAGCTCAAAACATGAGTTGCAGAGATCAACATTTTGTTTGAACTATACAGGATGGAGGCATGAAGGATTAACCTAGTGGTTAGAGCAGCGGACTGGAGGGACCGGGGGTTCAAGTCCCACTGTTGCTTGTGACCTTGGGGAAGTCACTTTACCCTCCATTGCCTCAGGCACAAACTTAGATTGTGAGCCCTCTGGGGAGAGGGAAATACCTACAGTACCTGAATGTAATCCGCTTTGAAGTGCAGAAAATAGTGCAAAAAGCGAAATATAAATGTAAATAAACAGATCATTGTTTGGTACAACAAAATGGCAGGAGTCCAGATGACTAGCATGCTTGGCTTTAGCTCTTGCACAGAAAGCCTTGCTAAGGGGAGGTGCAGGCTTCAAGGTCACAGAAACTGGGGATCTGCAAAGCTAATTGAACTGATTACTAATTTTGATTTGCGTTAGCATGTGTTCTGGGGAGATAAGAACTCCTAAATATTTTTAAGATGAAAAAAGTGAATGTATTTATATTTCTTGTTGGTTTCATACTGGGATTTTAGTGATGGTATATTTTTTTCATGCAGTAAATAATTGCATGGAACTTAAGAAGCTAACAGTGACAGTAAGGTTAACTGAAGTGGCTGTCTAATGTTACATATTTCAATATATTTCTCTTTGTTGCTGATTTTAGGGAAAACTTTTTTAACTTGGGGCACAAAGCAACCAATTTCTGGACTTAGAAACCATTTCTGGTAAACATTATTTGTTGACCTTTGGCAAATAAGAGTATTGAATCTTTCAGTGACTTTGAAAAATCAAATCATCCCTCTTTTGTACTAACCTGCTTTGGATTGTGAAATACATTTTCAGTTGCATAGGCCTCATTATCCCTTTTCAGATATGCAGTATTGCTCTCCACACATCAACATCTGGCAGAGGGAGGAGAAAGCATACTGAAGATATTCATGCTGTGATGTCCAAACTAAGGGCAAGAAGCCAAAAATGCTTGGCCACACTACAATGCTGTTACAGCATTAAAAATCAGTCCCGTCTGTAGGGATTTTAAAGTTTTAGTTTACATTAGCAGCACTGCATCTGATAATGATTCAGAGCACAGGCCCATCTAAAACCTTGAATATTGGAGGAATTGGATTCAGACAGAATCCGAGGACTCCGGCTCTTACCCTCATGCTCATCAGTTCCCCAGACCGTAACCTGCATGAAGCAGCAGTTTACTACCCTTAACAGAAGGCATGGGATTACTTCCCTTAACCAGTAAGCCTTTGATGCTTTTGATGTAACTGCAACATCGCTCTCTGCTCCGATGGGGTCGGCAGGTGGCAGGAAAGAGGAATTTGGATTCAAAGACAACCAACACGAGCCCTGACTTTTTTTACAGTCTGGGGTACTGATGCGTAGACATAAGGAAAAAAAACACAGGACTGCTTCTGCAGCCAAGTCCATAAGCAAAGCACTGTCTGATTTTTCAAGATGGCCCATTTAAAATGTTGCTAGCAGTAAATTTCTATGGGTTATCGTAAGGCTTGGGGATAACTGCACAGAGCAGCAGTTGCTACCCTTAAGAGAAACATGGGGCTAACCTGCACGGCATAAGCAGCTTGCTGGGCAGACTGGATGGACCATTTAGCCCTTTTCTGCCTCCGTTTCTATATTTCTATGTACAAGGTCCGTGAGTTTTTTTTTTTTTCTAATTTTTAACAGTATTTGAATATATTTGTTTGCTGAGGTCAATGCATATCCTTTTGCCAGAAATTTGTAAAGATCCTGAATTGGTGTGAATGGCACCCATTAGGAATGATATTCAATGATAGAAAGCTCTAAAAAAAATTACGTAAGATGCCAAGCAGATTATATACTTGAGTTCAGGATTGGATCATAAGTTAATCATTCTATCTGAAAGCTAGCTGCTGTGAATTAGAGGTAGCAATTTCATTATGGTTAAGGTAACCAGTCAATTGTAAATACATCACACTTGGGTAGAGACGTATTACATAACCCCATTGACTTAAAAACCCGTTAGGACCAAGGGCCTTTGGCAGTGATTCAGGCATGAAAAGCAGTGCAGAAAAAAAAAAGCAATTTTCCTGCAAATAGAAAAAAAGGTTATTGATAAAATACATGTTAGAAAAAGAAAATAAGATTAGAGATAAATGTTTTGCCTCTGAGGCTTCCTGGAGCTATAAAAAAAACATCAAATATACTTTTGCTATAGACAACATCAAGTACTCATACATAGTACGTTATGCTTCTGTAGTGAGAGCTAGAATTAAGATGTAGGTTTTGAAATGCAGGCCATAGGGAAGGCATGTTGAGAGCCGGATCTGGAACTGCGACGCTGGAAAGAGTGCTGACATCCTCCTGGAAAAACTTAAGATGGAAGGGAGGTTTTGAAATGTTTTGGCCAGTTCTTCTTCAGGCTACAGAAGAAAAACTGGAGTCCTAAAGTAGTGTGTTTTGTGTTTTGCTATAGGCTTCCCATCCACTTCTGCGTACAGTTCAAGCTTCTCTTACAAACGCATTCACTCGGCAGCTCCTTGTTACTTCTATAGCATTACTCAGTGTATGTAGCGCTGTACAAAAGCACATAAGAGACTGTCTATCTATCTATTTATTTATTTATTTATTTATTTAACATTTTTCTATACCGACATTCGAACGAGACATCACATCGGTTTCCAGACAACAGCAAATTCAGCCAACAGGGCTTTACATTGTAACGTTTACATTGTAATGTAAATTTACATTGTACATTGTCTAGTAGAGCTTACAATCTAATCAGGACAAACATAGCGCAAAAGAAACTTTAGGAAGTTCATATATGAAGAAAATGGTTAAAATCAATAAGCCTGTGAGCAGGATAGTCCAGGGTTAAGATTTAAGATCTAGCTTTTTTTTTTTTTTTTTTAAATGGGCCAGGTGGAAAGCACAGGAAATTTTTCAGGAAAATGTAAGCACATAAGTTTAAAAAAATCAAAGGCATGCGCAGAAGTCCAAACTTCTTCTCCCTAACTGTACCCAGACTGAGCGGAGGTGCTCCGGGGGTAAACTTGCATGCATGCAGGATATATCCAAGTAAGTTTACCTGAATATTTGGCAGGTAATTTTTGTAACCAGCCCTTTCAGTGGGAAAAGCACTTTTTTTATCTGCCAAAATGCCTTTGAATATTGCCCTCCCTATGAATAGTTAGTCCACTGAATGGTTTGTGCTCATTGTAAGTTGCTTCAACAGTACAGGAAGTCCTCGCTCTTAAGTTACAATTGGTTCCTGAAAACTGTGTTTAAAGTGGAAACTGTGCTTCCAGTGGGTAAAACAGTGTTATACTTGGGAGGGATTGGTTCCAGCACCAAAGCAGAGTACCCCTTTTTTGCCAAAATAATCCTGAATTACAGACTCCAAATCTGTCTTAAGTCTGAGGGCTGCCTGTAGATCTGGATCAGTTTTGTAGGAATTAACATAGTAATGACAGCAGGAAAAGGACCAAATGGTCCATCCAGTCTGCCCATCAAGATTCTTATGGTAGTATCTGCTGCGCCATGCAAGTTACCCCTTTGTTTCTCTTAAGGGTAGCAACTGCCGCTCCATGCTGTTATTCCCAAGCCTTATGATAACCAATAAAAATTTACTGCTAGCAACATTTTTACTGGGTGATGAGCCTTCTTGAAAATTCAGACAATGCTGACGTGTTTTGCTTATGGACTTGGCCTTAGAAGCAGTCCTGTGCTTTTTCACTTACGTCTGTGTATCAGTACCCCAGACCATAAAATTCAGGGCCTGTGTTGGTTGTCGTCTGAATCCAATTCCTCTGCCACCCACCCACCCCCACCGCTGTCAGAGGAGAGTGATGTTGCAATTGTATCAAACTCATCAAGGCTTATTGGGCAAGGGTAGTGCCTTCTATTAAGGCTCGTAAGTGCTGCTCTGTGCAGGTAACCCCCATGCTTATCAGTTCCCCGTACCGTAAAAGTCAGGGCCCTTGGTGGTGGTTGTCTGAATCCAATTCCCTTTTTTCCCCCGCTGTTGAAGTGGAGAGCAATGTTGCAGTTATCAAAAGTATGAAGGCTTATTGGTTAAGGGTAGTAACTGCCGCACTAGTAAGTTACCCCCATGCACCTTTCCATCCTCTAACCTTTAGGGATACGGGATCCACAGTGTTTATCCCATCCCACTTTGAATTCTTTGACTGCTTTTGTCTTCATCGCCTCCTCCCGAAGGGCATTCCAGGCATCCACTACCTGCTCCATGAAGAAATATTTTGTGGTGTTCGTTTCGTTTCATGATTCCTGGTTCTACTGATTTCTTTCCAGTGGAAAAGGTCTGAGGTTTGTGCATTATTAAAAACTTTCAGATTTCTGAAGGTCTGCATTAATCTCCCCTGCACCTCCTCTCCTCCAGACTATACATATTTAGATTTTTCAGCCTCTCCTCATAAGATTTTGTCACCCTTCTCTGGCCTGCCTCCATCCTGTCTCTATCCTTTTTTAGAAACGGGCTCCAGAACTGAACACAATACTCCAGGTGAGGCCTCACCAAGTACAAAGGCATCACTACTTCCTTTTTCTTACTGGTTATTCCTCTCTGTATATTATTATATGCAGCCCAGCATGCTTCTGGCTTTAGCTATTGCCATGTCACACTGCTTTACTGCGTTCAGATTGGCAGACACTACCATCCCAAGGTCCCTCTCTTGGTCCATGTACTTCAGTCTTTCACCCCCCCCCCCCATCCCGTATCAGTTGGAGAGTTTTGGTCTACAAGCAAGTTCATTGTGAAAATATACAGATGGGATAACTCAGGATAATACATTCAGGTGGAGGAGAAAAGGGTTAAACAGCAGCAGGAAAAAAAACCCACCTTCTAAAAGAACACACTAAGAGCCAGAAATATATTAAAAATTATGCAGGAGATAAGGATTTAAGTGCACATTAAGAGAGGAGAATATATAAATATATTGAAACAAATCACTTGGCAGATTGCAGCGCTGTATGCTTTTGAATCAGGCTGCACACTGAAAGTGATTTGTGAGTGTGGGGATACCCACCTTAATCCTGAGGGGCTATGTCCTCTGCAAATGTATTGCCCAGTTCAACTTTTCCCGCTTCCAAGTGCAGAATAAGGATTCACCGGAGCAGAAAGCTGATGCTGTTTTAAAGTGGTCATCTAACCTTGCTACTCATCTCAATTCAAATTTCTCAGCATACTGTGAATCTATTGCTTCATCAGAAAAACTGAATAAACAATAAGCATGTGAGGGATAATACTCATATTGTTAGGCCATGCTATCATCGTTGTTCCCCCCCCCTCTATCCATGCTTAAAGATTCTATTTTTTAAAGAATACTTTAGATGCTGTACAAAAATGTGTCCATTAGACATGTCTGAATCTTCAGGAAACTGTGGTGTCTACTTCCACTCTTGGGGGAAGTTAGCCAGTGTCCTTCTGCGGCTAACTGTGCTTGGGTCATAGGGCTGTCCTAAAGTTAGCCGGGCATAGTCAGCGGCATGACCGTGTCACTGAATATATTGTGCTAATTACCCGGATATGGTTATCTGGTAACTGGCCAAGCTGCTCAGCGGCTGAATATTGCCCACAACGGGCCGATACAGTACAATGCGCTCCGACGGAGCGCACTGTTAGCTGGCATTTGGACGCGCATTTTCGACGCGCTACCTTTACCCCTTATTCAGTAAGGGGTAATAGCGCGTTCAAAACGCGCGTCCAAGCCCCCCGAAACTAATAGCGCCCACAACATGCAAATGCATGTTGATGGCCCTATTAGTTATTCCCGCGCGATTCAGTAAGTAAAATGTGCAGCCAAGCCGCTCATTTTACTTTCAGAAATTACAGGGAAATTGCACAGAAAAGCAGTAAAAACTGCTTTTCTGTGCACCCTCCAACTTACTATCATGGCGATAATAAGTCGGAGGTCCCGAAAGTTTAAAAAAGTAAAAAAAAAAAAATTTGAAATAGGCTGCGGCTTGAGGGTTGAAAACCGGACGCTCAATTTTGCCGGCATCTGGTTTCCGAACCCGTGGCTGTCAGCGGGTTTGAGAACAGATGCCGGCAAAATTGAGCGTCGGCTGTCAAACCCGCTGATGGCCGCTGCTCCTGTCCGAAAAAAGGCGCTAGGGACGCGCTAGTGTCCCTAGCACTTCTTTTTACCGCTGGGCCTAATTTAAATACATTTTTTACTGTATCACGTGCACAGGTCTCCTGTGCTCTCCCGCATTTTTTACTGTATCGGCCCGCATGTGATCATATCTCTTTAGTGCTACATCCACCCTCCTTCAGTAAGCAAGTGTAACCACCATCTCCTCGTAGTTCACCATAACGCCGCTCTTTCCTCAATGTTTCCCTCTTCACTCTAAATAGATGCCTGCTCCCCTTTTCTGCCCTGTTAATTTACTGATTAGGTTCCTCAGTACCTCAGCCTTCATCACCTCCAGTAACTCTGCATCCACTCTCAGCTCCTCAGACTCTTTCTTCAGGCTTTTTACGAGGTTTCCCTGGTTTTTATCACCCTCGTCTCTTTGGATTCTCCACAGACTGGGGAAACCAAATACTTCCGCTCCTAATTAAATCCAGGTCATTTCTTCATAAGAGGAATACCTACTTACCCTCGGGCCTTTCCTCGTGAGGGCCCTCTCCACCAGCCTTGCTGGCAGCTCCTACCACTCCGACTCCGTGATGGACACTCTCCTGCCAACTTTGACTCAGGATTATATACAATTAGCTACTCTACCCGGAGGATCTTCTTTCCAGTCTTCTTAAAGAAACTACATCCCCAGAATGCCTGGTAACTTCATCTAGAAACTTCCTCATTATATACCATACAAAAGGAGGTTTATAATCATTTACCCTGCCATCTAGTGGCTGCGTACTGGTAATTCACACCTACCAAGAAGAAACCTTGGGGGCTCCCCAAACCAAACTCGCTTCAGAGCCGCACTCCAAGACATGGATCCATTACACACAAGTTTGGCAGTTCTGACCTTTGCCTCTCTGGAAATAACTGAAAGTGACAATATCATGTCTGGGAATGGCACACGTTTGAAAACATCTGAGGAATCCACTGATAAGTTCCAGATTTTTGGAGCATTCATTCTTTGTTTTCAGAGGCGACATGAAGTGGAACTCACACAGTACCTCCGCCCCAGAGAAATGAGCGAGTCAAAGAAAAGGAGCACAGCTAATCACCCAGTTCCCCTTGCCTTGTATTTTTGTTGTGTTTGTAATTATTGTTGCTGGTATATTTCTTTTGCATGCATATCCTTTTTTTACAATTGCTGATTACTCCCTGGGAAGTTCAGAGCTAGGGCAGGGCAGGGGAGAAGAAAAAAGGGTTCACACTCACAAAGCGGGGAGTAGCTGGCTTGTTACGGCGGTTACTACCCCAAACCAAATGTACCTGATACTTCACTCTCGACGCATATCCAGCATGGCTCTCTGCTTCAACGGCATGGGAGAAAGACTGATACATCACGAATTTCCAGCATAGCTCTCTGCTTCAACGGCAGGGGAAAAGAAAAACTGATACTTCACGCATATCCAGCATAACTTCAACGGCAGGGGAGAAGGAAAAAGGATTCACACTCACAAAGCGGGGAGTAGCTGGCTTGTTACGGCGGTTACCACCCCAAACCAAATGTGCCTGATACTTCATTTTCGATGCATAACCAGCTTAGCTCCCTGCTTCAATGGCAGGGGAGAAGATAAACAACCAATAAGGGCTGTATAACATAATCTGGGTAAAAACAAATGGGCATGGGTGTAGCTTGCTTATTGCGGCGGTTACTGCCCCTACTACCTCTAACTAATCAAGCTAGATATTTCACTTGGATGCAGCTCCATCACCGCTCTCTGCATTAATGGTGGGGGTGCAAGGGAAATAGAACCAAGAGCTAAGAGAAACAGATAAGTATGAGAGAAAAAAATGTGTGAAGCTTGCTGGGCAGACTGGATGGGCCATATGGTCTTCTTCTGCCGTCATTTCTATGTTTCTAATACTCTCCACTGCAGTCTGTCCAAATTCAGCTGCGCGACTTACCTTTCGCCAAAGTCGCTACTCTCACATAGCCCTTCTTCTGAAGTCACTGCACTGGCTCCCTATCCGCTCCCGCATACAGTTCAAGCTCCTCTTTCTCACCTCCAAATACCATCACGCTGCCTCTCCTCTTATCTCTCTCTACATCCCTCCTCGTGCACGCCGCTCATCAGATAAGTCACTCCTCTCCTTGCCCTTCTCCGCTACTATGGTGCGCCTTGCGCTGAGGCCCTGGCGCACCTGATAAAGTGGCCCCAAAAATTGGCACATAACCACATTTATGTGAGAGAACATCATATGCCAGCGACGTTTATGTGGGTGGAAAAAAGCATGGTCCCACTTTTCCTTGTGTCCGCTACAGCTGCCTCGGACCAGGTGTCACATTGTGTGAGGGCATGGAAAGTACTAAAAATCCTCCTTGCCCGCCGGCCCTTTCCCTGCGGAGTTTTGGAGCTGCATTGGATGTTTTGAATCTTCTGACTTATTCCCTACTAAATGCACAGAGCGCGTGAAATTGCCAGAGCAGAAGTTTATTTACAGTAAAGTAAATTTCTCTGGAACTCGACTCCAGTGTAGGCGGGTGCTCTTTGTGCTGGGGCACCCACCAGTAGGGCCCTGAAATGCATCTTTCACGTGTCGGGAGAGAGCTCGCCCCTACTCAACCAAAAAAGGAAAAAAAAAAGCCTCCTTTCCAGTAGGGACACGGAAAAGAGGTCTACAAATGTACGTTTTTTTTTTTTATTGTTGCACTTGGTTTCCAATCTCTATTGCCAGGTTGCTGCAGAAAATCAGTAAACCCCATAATGAGGGGGAAAACATAGGAGAAGCTTACAGAGAACCTGAACACTGAAACTGCAACTGGTAGAAGAGACTGAATGAGGTAGCTCAGAATTACAAAGTGAAATTGCCTGAATAATCCTCTGAAATAATGCTTACGCGTTCTTAGCTTACTGGATTGACAGATGTATTACTTCAAGGAGACAAGGGTTCTGCCTCTGAGCAGTCCCCTGAGAAAGGAAATGACAAATTGTTTTTCTATTGAGGATCCATCTCTTTCTTTAAGTCTTCTGTGTTTTACAAAGAAATCAACCTCAAGACTGTATGGATTCTTTTTCTTATTTTGTTTTGACCCAGCGGTTTCCTCCTGCTCTCTTGTACTTTCAGCTCAGTCAGAACCAGGGCTGGGATCCTGGCACCATGCATCTTCATTTTCAGGTACCTGGGGATTCCCCCCCACCATCTCGTCCCCAACATTGTAATGACAGTCCTGGGTCAGGGGCCATGATTCAGGGCTTCTTTTGGGGACCCTGCAATCATGGGCCCTGAATCCAGCCACTAGGTGTCGCCACTAAGCAATGACCAGGACTCCCTAACCCACTGGAACGCTGCCTCCACAACATCCCCAACTGACCTGGAGTGCGAAGGCCCAATCCAGGAATTGAACTAAGGACCTTCCACCAATCTCATCCCTTGATTCAGGTCTGCCAGGGTTATTTGTGCATGACCTCAAAACATTACTGACTAGAAAGAGAGAAAAGAAGAACGTCAAAAACTGGGTGCACCCTATGGATCATGGAAATTACTATTAACCATTGAAGCAAAATCACCCTTAGCTTGTGTTGTGGCTGTTAAAACTCAGTTAATTGGAAAATTGAGAATAGTGAGTACTCTTCTCACATTGTTATGGCTAGTCTCCTGAGCAAGGATGAAGTGGTGTAATGTACAATAGAAAATACACATTAATATGGATAAAAAAAGGAATCTTTGTTGATAATTACATTTTTATTCTAATACAAGGGTCATCAAGGACCACTAAGGGATTTGGTTTTAAGGGTATTCAAATTTAAAATAGCCAAATGTTTGTTTAATTCAGATCTAGTAAATATATAAAACTTTTATTTGAATATTCATTGTGGCTCTATAGAAAACCATAGATGTTTTGGCCCTTAAAAAAAAATGTTAGCTATCACCGGTCTGCTTTAGAAGCTTATCTTATTAAAATATCCCAAGGACTGATGCTGCTGATACCTGCCATACCTGTTCTTGCAGAAATGAGGATAGGAAGAGTCTTTACAAGGTCCCTGGAGAGACATCAGGATTTACTCTCTCTGCAACCTTTCCATATCCTAGGAAAATGCAAGTGATCCACTGGAACATTCTGAAATCATCCTACAGTGGAAGACAAAATATTACAGAAAGGTATATGGCAGATTCCAAATTTTATATTCTACAGTGTGGAACAGCGGACTGCCTTTGAAAGAAATCAAACTAATAGCTGGGAAAATAGCTTTGTGCTATGCATGGATTTTTTTTTTTTTATAACAGCCTCTTGCCACAGAGCTTCCTTCCTACATTAAGCAGGTTGCTTTTGAAGAATTAGCAGCTAATGAAAACAGCTTCACTTGATGCCCTTTCTCTCAAATAGTGCTTCAGGAGGAAGGTGTGAAAACCGACCAGAATTTTATACAGTTTGAAGGGAAGTGCAATTTATTTTTTTTGGCACGTGAATAAGGAATACCATAATTATTCTTTTTATTACATGCTTGATGCGTATTCTTTAATCCTTTTTCTTTTTTGTACTCTAATCTAAATGATTACTAGAAACTCCAAATAAACTTCAGTGTGTAAATTTTGTTAACCGATGCAGTAGTTGGAACTGAATGGGTGTTGTGCACAACCTGTAATTTGTATAGCTTGTAGCAATTAACATGTCAAATAGCTCCAAAGAAATTTATGCTTGCAAATTAACATAGTATTAAATGCTTTTGACAAATTTACTTGTTACGTTGCATTTTGTGAAGACTGAATAACATAGGCTAAGTAGTTCTCGGTAACCCACCTTCTCCTCCTCGCCTTCCTGCCTCTTCTTCCTTTTAGATAATGACTTGTGTGGTTTGTGGTGGGAAAAGAGGTCGCAGTTTTACTTATTAATTAACTTCAAAATAATTCATAAACACGTTAAGCTTTGGCGTGCAAACCAGGTTCAGTCTTAATTCAACAGCATCCATGCTTCTTGCATTTGCTTTTTGCTTGTAGCTTCTTAGGACTTTGCAGCCTGTCTCATAGATTTATTTATTTATTTATTTATTTAACATTTTTCTATACCGAACTTCATGACAAGCTTCATATCAGGCCGGTTTACATCAAACTTGGGGGTTAACTTAACAAAAAACCATATAACAAGAAGGCTGAAGCACAGATACAAATAACAGGGGGAATGAACTTGGAGGCTAGAGTAGCCAGGAAATAAAGGACAGAAAAAACTGGAGAATGAACATGAATGAATATGCAATTACTGGGTTGGACATTTAGTCTATTGAGCTAAATGAAAGCACTGTTGCGATGTTATGTTTGAGGGAAGGCTTGGACAAAAAGCCAAGACTTGAGTTTTTTCCGGAAGGTAGTCAGGCAGGGTTCCAGTCTTAGATCCGTCGGCAGGTTATTCCAGATGATGGGGCCAGCTGTGGAAAGTGCCCGTTCTCTCATGGAGGTTAGTCGAGTGGATTTAGTTGGGGGAACTTGAAGGGTTCCTTTGTGTGCCTCTCTGATGGGTCTTGCAGATGTGTATGGTTTGAGTGGTAACTGAAGGTCTAAAGGAAGTTGGTTGTGTATGTATTTGTGGATGATGGTGAGAGCTTTGTGCCAAATTCTGTATTTAATATGTAACCAGTGTAGGTTTCTAAGTATCGGGGTGATGTGAGTTCTCCGGTTAGTGTTGGTTAAAATCCTGGCTGCTGAGTTCTGGAGCATCTGTAGTGGTCTGGTGGCAGAGATCGGGAGTCCTAAAAGGAGAGTATTGCAGTAGTCTATTTTGGAGAAAATCGTTGACTGTAGTACTGTTCTGAAGTCCTGGAGGTGGAGGAGGGGTTTGAGTCGTTTCATAACTTGTAGCTTAAAGAAACAGTCCTTCGTAATATTGTTGATTGATCTGTCTGTTGATAGATAGATCTGTCTGTTGGACAGACAGATCTATCTATCAACAGATCCAGATAGATCTGTCTGTTGGACTGAGCTAGTGACTGCTAGGCTTGCCACCTGCTGCTCCCAATCTGACTGCTTGGAATCGTGGCATTTGTTATATAAGGAACAGACCACTGGCCTGCTTCTCCCATCTCTTGCTATGCTGCCTGAGGAAGAGATTACATAGGGAGGGTAATCTTCCGAGGGACTTGTGCGGGAAAGTAGTGCTTTTCCCACAGAAATGGCCCTTGAGAAAATTGCGTGACCAACACACGTGTAAAATTATATGCACATATTTTTTCCTGCGTAGGGGAGAGGCATGCCGGGGATGTAACTGCGCACATAACTTTGCCAGAATAATTTGTAATGCAGATTTAGGCACATAAATCACTTGGAAAATTGGTATAACTTATGCACATGTTTTCTTACTGGTTTACACATGATGTTACAAAATCACATCTTATGTTAGGATATTGCTGTTATATCCTTTGGTTGCGCCCAGAATCCTATACTCTTTCGGTCATGAATTACTTCTTTCTCTGGTTAATAGTTATGTTAGTAGACTCTCACTGCAGGTTGCAATGAGTATTTTAATTTTCTTTTTGAATGTGATTCTATTTGTTCTAACTTACATAGTTTATGATGGCAGAAAAAGACCCAACGGTCCATCCAGTCTCTCCAGCAAGCTTTTCTTATTTTTTTTTCTTAGGTTAGTAACTGCCACTTTGAGCAGGTTACCCCACACCCCTTGCCTTCTTGTTAATTCATAGAAACATAGAAATGACGGCAGAAGAAGACCAAACGGCCCATCCAGTCTGCCCAGCAAGCTATGCACTTTTTTCTTTTTTTTTATTTCTCTCATACTTCTGTTACTCTTGGCTCTTAGTAACCTTTTGGTTCTATTTCCCTTCCATCTGCACCATTAATGTAGGGAACAGTGTTGGAACTGCATCCAAGTGAATATCTACCATAGTTAGGGGTAGTAACTGCCGCAATAAGCAAGCTACACCCATGCCTTTGTTTACCCAGACTATGTAACTCAGTCCTTGTTGGTTATTGTTTATATATAGATCCACCTTTCTACATTCCCCCTGCCGTTGAAGCAGAGAGCTATGTTGGATATGTGTTGAAAGTGAAGTATCAGACTTTCTCCCCTGCCGTTGAAGCAGAGAGCTATGTTGGATATGCGTGAAGTATCAGACTTTCTCCCCTGCCGTTGAAGCAGAGAGCTATGCTGGATATGCATTGAAAGTAAAGTATCTGGCTTATTTAGTGTGGGGTAGTAACCGCCGTAACAAGCAAGCTACTCCCTGCTTTTTGTGAATGCAAATCCTTTTTTTCCACACTTCCTCGTTCCGTTGAAGCTTAGAGCAATGTTGGAGTCACATTAACTGTGTGTATGTTTATTGAATAAGGGTATAATCTCTAGGCAGTAGCCATCATTCCCGTGAGCCACCCACTCTTCATTCACGTCCTCTAGACTTGATGGATCCACAGTGTTTATCCCACTCCCCTTTGAAGTCCTTCACAGTTCTGGTCTTCACCACTTCCTCCGGAAGGGCATTCCAGGCATCCACCACCCTCTCCGTGAAGAAATACTTCCTGACATTGGTTCTGAGTCTTTCTCCTTGGAGCTTCAACTGGAGACCCCTGGTTCTGCTGATTTTTTTCCGATGGAAAAGGTTTGTTGTTGTCTTTGGATCGTTAAAACCTTTCAAGTATCTGAAAGTTTGAATCATATTACCCCTGCTCCTCCTTTCTTCCAGGGTGTACATATTTAGATTCTTCAATCTCTCCTCATAAGTCATTCGATGAAGATCCTCCACCTTTCTGGTTGCCCTTCTCTGGACCGCCTCCAACTTGTCTCTGTCTCTTTGGAGATACGGTCTCTAGAACTGAACACAGTACTCCAGGTGAGGCCTCACCAAAGACCTGTACAAGGGGATAATCACTTCCCTTTTCTTACTTGATATTCCTCTCTCAATGCAGCCCAGCATTCTTCTGGCTTTTGCTATCGCCTTGTCACATTGTTTCGCCGACTTCAGATCATTAGACACCATCACCCCAAGGTCTCTCTCCTCCATACACATTAGCCTTTCCCCTCCCATCGAATACAGTTCATTCGGATTTCCTCTCCCCATATGTATGACTTTGCACTTCTTGGCATTGAATCTCAGCTGCCATATCTTCGACCACTCTTCCAGCTTCTTTAAATCCCGTCTCATTCTCTCTACTCCTTCCGGCATGTCCACGCTATTGCAGATCTTAGTGTCGTCCGCAAAAAGACAAATTTTACCTTCTATCTCATCCGCAATGTCGCTCACAAAGATATTGAACAGGATCGGTCCCAACACCGATCCTTGCGGAACACCGCTTAAAACCTCTCTCTCTTCGGCGGCGTGAGCAGACGCACAGAAAGACGCTCCTGAAATTGTTCTTACCTTATTGAAGATGCCGGCGAAAAGGAAAGGCAAAGTTAGGGTTTTCCCCACTGACCCTCCTTTGCCCGAAATACAGAAACGGATTACTGAATATGCGTCTGCTCTGGTGGTGAGAACGGGAGACGAAGTCCCCGCTGCGACGTTAGGAGAGGGAGCTCCTGCGCCGCCTGGGGAGGTCAGCCTCAGTCCCCCGGATTGCCGACCTCCACCGGCGCCTGTGTATCAGGCGGATCTCCAGCAGCTGGCGCCCTCGGATGACATCACACACTCGACGGAGGGGGAACGCCGAGATGTTGGAGCAGTGTTGCCGTTGAGACTCTCTTCTAGCTTGCTGGGAGCAGCAGCTATGCCGGGATTAGAAGATCCGGAGCCATTGATGTCTCCAGTTTGCCCGAGTGAAGAGGAGAAGAGACTGCTGGAGGTTTCCACGGTGAGAATTTCAGCTGCCTCGATGGAACAGGGAAGGGGTGAGTTTTTCATTCCCCCTAAACCGGCCACGGTGACGCTGGACTTGCTGTGGGGCTTAATGGCCAACATTGGCCAGTTTGTAAAGGAAGCAGATGACAGATACAAGAAAGTGGAAGCAGAAATGCAAGTCCTAAATCTTAAGGCGGAGGGACATTTCAAAGATTTGGGAAATAGGCTGAAAGAAGTTGAGAAAACATCAATGCAAACTCAAATGGTTAATGTTAAAATGATCAAAGATCTGGGATCCCAATCTAAAAGACTGGAGTCCTTGGAAAATTTTAATAGACATTTGAATTTGAGATTCTTGAACTTTCCACGTGCTTTGGGAGAGGATGTCCAAAGCACATTAAAAAAGTTTTTCTCAGAGAACTTAAAGTTTGAAGAATCAAAACTACCAATTGTGAATAAAGCTTATTTCCTGACAAAGATGGAGAGGAGAATTGTAGGAAACCAATTGGGAATGTTAGAGAATCTTACCCAGTTTATAGAAAGTTCTGCCATTGAGGTATTGAGCAGGGGTACTTTATTAGTATCCTTTGTTACGGAAATAGATATTAGCAATGTGATGAAGGCGTACTTTCAAAATATGTCTGAAAATTTCTATGGCCAATTGGTAAGAATTTTCCCTGACTTTACTAGACCCACCCAATTAAGAAGGCAGGAATTCATTAAATTAAGACCTCAGGTGGTAGCTTTAGGCTACACATTTCTATTAAGATATCCATGTAGATGTCTTATTAAAGGAAAAGGGGAAAGTTTTGCATTTACTGCTGTAGAACAACTTAAGTCTTTCTTAAACGCTAGGATTGTGACTACAGCCCCATAGCAAGTAAATAGAGGCAATCATTAATTAGACATCACCTGTAACGTTAAGCCAGTTTTACTTTGTTAGTTTTTGCAACTTTCTCCCATTAGATTTAGGCCCTCACTCAATTCTTTTGTTTCTTCGAAGGGCATATATGTGATTTAGATTGAATTTATTCACTTGGATATGTAATGTTTAAAAATTATTTTCTTTTATGTCTTTTTGTTATATTTGCCTGAAAAGTATGATTTATGTATACTTTTGAAAAAATTAATAAAGTGTAAATGAAAAAAAAAAACAAAAAAAACCTCTCTCTCTTCAGAGAGTTCCATTTACCATCACACATTGTCTTCTGTCCGTCAACCAGTTTGCATTCCAGGCCACCACCTTGGCCCTCACTCCTAAGCTTCTCATTTTATTCACCAGTCTCCTGTGCGGAACCGTATCAAAAGCTTTGCTGAAATCCAAGTAGATGACATTGAGCGCTCTTCTTTGATCCAATTCCTTGTTTACCCAGTCAAAAAAGTCAATCAGATTTGTCTGACAGGATCTTCCCCTGGTGAATCCATGCTGCCTCTGATCCAGCAATTCTCCCAACTGTAGATAGTTCACTATTCTCTCTTTCAACAGTGACTCCATTACTTTTCCCACCACTGAAGTGAGGCTAACCGGTCTGTAGTTACCAGCCTCTTCTCTGTTCCCACTCTTGTGAAGCGGGACCACCACCACTCTTCTCCAATCACTCGGCACCACTCCCGTTTCTAGGGATCTATTGAACAGGTCACACAGCGGACCCGCCAGCACATCTCTGAGTTCCCTCAGTATCCTGGGATGAACCTCATCAGGCCCCATGGCTTTGTCCACTTTCAGATTCTTCAGCTCTTCCCATACCTTTTCTACTGTAAATGAAGTTTCATCTACTCTACTCCCCTCCAATTTCTTGTTAAGTAGAGATGGTCCTTCTCCAGGGTCTTCTTTAGTGAACACAAAACTGAAGTATTCGTTTAATATTTCTGCCATTTCCTCATCTCTCTCCACACATTGATCCTTTCCACCTTTCAATTTCACTATACCATTCTGAAGACATTCTGAAACACCATTTCAGAATGTCCTTGGCCATTCCCCACTAGTTGCAGCTCCAGAGCCCAACATAACTGTTTAAGGTTCATCCTTACCAGAACTGAGTAAAATGGCCATTGATATTTATTTATTTATTTATTTATTTTTAATTTTTATATACCGAAGTTCTTGTAGGGGCTACAAATCACTCCGGTTTACATAAAACGAAGAACTGCTCAACAGAGAGCGGAGCTTTACATGGAACCGTATAACATATGGAACAGTATAACTGGTTGACAATTTAACATAGTGCTAATTAAAGTAATAATATTTTAACTGGTAATAAATAAAGAAATATAATATTATATATAAGAAGTATAACTATTTAAAGTAGCAATAAATATAAATATAAGCAATGCCAAATATATATAAGAAATAAAGTGAATTTTTGAGCTCAAAGATAATTGTCCAGTTGCAGATTCTTAAAAGAAGTACTTGATACAGTGTCCATAGTTAAGGGATGCCTGGTAATTAGGAAGTCTGTCAGTCACGGTAAGATTAAGCGTCTGGGTAAGCTTGTTGGAAGAGAAATGTCTTCAGTCTTTTTTTGAATTCTTGATGACTGGGTTCTAGTCTAAGATCTGGGGGAAGCGTGTTCCACTGGTGTGGGCCTGCTGAAGATAACACTCGTTTGCTCAATGATGATTTTATTTGCGGAGCATGCAGTGTTCCTCTGTATGCGCTTCTGATTGGTCTGGAGGAAGTGTGCGGTTGGAGTTGAGAGCTTAATGTAATGGGGGCTAGATTGTTTGTCGCTTTGTGGATGATAGTGAGTACCTTATAGAGTATCCTTTGTTTAATGGGGAGCCAATGTAAGTTCTGAAGGATTGGGGTGATATGATCTTTTTTGTTAGTGCTAGTTAGAATTCTTGCTGCTGAATTCTGAACCATCTGCAATGGTTTGATAGTGTTTGCGGGAATACCTAGTAGCAGGGAACTCCATCAACCTATAAAAGCCTGCAAATTCTTGAGATATTAGCTCATGCCTGATTGCTGACCTTTCTATCTTGTTAATGAACTTCATGACTTTTCCAATCTTCTTTCTACTCAAAATGTTTGGTGCCTCTGTCTAATGTGTTTCTCAGACAAGTGATAAGTTCGATGCTTTGCCCTGCACCTGGGCTGTTGCCCCCAAGGTGAAGTAGAAGTGTCTGTGGAGGTGGGAGATTTCACTTAGCATGAAGGAATGTCATGTTCAGTTGGTCTCATCTCATCTCTGTTTCCCATTTGGTTTATTCTTAATAAAACAGTCCTCCTTTTTCCATTTATCAGACTCACCAGGTGATCATGCTTCTCTTCTGTTCACTCTGTCACTAGAAGGGCAGTCCTGGGAACTCTCTGGATTTGGCCTGGAGACTCAGGAATTCCAATGGAATTTCTGGGTCTCCGGGCCAACACCAAAAAACTCTGGGTGAAGTAGCAGGAGTAGGCCCCAGAAGAAAAAGTTGTCAGGGTCCCATGGACTGGCAGGAAAGAGGAGGAGTGTCTGGCTACTGCAGCTGAAAAAGAGAGGCAGCATCAGGTCTATGCTGGGGAAGGAAGGAACTGTTTTGTCAGGTCTTCCAGCTGGAAAAAGCAGGAGCCTGGACTCCTGCAGCACAAAGGAGAGCATGGATCTTGCAGCAGCAGCAACTAAGAGATCCATTGCGTTGGAAGAAGGAGGAACTTGGGTCCCCCATGATAGAAGGAAGCAGGAGATTATCATCTTGTGGTGTTGGAGGTGGTGGGGGGCTGTCACTGGTGGGTGCTAGGTGAGGAGAGAGAATGAGTGTGTGGATGGGTCTGGTTGTCAGAGGGAGAGAAATGTGTGTGTAGGAATGTATGTGTGTGGAAGAGGTAGAAGAGTTAGAATATGTGCATGAAAGGAAAAGAGGGGGAGTATAAGCATGTATGTTAGAATGAGCATGTATGTGTATGAGAATGAACATGTGAATGTTAGTGTATTTATGAGAGAGAGTTGTGTGCGTGCTGCTGCTGCTGCTGCTACTGCTAGCACCCGTAGTCCTCTCTCTATTAACCCTCAATACTCAAGATGGGTGGAAAGCAAAAGTTCCCAGGTATGTAGATAGGTACTGTTGGAAAGTATAAAATAGGGTAGTCATAATTTCCCTTTTCTTCTCTTACACAGCAGACCGCTGCATGGGCTATTGAAAAACTTTTGAAACTCTGAGTGGATCCCTTATTTTTCTCTAAGTTTCTGCTCTTCTCTTCGCTGCAGACTCCTGCCTCTGAGTCTGCAGCTCTCTTCAGAAAACCTCTCTAGGAACTTACTAGGGGGGTCTATAGATCTTTCAAGGAACACTTCAATTTCAGCTCAAAACAAAGGGGTGCCTTCAAAGTTGGTAAAAAGCATTATAATTTGTTTACTACTGGGGGAGTTATGCACAAATGTGAGAACATAATTTGTACAGAATTCCCCTCCAATGCAGAATTCTCATATGTGTTGCATAATTTGTACAGGCCTGGCGGGGCTGCAAGCAGAGCCCATTCCACCATGGAAAAGAGAGGCCCAGATCACTACAGGCGGAGTCCATCCTACGGCAGCTGAAGACAGCCCCAGAATGATAGCATGAGAGACTAAATAAAAGAGAGAGGAAATGTGTGTGTGTTCATGTGTGTGAGAGAGGGAGCCTGTGTGAGGGATTGCTGTGTGAGTGCACGAGAGGGGGCTGGTCAGCATCTCCCACTGACAGTGCATTTTTTTAGGTATCTGGAACAGTTAAACTCAGGTGTAGCACATACCCCCTCCTCCAACCCACCGGTGGTGCAAGAAGTAAAAAACAAAAACCCGTTTCAAAAATCTAATCTAGTTCTCTCTAAAAAGAAAAATTACTATCTGATTGCCTGCTGGACATGCAGATAGCATATTCTACTGAACCATGAACACAGAGTAGCAACTATGGACCAATAAAATTGTATTAGTTCAGTCTTTATCTTCTATATGAGAATCAAAATAGTAGCATCTGCAAATATATAACTAGGTATTAGCTAAGAATATAATAAAACAAAAATTTCATCATGATGATCAGTTATTACATTTCAAACAGATATATATTGCTTCATAAAACAGATAGATAAAAAGAGTGTCTGAGTAAGACTACACCCATGGAACAAGAAAACATGAAGGCAGAGCATATGCTTAAATTCTGAGCACTTCAGTCCATAAAATAAACGGTTGAAAGGGCCATTCTGTTGCAAAAGGATGTGATGTTGTCAATGACAAATATGTTCAGTCCTCTTTACAAGGAATCACCACTGCACTCATGAAGCTGTCATTCAAGCACAGGTTCTGCACTCCCATCATTAACTCAGATGTTTGTGTTTATGAATTAATACCTGATATGAGATGAACAAAAATTCAAATTAAATAATAAAGAAACTCTATGATAAGTGTCACTAACTTCTTGTAATAATCCCTATGTACACTATTCATTTGGATGTCCAATATTGTTTTGTCATAGTTCAAAGAAGCAGTTACATAATGTCCAATCCCGTCTTTGTCTCTTGCTTTTCTATAATATGACACACAATATTCAGACACAAGCAACCTAGGCACTCATTCATCCATTCAGACTGTACATGTACATGTAAGACGATGTCACATAATGAAAGCCCCAAAATGTGAAAGGAAGAAAAGGAGAAGAAAAATTTCACAAGTAATTGTATAAAAATAAAAAAAAACCCCAACCTCCCATATTTCCTCCTTGCCTACAGGGTCATAGATTGTGACTGAATTTAAACAAAAGTTAACAGGGAAAAAAATTCAAGCATCATTCTTTAGCATATTATACTCTAGAACACATTATTGAAAATGTTTTGCTCCTAAAACTTAAGCACAGTGTCTGTTTCACTTAACTTCAGAAGCTATTGTTTATTCATTGCATTTTACTCTTAATCAGTACCAAGGTAAAACCCAATTGTGTTTTTGTCAAACTCTGCGGTTTTTATCTTTACTAAAGATACACAGTGTAACATACTCAGCGTATAATGACACATAAACACAACATATGACAGAGAACCACAAACAGTTATCAAACATTAGAGCTCAAAAAGTAGGCCTTTTAAAAAGCAAATAAATAAATAATTTAGATCCCAAATTAAGCAAAGAAATTAGGATTTTTAAGACAGATCTGCCAAAAAAGGAATAAATGGGGGGGGGGGGGGGGGCTTCATCTCATATACAAAGAAAGGTTAAGTCATTCTTTTAAATCAAATTATATCACAAGGTAAGAACAGCTGTAAGCAACTGAGTTAACTAGAAACATCTTCATTTCTAAGTAATTAAAGTAGAAACAACTACTTTGATTAATTTACACATTAAATAAAACATCTCACTTTGTTCTAACTACATGATTTTAAGCAAAGGAACCGGAACAGTTTACATTCCTTCAAACTTAGTCATAGACAATAAACAGTTCAGGCAAGAAGGTAGGAGGGAAAAACAGCTTACAACCAAACAGATTACTTCCCATCTCTTCTCCCCCTGCTTCTACAAAACCTTTTTGCAAAAACAAATACTACAGCTGCATAATTAATTATAATGCAAACTTTAAATTAGGAGTTAGCACATTCAAAAAGCAATCACAGCTGTTTTGCTAGCAACCTAAACAAGTAAAAGATGAAGCTAATTTCATAGAAAGAAAAAAAATTCAGTGTGTAGAGCCTTGCACCAAAAAACACAAAACTTCAAACCATCATTTCATTTTAGTCTAGTCCTGTATACAGCTGGCCTCACAAAAATCAAGGAAGAGAAACAGCAACTTTCAGGTTATCATCTGAAGCCAGACACCACACTGTTTAAAGTAAGTGTTAGGTGTACCACATAGAGAATAGAAGGAATGGGGTTAGCCAACCCCAACTTCTGTCTGGGAATAATCCCCAGTTTTCCTGGGAGGGGGAAGTAGGTAGTGAATGTGAAATCCAGGGGCTATAACAGTTCTTGGCTGTATGCCCTTTTCTTTTACATCAAAAGCAAATACCATGAAACTTCACTGACTGATAAGCTGGTCCATGCTTCTAATTAAGTGCAGGACTACTGGTTAAAGTCCTGTATTGGATGCATGCATTGGCAACATTATTGCTCCCTCTCCCCTGTGGTGTCTATATCACCTTCTTTTTCATTCTCATAATCAGAGAGGGATTTGGGTTTACAGTGTTCCCAAAGGATTTCTAACTCTTCATCTTTATCAAGTAATTGTTTATTTAGCAGGTCATTTCAGACTTTAAAACCTCATTCTGAGTACTAGCAATTTTTAGCTTCTCAGTTAACAATATGGGGAGCTTTATCTATCTTCTGCCAACTGGACAGAAGATAACTTCTCCTGTATTAATCTATTACAATTTACTTGCTTCGGTTTATCTGTCAAAGGTGCCGATGCAATAATTTTTGCAGAAAGCAGGCACTGACTTTCTTAACGCACACATGACGCCTGCAAGGGGGGGGGGCACCATGCAATAGGCGAATTAGGGGGTCGCGCTAGCAAGGAGGTGCTAGGGTTTCTTGCGCGACCTTATCGCATCCTTGCTAACGCGACCCTGCGGTGGCTGCCGGTTATGAACACCGATGCCGAGTTTACCGGCATCGGTCTTCAATAACTCGGCGGTCTACCGAGGTTTGTTTTTTTTTTTTTTACTGAAGTACAGAAAAGCAGTTTTTTCTGCTTTTCTGTACTTTTTACATGTGCTCAGCTATTAACACCTGCTCCAGGCAGGCGTTAATATCTGAGCAATAAATTTGCATCTGAGACTCACATTTATTTTTTGAATGCAGATGAATGAGTAATAGCCTCATTCACTTGCATTTGCATGTGATGAGCGCTATCTCGTTCACTCCATGTTGGACGAGGGTTAAATAGGAGCTAATCCCCATATTGCATTAGGGGGTGGATTAGCATCTATTTAACCCGTGTCCGACAGCGGGTTAAACAGTGCGCTCGTGTAGGCGCACTGTATTGCATCGGCACCAAAGTACTGAGACTTTGTGACCAAGCACTTGTAATATCTAACAGCAACCATATTAAGGCTGTGCTCTGTTTGTTATTTTTTCGCATTGTGGCATTGATATACTCAGAAATCTTATTTTCTACATATATGAAAGAATGTAAGTCTACCGTGACATTAGGACCCCATGGGTTCTTCCCACATTCTGCTGCAATCTACAAAAGATACTTTCCCTTTGTTTCTACTTTTAATTCTACCTTAATGTCCTTTTGACTTAACAAATGACACCTTCTGTGTCCACACAATGCTAAAGTTAAATACACACAATATTCTGTACTCACTAGGTTTTCTTATGCTCTATCCTGTATTCTGCAGATTTCAAGAAAAATCATTAAAACAAATTATGGTCCCAAAATAATCAAATCTGCTCTTCAAGAAATACACCTAAAGTACATCTGGAATACTGTACTTGTCAATTTTGTTCTGAGTTCAGACCGTGCACAGTGGCAATCTTCCTAGGGGCTTTGACCAGAGGGCTAATCTCACTGGGGTCCTACACTGGCAGTGACCGGAATGGCTTGTCTCCTGCATACACACAGGACTGCCTCATGGGCTTACCCAATGTAAACACACACACAATTACAGGGATTATACCTGGGGGCTTGAACCCAGGAGCTTATTCCCCACACAAATAGCCACACACACTCTTTGATTTAGTACATCATGGTTCCAGGTATTTAGGGAAGTAAGTTCATTTGAGCAATAAGAGGATAGAACACACAGAATTAGATCGTACAGAAGAATTAGTTTCAGATGATAACACTTCTGGATCAGTCTTTGCAATCACATCCAGAAGTGATTTCTTCCTCTCTTTCTAGCTATTATTTCTCCTTATACACTAAGGGGCGGATTTTAAAACGAGCGCGAATAGCCTACTTTTGTTTGCGCTCCAGGCGCAAACAAAAGTACGCTGGATTTTAGTAGATACGCGCGGAGCCGCGCGTATCCGCTAAAATCCTGGATCGGCGTGCGCAAGGCTATCGATTTCGTATAGCCGGCGCGAGCCGAGCCGCACAGCCTACCCCCGTTCCCTCCAAGGCCGCTCCGAAATTGGAGCGGCCTCGGAGGGAACTTTCCTTTGCCCTCCCCTCACCTTCCCCTCCCTTCCCCTACCTAACCCACCCGCCCGGCCCTGTCTAAACCCCCCCTTACCTTTGTCGGGGGATTTACGCCTCCCAGAGGGAGGCGTAAATCCCCGCGCGCGAGCGGGCCTCCTGCGCGCTGGGCCGCGACCTGGGGGCGGGTACAGAGGGTGCGGCCACGCCCCCGGACCGCCCCGGGCCGTAGCCACGCCCCGTACCCGCCCCCAAAACGCTGCCGACACGCCCCCAAAACGCCGCGACGACCGGGCCCGCCCCCGACACGCCCCCGACACGCCCCCCTCGGAGAACCCCGGGACTTACGCGAGTCCCGGGGCTCTGCGCGCGCCGGGAGGCCTATGTAAAATAGGCTTCCCGGCGAGCAGGGCTCTGAAAATCCGCCCCTAAGGGGTAGATGCGCGCACACATGGACGTGCGATTTTATAACATGCACACACTGCTGCGCGCGTGTTATAAAATTCCGGGTCGGCATGCGCAAGGCAAGGTATAATTTTGCAAATATGCATGGCAACGCATTGGGGCCTTCCCCAGTTCCCTCCTAGTCCGCTCCAATTAAGGAGCGGACTGGGAGGGAACTTCCCAACCCCCTACGCTAACCTCCCTTCCCCTATCCTGCTCTCCCCCATCCATAGAAACATAGAAATGACGGCAGAAGAAGACCAATAGGCCCATCCAGTCTGCCCAGCAAGCTTTCACACTTATTTTCTCATTCTTATCTGTTACTTCGACCGCTGAGTTCAGGGCCCTTATTGGTAACTTTTTGATTCTAATTTCCTTCCACCCTCGCCATTGATGCAGAGAGCAGTGTTGGAGCTGCATCAAAGTGAAGTATAAGGCTTAATGTTTGAGGGTAGTAACCGTCGTATCGAGCAAGTTACCCCGATGTTTGTATACTCATACTGCTCAGATCAATGCCTTGTTAGATGTTGTCTGGATGTAAATCCTATTTCTTCATTCCCCCCTGCCGTTGAAGCAGTGAGCTGCGCTGGATATGCATTCAAAGTGAAGTATCAGGCTTAACTTTTAGGGGTAGTAACCACCGCAATAAGCAAGCTACTTCCACGCTTATTTGTTTACCTAGGCTGTGCAATTCAGTCCTTGTTGGTTGTTGTCTGAATATAAATCCTCTTTTCTTCATTCTCCCTGCCGTTGAAGCCGTGAGCTGCGCTGGATATGCTTTCCAAGTGAAGTAACAGGCTTAATTGGTTTGGGGTAGTAACCACCGCAACAAGCAAGCTACTCCCACACTTATTTGTTTACCCAGACTGTGCTACCTTGTTGGTTGTTGCCTGAATGCAAATCCTCTTTTCCACATTTCCCCCTGCTGTTGAAGCACAGAGCAATGTTGGAGTCGCATTAACCGTGTGAACATTTATTGAATAAGGGTATTAATCACCAGGTAGTAGCCGTCATTCCCGCAAGACATTCCCATCCTCCAGGCTTTATGGATCCACAGTGTTTATTCCACGCCCCTTTGAAATCCTTCACAGTTTTGGTCTTCACCACTTCCTCCGGAAGGGTGTTCCAGGCATCCACCACCCTCTCCCTGAAGAAATACTTCCTGACATTGGTTCTGAGTCTTCCTCTCTGGAGTTTTAAATCGTGACCCCTGGTTCTACTGATTTTTTTTCCAACAGAAAAGGTTTGTCATTGACTTTGGATCATTAAAACCTTTCAAGTATCTGAACGTCTGTATCATATCACCCCTTCTCCTCCTTTCCTCCAGGGAATACATATTTAGATTCTTCAATCTCTCCTCATAAGTCATTCGATGAAGACCCTCCACCTTTTTGGTCACCCTTCTCTGGACCGCCTCCATCCTTTCTCTGTCCCTTCAGAGATACGGTCTCCAGAACTGAGCACAGTGCTCCAGGTGAGGCCTCACCAAGGACCTGTGCAAGGGAATAATTACTTCTCTTTTCTTACTCGATATTCCTCTCTCTATGCAGCCCAGCATTCTTCTGGCATTAGCTATCGCCTTGTCACACTGTTTCTCCGACTTCAGATCGTTAGACACTATCACCCCAAGGTCTTTCTCCTGCTCCGTGCACATCAGCCCTTCACCCCCCATCGAATACATTTCTTTCGGATTTCCACACCTCATATGCATGACTCTGCACTTCTTGGCATTGAATCTCAGCTGCCATAACTTCGACCAGTCTTCCAACTTCCTTAAATCCCATCTCATTCTCTCCACTCCTTCCGGCGTGTCCACTCTGTTGCAGATCTTAGTATCATCCGCAAATAGACAAACCTTACCTTCAATCCCTTCCGCGATGTCGCTCACAAAGATATTGAACAGGACCAGTCCTAACACCGACCCTTGCGGCACTCTGCTCATCACCGCTCTCTTTAGAGTAAGTTCCATTTACCATCACACATTGTCTTCTGTCCTTCAATCAGTTTGCTATTCAGGCCACCACCTTGGTACTCACACCCAAGCTTCTTGTTTTATTCACATGCCTCCTGTGCAGGACCGTATCAAAATCTTTGCTAAAATCCAAGTAGATGACATCGAGTGCTCTTCCTCGATCCAATTCCTTAGTCAGCCAATCAAAAATGTCTATCAGTTTTGTCTGACAGAACCTTTCCTTGGAGAAACCATGCTGCCTTTGGTCCATCAATTCTGCTGCTTGTAGATAGTTCACTATTCTTTCCTTCAGCAGCGACTCCAATACTTTTCCCACCACCGAGGTGAGGCTAACCGGCCTGTAGTTTCCCACCTCCTCTCTGCTCCCACTCTTGTGAAATGGGACTACTATCGCTCTTTTCCAATCACTTGGCACCACTCCCGTTTCCAGGGATCTATTGAATAGGTCACACAGCAGAGCTGCCAGCACATCTCTGAGCTCCCTAGTATCCTGGGATGAACCTCATCAGGCCCCATGGCTTTGTCCATCATAGCCGTTCCGAGGACGCCAGAGAGGTTGGCTTGTAGACGCGGTGGTAGCCATCTTGCCCAGGTAAGCGGGAGGAGCTGTGAATAAGGTGAGGCAAACGGGGTGAAGCTGTCGAGGACCAATGGATGCAACAGTTAATTGCTTACTTTCTCACCATAGAACTACTGACATAACTACGGTAAACAGATTATTGTCTGTTCGTAAGCATTTCACAGTGCAAAACAGTAAATATGAGTTCACTGAGAGGTTGGCCTGTGGCCTTCAAATTAGTCTGTGTCTGGGTAACAACTCTGAATCCATACAGACTAACCTCTAAATACATCCTCAGCTAAAGTAGTCAAAAGTAATTCCATTACAGAGGGGAAGAGAGAGATAGTGGAGAGCGGAAGAGTTGGGGTCTGAGAGGTCAGAGTGAATGGGTTCTGACCAGGGAAGAAGGCACCTGCATCTGAGCAATTTTTCTGTATTACCTTTTAAATTAAATTACCCAAGAGACTGTGATTTGTATTGTGTTATTTGTATCAATATAAAGTGTGCAGAATTTTAAAGTTTTGTGTGCAAAATTCCCCCGGGAGTATTGTGTACGAAGGACGAGTTTTTCCGCAGATAAGCAGGCTGAATTAGCCATGCTTTCTGGGCGTGCCCCCTGGTGGCTTTTGGTGGGAACTTCTCCTAGCAGCAATGTTTTGCTGCTGCATGCCTGCGCAGTGCCTTACTGCGTGGCTAACGGTCTCCCCTCAGTTTTTTGCTTTCTCCACTTGTGATCGGATGCAGATTCTTCTCTCACTGTCTCCTCTCTTTGCATCTCTCTGAATCTGAGAACCCCCAAAAACACTTTTCAGTGGTAACCATGGCTCCTATGTGCTCTGGTTTTCAATTTTGCCGCTATGGCAAAATCATGTTTGTGACAGACAGATACAAGGTTTGATATGACGGCCTGCCGAGACCGCGGGAGAATGTTCCCCAGTAGCAAAGGGCCATGAAAATCGCCCGTCTTCAGGAAGGGGACTGCGATACATCGGGGTCCTGTGCCCCTCAATGATTGACCCACTCTTCCCCAGTGAGGGAACCCAGCAGGTCCAAAGTCACAAAAAGGGCCTCCTCCCTGCAACCCTCCTCCAAAACAAAGGACTTGGAGGGCAGAGGTAAGGCCAGAGAGCTCCCTCTTAGATGGCCTCAACAGAAGCCGGCCTCTGGCTCAGCCTGGACCCAGGATGCATTGTCAGTGCCGCAGGGTTCACTGTTGTGGCATGGAGATGCGCTGCTCCAGGCCCGAGAACTAAAGCATCGTGCGTTGGCCGATGCAAAATCCCACTCAATGCACTCGACGCGGGGCTCCGATGTCCCAACACTCTCAATGTCAGCACCCACGCCGACGTACCTGACACCACGTGGTGCATCGGGTGATCCACCGATGTATACAATGCACCCTTTTACGAAGCATGAAGAAGCTAAGCAGAAAACCCGCCATGTCTAGCACTGATCCTCAGATCCTACATGACACGCGGCCCCACGGAGTTCCAAGTGTAAACCCCCCAATTCTCCAGATACTGTTATCGGACCTAGATTATTCTGGGGAGTCAGAAGGGGACGTCCCCCATCTTTCACACCGCTCCTCTTCCTCCACCGCCGCCAGAAATGATGACCAGACACAACAATCAGATAGGAAGTCTTCTGCTTCTAGGCAATTATACACAGACTCCTCTCGGGAGCCTCCCCACCTCTAAAAAGGAGGAAAACTGCTAAACCACCCAATGAACTCAAAGGAGTAGCCTTACAAACATTGCCCCAGTTCACTGAGCTTCTTCAAAACTTTTTCGATTCAGTAGTCCTTGTGTAACAGCCTTCTGAATTCGGAAGAGGATCAAACTTCAGGGTCGGACTTCCATAAGTGGATGGTGGGCGATCTAGAAGAGGGCCTGCGTCACCTTTTACGTACCATCTATGAGGGCTTTGATCTATCAGCCTGGACCTCAGCAGCTACTATAGCAGCACTTCACATAGCGTGGCTTCTGGCAAGTGCAATCTGTGAAGATGTCCATGACAAGCTTGCTGATCTCCCCTGCAAAGGGGATAACTTATTCAGCAACTAACTTCATGAAATGGTGTCGCAACTTAAGGAACAGTGTGGCGCAGTATCATCCCTAACATTGTTCCCAGATCAGCCTACCTCGAAGCACTATTACTTCTTACTTCTCCTACAGGAGACCCTTCTATCCCTGGTGCTCTTACAAACCATACCCACCATACCATCCTCCAACTTATGCCAACCAGAGGGCTCAACCACCACAAACACAACCACAACAAGGCTGGCCCTGGACCCACACTAACTCTCAAGCCAGCCCCAGCTGCAGTCCCCAAAACCAGCTGTCTTTTTGATCCAGCCACAGCTACCGTAAGCAGTAAGTGGACATCAGCATGGGGACAGATTATGTCCAACTATTGGGTCCTCAGCATCATCCAAAACGGTTACCATCTCAATTTCAGAACACCTCCCGTGTTACCACATTTGACCCCTCCTGCTTGGGAGGTAGATACTCTCTTCCTTTTACGGGAAGCCAAACTCTTCCTGAGCCAAGGGGAGATACAGGAAGTTCCCCATTCCCAGCGATTTCTGGAGTTCTATTCACAATATTCCTCATACCCAAGAAGAGTGGAGGACTGCAACCAATTCTGGATCTCAGAGCACTGAACAGATTCGTGATCTGGGAAAAATTCAAGATGATCTCTCTCAAGAGTATCTTATCCTATCTACAGCCCAGAGACTGGATGTGCTTGCTGGACCTCAAAGTTGCTTATGCTCACATTCCCATACACCTCTCTTCCTGGCGTACCTGTTCTTCCAAATTCAAAAATAACACTATCAATATCAAGTTCTACCTTTCGGCCTCTTATCAGCGCCCAGGGTTTTCATGAAGTTTCTAGTGGTAGCTGTTACCCACCTTCGAAAGGAGGGCATAAGTCTTCCCCTACCTCGACAATTGGTTTCTAGTAGCCCTGAGCCCGGATCTGATTCGCATCCATCAAATTTGAGTTCTATCTTGTTTGTTTGGAAGGCCTGGGCTTCCTGATAAACTACGAGAAATCTCATCTCAACCCTTCTCAGACACAATTTATAGGTTCGCTCATCAACACACAACTCTGCAAAGCCTTCCGCCCGGAAGACAGGATCAACACATTTTGAACCCTGAGATATCTAAAACAACCTGCTGTGCACAAAATCCTAACACTCCTGGGTAACATGGCGGCAGCCAGTTATGTAATACCTCTCGCCTACCTCCACATGTCGTCTCTAGTGGGGCTTAAAGTCCCAGTGGTCCCAGCATTCTCGCCCGGTGTTGCGAAGAATAACACTAACCCGCTCGATGTGAGGGATGTGGACTGGTGGTTGCGACCAAAAAATCTACACTCAGGTGCCCGTTTTTGACTTCGCCTCACCAAATCATACTGACTACAGATGCATCCACGATGGGGTGGGGGGCCCAAGTAATGCATCTAAAGACTCAAGGGCTATGGTCGCCGGCGGAGCGGAACTTCCAAATCAACCTACTGGAACTATGAGTCATTCGCTATGCCGTTTGCACTTTCTCATGGCTTCTTGCACACAAATCGATCATCATTTACACGGACAACCAGGTAGCCGTGTATACTTAAACAAAGAAGGAAGGGCTGGTTCCAGGATTTTGTGCAAAGAATCTGTACTACTACTGGAATGGGCGCTGGCGTGCTCGATACAGCTTCAAGCCACTTATCTCACCGGTGTGCAGAACTCTGAAGCAGACAGACTCGGCCGTCTTTCATCCCTACGAGTGGGAGCTAAACAGGGAAGTGCGTCCTACAACTTTTGCTGGTGGGGAACACCTCTAGTAGATCTCTTTTGTCACAGAACGCCATGGTTCTGCTTCCTCTATCCGAGCAACAAAAAGATAGCTCAAGACGCCTTCCTCCTACCATGGTCAGAGAATTGTTTCTATGCATTCCTGCCAATTCCACTGATAGGATGGGTATTACAAAAATGCATGATGGACAACTCTGATCTCATTCTCCTTGCCCCAGCATGGCCCGACAACCATGTTACGCCTACCTAGTTCATCTCTCCATACAACCGCTGATTCCCCTCAGAAACAGGGTTGGCCTCCTATCACAGGAAAAGGGAACACTAATACATCCCATGCAAGACTCCCTTCACCTGACAGCGTGGAGATTGAAAAGGAGGTATTAACACTATTAATAGTCAATGGGTGCAGATGAAATCCAGTGAAATTGCAGTTACATTTTGTTTGCTTTAAAGTTATTCAAAATATTAATATTAGAGAGAAATTATAAATAATAATTAGACATTATTATAAGGACCATCATACCACCCTCTGCGGATACTGGGATCACTTTTTGTTAGTCTTCCAGTTTTTTCACTGCATTAGGGTCCTCTTTAATCATAGGTCTAAGAAACGTAATTTTGGGGTTTTTTTTTTATTTTATCAGATTTTCATTATTTTTAAATTTTAAGTAAAAAGCGAGATATTTCCCCCATCTTGCAAAGCCCGATGCGATATCACGTTTAGCATTCACTATCTCAGTAAGGAGGTATTAAGCCATCTTACCATTGCTCGTGACATCCAAGATATCCTAATCTCAGCAAGGAAACATTCCATGAGGAGGAATTATGCAGCCAAGTGGTCACGGTACTGCCACTGGTGCGCAGCGGCGTCTCTGGACCCCTTCTGTTCTTCCCCAGAATTACTTAAATACCATCACCTATTATTTCAATCCAGTCTTGCTATCTCATCCATCAGGGTACACCTCCATGCCAACGCAGCATACCATTCCTCCATGGAGGGCGTCTCCATCTCTACGCATCCTTTAATTTCCCGCTTCATGAGGGGCGTCTTATGGCTCAGGTCCCCTGTGACGCCCCCCTCCATTCCTTGAGACTTGAATGTTGTCCTTGAGACACTGATGCTCCTTTCAACTGCTAGGGAAGGTCGACTTGAAGTTTCTAACCTGGAAGGTACTATTTCTCATTGCCATCACATTTGCCCGATGGGTGGAAGAACTGCAAGCGCTGGTGCAGTTCTATCATGACAGTCACCCTGCAAACACATCCATCCTTTGTTCCCAAGGTGGTTTCAGCCTTCCACCTTAACCAAACAATCACACTGCCAACCTTTTTTTCCAAAGCCTCATGCCTCAGAAAGGGAGGCACTATTACATAAACTGGATTGCAAGAGAGCCCTGGCTTATTTATATGCAAAGGACCCATTCCCCTTGTAGGCCTTCACAATTTTTTCTCTCCTACAACCTGAATGCCCAGAGACTTCCAGTGACTAAACGGATGCTGGCCAGCTGGTTAACACAATGCATCGACTTCTACTATCACAGCCGATCAGAAACTCTGTCATCGAAGGCTAAAGCCCACCAATTAAGGGCAGTAGCAGCTTCCATAGCCCACTTGTGTCAAGTCCCTCTGGTCAACTCTACACACTTTCACCTCCCATTATTGCCCACAATGGCATGCCAAGTCAGACGCCCAAATGGGCTACGAAATTTTAAGTCATGCTATTAATCCATAGAGCTGTCCACCAAACTGACAGGTTTCTCCGCAAAAAAAAACCAAACCAAAAGAAGGAAGATACAGACAGATAGTAAGGGACACACGGACTCGAAGCTCAGCTTCTTTAATGTTACCCATTATCTGTGCTCCAGAACCTTGAGCTGGGGACTTCCAAAAAGCATGGCTAATTCAGCCTGCTTATCTGTGGAAAAAAGCAAGTTTGCTTACCATAAACGGTCTTTTCTGTAGATAGCAGGATGAATTAGCCATGCGTCCCCACCCTCCTCCCTGAACACTCTGTTTTCTTCTCGATCTATCAACCTACTCTCTTATACTCCTTTTTCTGTACTTTGAGTCCAACTGAGGGGAGACAGCCGCGCGGGAAGGCACCACGCAGGCATGCAGCAGCAAAACTTTGCTGCTAGACGTTGCCGCCAGGGGGCGCCCCCAGAAAGCATGGCTAATTCATCCTGCTATCTATGGAAAACACCGTTTACGGTAAGCAAACTTTACTGGAGAGCCCAATAGAGTCCCTACATGACGACTTGCCTTCTAAGTAACTGTTTTTATTCAGGAGCTCATTGTGCACAATTCATGCTACTATTACATTTATTGACAGTGTTTTTTCATTTTTGTAATCTGTTCTAATAGTCCTTAAAGCAGGTTTTTCAACAAATTGTCATAAACCTCCCATTTGAAGAGTAATGAGCTGTCTATTGTAGCAAAGCTAATGCCCTTTCCAGCCCTGTGACATATCCATGCTGGTGTGCTTTACAGCCGTGTCTGCACCATTGGATGCACGTGCCATGACCGAGGGCGCTTCCGGGAAAAGAAGAAAAGGAGCTATGAAATCAATTCAGTAGTGGGGAGAGTCTGGTTTAAATTACACAGACAAATTAAGCAGTTATTACATTGCTCTGAAAAACATCTGGCAATCAGGGTCCAAGATCAATGCTAAAACACATTCAGGCCAATACAATTCAGTGCGCTCAGCTGAGCGAACTGTTTAACCCACGGTTGGATGCACGTCCACAACTCTTTATACCATGAGGGGTTTAGTGTGTCGAAAACGTGCATCCAACCCCCCCCCCCCCCAAAACTAATAGCGCTCATCAGATGCATATACATGTTGATGAGGCTATTAATTATTCACCCCAGATTAAAAAAAAGGAAAAGTGCACCCAATCTGTATATTTAACGCTCATAAATTAACGCCAGCCCAGAGCAGGTGTTAATTTCTGAGCAGCCCAAAAAAGTGTACAGAAAAGCAGAAAATATTGCTTTTCTGTACATTTTCCAACTTAACTTCCAACTCTTCTACTCGGTCTCCCCGCCTCTTCGACCAAACCTCTACAGATGCTGCAAAAAGCAGCAGCCAGGATCCTTACAAACACATGGCGCAAGGACCACATCACACCTATCCTAAAAATCTTACATTGGCTTCCTATTCAACATAGAATACTGTTCAAAGCTCTCACTATCATCCACAAATCGGTCTACCAACAATCCTCTCTCCAACTCACCTTCCCTCTGGAACTACATACATCTTCAAGACCAATAAGAACTGCCTACAAAAGTAAGCTCATGGCCCCTCCCAACAAATCATCAGTTCACAACTCCATCCACAAGCGAGCATTTTCAACAGCAGGTCCCCTACATTGGAATTCGCTTCCTCAAGACTTACGCCAGGAACAATGCCATTTAACCTTCAGAAAAAAACTTAAAACCTGGCTGTTCACACAAGCCTATCGTTGAAGGATTCCATATTAACCAACTCTCTCTCACCCTCCAACCACCCTTCTCACTCCCCGCACTCCCAACCTCTTTCCCTTTTCCACTCGCAACCTCTACCCACCCTTTTCCCTCACCCCCGCCACTCCTCCCATTTGACATACCATGTATATTCCAGCTGTATATATTCCATATATATATATTTCCATGTATATTTCCGCTGATTATAATCCATGTTTTTGTATTATTAATTTATTGTTTTATGTTAATTTATAGTTTGTAATTTTGTTAACTTATTGTTCAATTACTTAATTCTGTCCTATCTTCCGACATCCATGTTTTTACTCTCCCTGTTTTAATGTAACTTCTCTTTTCCACTTATACGTTAATTGGTTTTTCCCCTTGTTCTAATGTAAACCGGTACGATAAGACCTGGTCTTGAGTGTCGGTATAGTAAAAGAAGTTAAATAAAATAAATAAAATAAATAATATCATGGCGATATTAAGTCAGAGGAATGAAAAGGTAAAAAAAAAAAAGTGTGCCAGCGGCCAGGTTAGGAAAAGCTCAATTAATGAGCGTCCATTTTCCTAATCCTTGGCTGTGCACAGGTTAGGAAAACAAATGCTCGTAAAATTCCTAACCTGATAGCTACCTCTCTTGGGCGTCCGCTGTTAAGGAGGCACTAGGGGTGTGCAATTGTCATTTAAATATTGTTTAAATGACAATTGCACCCAGGAGAGGTGGCTGGGCACGCGTTTGGAAAGCGGGCGCTCAACACTGAGTGGCTGTTTTCTGCATGTCTTTATTGTATTAGCCTGTTTGAGTTTGTCGTTTTTTTTTGGCTTTTTGCAGTTGTCCCAAATTGGGGGGAGGTAAATATCAAAAAGGCACTCACCCGGCTGTTCGCGTGGGCAAAATAGGCAGCTAAAATTATGCACGGGCTCCATAGCTTGCGGACGTGAGTGCAGTTAGGTTGGGGGGGAGGAATCGGCACGTGTACGTTTACATTTCCAGAGGTAGATTTGCTAATTTGTCCCCACAAGATGCAAATCCATGGAAGCTTCCTTTAATGCGTGGACTTGCGCTTGCTAATTGTCAAAGAGGAACTATGTGGATGACTTTTTTTCTTTGATACTTTGCAGAAAGTACTTTAGTTAAAAGCGTACAGGTAGTTTGCAATTCTGTGGGCTGCTTGAAAATTGCCTGCTAAAGAATTGGCAAAAGTTACCCATTACTTGTCAATTTAGAAATTGTGAGATTGGGACGGTTTGTCTGGCTAAATTAGGGATGTACCCTGACAAACCAGGGGATATGGAAATCCCACCATAGTGACCAGGTGTGCTTTTTATCTGGGTGAGATTTTAGCTGGATAGAACTTAATTGGATAAATCGGGGAGTGCTTAGAGGTGGGCCAGACTTACAGCTTGATACAGTAAAGTGGGGCCGCGGTTACCCTGCTCCTAACCCGCTTTCTACTCACTTTTCGGCCGCGTTAGTCCAACCCGCGATACACTATCCCCTTTAACCCATTCTTACCGCCTCTTTAAATCCCCGGGTAACCCCTTCCGCACGCGGCATGTATATCAGATGTAAACGATCAAATTAGCTATTCCCTACCATCCAGTAACGCGCGCCCCGACTATCGCTATTTTACCCTGCCGTTTTGCCGCGCGTTTAACCTGCTAACTTACCGCCTACCCTTACCCCTGCATTAGAAGCAGGGGTAATGGTAGACGGCAAACTTTCCCCCAAAAGAAACCAAAAATCCCCTCCTCCCGAAGCGGCTCGACATGTGGCAACTTACCTTTTGTTGCTTTTCAGCCCCTTCCCTTCTCTGCCGCCCTCCAGAGGGGGCAGCCGGGGGCGAAAGCGGCTCGCAGAGGTCCCCCCCGCGCAGGTCCCGGTTCTCCTGGCTCGGCAACAGCTAGGGCTCCATCGGCCCGTCGATTTGGGCGCTCCAGCCTAACCTCTGCACAGCTCCCAGACTTTGCCAAAAGATGGCACCCAACTTGCCTCCCCTCCCCTTACAGTGTCCATAAAATTTATCTAGCACGAGTCTGGAAACCCACCTTACTAGCCCTCCCCCCCTACACAGCACCTAGAAATCTGCCCAGTGTACCCCAATCTAACAATTCTCACTGTCCCCATTATCCAAAGTACGCCGAACACTACCATCACCTGGATTAAGGGTCCTAAAACCAAGAGAGGGTTACACATAAAAGGAATTCCACTGATAAGGGTGAAGGGGATTTTGATGAGTGATCGGAAGGTGACAGGCAGTGCAATTTTATGGCTCATAATGGGATGAGTAAACCGAGGTCTTTGGGTCCTTTTTTGTAAGCTGCACAGTGTTTGATCATTTTAACTTCAAAAGTCTTGTGTTCCTGGGCTGCGTTAAATGTTTCTTTAAATTATCCTTATCATAAGGTCATTTAACCCGGATTTTCAGCTGCACTTAGCCAGATAGTCTGCTATTGAATATATCTGGCTAAAGTAACCTGGGTAACTTTAGATTAGTGATTTTTTTTTTCCTCCCAACTAGACTTACCCAAATAAGCATTTATCATGGTCTGGCAGGCTGGATTCTGATACTCCCCCAGCTGGAGCAATACCAGGAGTTCAGAGCAGGGCAAGGTCTTCTGTCTGGCCAGCACCCTCCCCCATGGATTAAGCCTGCAGGTCCTGGGAGCCGGCATGATTTTCCTGTCATGGTTCTTGATGGGGGTCAGGCAGGAACGGAACAGAAGGCAGGGCTGGAAATGAAGACAAGGTCTAGAACTGGTGACAGGCAGTAGCTGGAGACAGCCTGGTCCTGAAGACAATGGCTGGACCTGGAGGGCCGGCAGTAGTGGGAGACAAGGGCTGGAACTGAAGGCCCACAGAGAGCAGGGCCATAGCGGGAGGGTTGGGTAGGACAATACAAGGATTGGACTGGACAGGACCACAAGAATGGAAAGAATATACAAACACGGGCAAACAGGAAACTAATGCAAAACAAGGTACTTATAAGACAAGATAAGGGAGAAATGGACAAGGAGGCCTAAACAGGCTGCAAGGCAGAATGAGACTAGAAGGCCCAAAGACCACAAGGCAGGGTAAGAAGGCAAAGGAGGCCACAGGATAAGACAAAGTGAGACCAGAAGGGCACAGGGGTCATGCAGAAGCAACGCAAGGTGGGCCAATGCAAGGAGCCAAGGTGACTTGGAAGAGACACTGAGTTGAGGGAGAAGCAGGGCTAAATAGAGCTGGCCTTATGCATCATGGAGCCATCAAGTAAGTGGCTAGATTGAGAGTGTGGCTCAGTGAGGACCTCTGCGCGTGGGGGGGGGGGGGAGGGGGGCTGTTTAGCAGTGAGGATTGTAACAAATTTTATCAAGCTAATTCTGAATATCTGTGCTAGCTGGAAAAGTTTTAGACATTCCCCTGGAATACTCCCTGCCTCTTTATCTCGCTATATTTTTGCCAGGTAATGATTTTTTTGGTAAATGTTTACTGGTTGACTTATCAGCCATGTTTCTGGCTTAAGAACATAAGATATGCCATACTGGGTCAGACCAAGGGTCTGTCAAGCCCAGTATCCTGTTTCCAACCTGTGGACCCTTGAACAATTTTAATATTTTGAAGGGGGTCGGGGGTACATGTCCCAACCAGGGGTATTTAGGAAATTCAGGCTGTAGGCTCTTTTACTACTACTATCACTACTACTTAATTTTTTTATATTTCACAGAAGGCCAGAAGCAGGTCTAAATTTTTCCAGCTAAGGGCCAGATATTAAAGCTTTTCTCCCATTTTGTGTCTATGGGGAAAAACCCTTAGGGGTTTGCCGTTGTGCCGGGGGATCGTGCGCCGGCACCCTGCCGGCACACGCGACTTGCTCCTGCTCCTTGGCAGGAGCAAAAGGTAAAACAAAAAAAAACTGGGGTAGTTAGGATAGGGATAGATGGAGGGCAGGATAGGGGAAGGGCGGTTAGGGTTGGGGGTTGGGAAGTTCCCTCCCAGTCCGCTCCTTAATTGGAATGGACTGGGAAGGAACTGGGGAAGGACCCAATGTGTTGCTGCGTGTACTAGCAAATTTATATCCCCCCTTGTGTGCGCCGACCTGAAATTTTATAACATGCGTGTGTGCGCCAGGTAGCGAGTGCACATAGAAGCGTGTGCATAAGTTTGGAAAATCTACCTTTAGTGAATTGGATACCAAGTTTGCTAGATAAGTTAGGCATGCCCCAGAGGCAGCCTTCCCCCTTCTCCTTTTTCCAAAAGGTTCCAGGTCAGCAACCTCGCGTGACCTGGCAGAAAATCACCTCTGACCAAGGTAGCATCAGCACCACGGCGGCAGAGAGAGCACCCAGTATAAACCATCCTGTTGGTTTCTTGTATCCAGCTATTTGCTATTGATTTAGGTTTTGTAAAGCAGGGTCAAATGTGCTGGAAGGTTGCTAAGCGTGCATAAGCACAAGAACACAAGTCATCTCCGTTCTGTGACGGGAGAGGGCTAGAATCCAGCACTAGGAACCTGGGGAAGCCTTCACAGCCTTTGTCATGAAACCGATGCGGGAAAGCTTGGCTGGCTACCTGGCCGCACGCGCTGCTGTCGCACTTGTTCTTGCTGGCAGTCCGCACGCTGCTAGGTAGCTCACAGTATTGGCTCCTGGGAAAGGATGAGCTGTCACCACTCTAGGTTTGTGTAGGTTTGTGTGGAGAGTGGAGGTCTCTTGAGATAAGGCTGTTCATTATGCTTCCTGGAGAACCATTAAATTTCTATCAGCGCAATGCGATCTGCTCCTTGGGTGAAGGCATTTTTTTTTTTTCCTTCTGCATTCCTGAGCCATCCAGACTCTACAAATAGTGTGAATGCAGAAATCTGTAAGTAGTAACACCAGTTTTCATTGATGCAGGATGGAGTAATAGTTTGGGATTAGCAGCACAACAGATCACAGGCCTGATGCATTATATACAGTACAGTAAGCAGTTCTGTGCATTAGAGCTAAGGCTGCAGAAGTGTCCAGAGGCCGTGTGTGTGTAGTTTATTTGATTGCATGGTTTCAGTTGAAATTTATTTTTAAATTTTATTGAATCTTAATCCTAGTGACGTTTGATAGCAGTGACATCGGCATATAATCCCATTTTCAGCCATTTTTATTTTTGCCAAGGCTTGATTGCAAAGAAATGTGATTTTTGAAAAAAATAACAAAATGTTGCTTATTTACAAGGGTATAAAATGTTCGTTATGCTGGCTAAACCTCCCCATATGGAAATGGAAGCGAGAGAGTGTATGATTAATTTTCTGGAGTTTTAAATTCATGGCATGGAGTACGTGTGGCTGAATTATTAAAAACCCTGTCTAAACATTGATTAGGTTTGAGTAGCACGGCAGTGAACTGCCACACAAAGGCACAGTTATCTTAAAGGTGCAGCTTTGAGCACGGTTCCATATTCAGAAACCCGCTGAGCTGGTAAGGTATATTTGGTTAAATTATCCGGATAACTTTTACATGGCCATCCACTGACACTTATCCGGCTTACAGTGCTGCTGACTATAAAGTTATGTGACTGACCAGAGTTACTCAGGGAACTAGAGACAGCCAGTTTTTAATATCTGTGCTGAGCAGCTAAAGTTTAACTGTACCCCCTCTAGCTCTCCCATTTTATCTGGCTAAATTTTGTGTGTGCAGTGATTTTTTTTCCTAGATGAGGGGGGAATGGAATAGCAAGATTTGGCCAGCTAACTCCCAAAGTTAGCTGGAGAAACCTTTTGAAAATTGTCTGTTTTATGCCATGTTAAAGGATTTGCTGATGTGAATCCAGATAATGCTGTTTTATCTCTTACTGCAGCCTGTCCTGGGCAGTGTGAGTACGCTTGTGCATTGGTGCCTTGGTGACTCTGTGGCTTTGTCAAAGAAACCTGGAGACTTTTTTTTTTTTTTCTTTGTCCAGAACTGCTGCCTAGGTCGTCTAATGCTGTGTATTGGGAATGGATACCAGATTTGTTAGCAGCTGAGATTTTGAACAGAAGTGTGGGGGCAGACCACCCGCTGCCAGGGTGACTTCAGTATTGCAATCCAAGCTCAAATTGTCTGTAAAACGTAGGGATGCTCAGAAAAGAGAAAGCAGCTTGAGATTTGGTAATGGTGAGAGTGTCTAAGTAGGGCAGGGGGAGCTTTCCAGAGCTGTAAATACATAAGTTGCCATCTTAGAGTCCATCAAGCCCAGCATCCTGTTTCCACTAGTGGCCAATCCAGGCCATAAGAACCTGGCAAGTACCCAAACATTAAATAGATCCCATGCTAGTAATAGCAGAGGCCATTCCCTAAGTCAGCTTGATTAATAGCAGGTAATGGCCTTCTCCTCCAAGAACTTGTCCAAAACTTTTTTAAGCCCAGCTACACTAACCGCCCTAACCATATCCTCTGGCAATGAATTCCAGAGCTTAATTGTGTGTTGAGTGAAAAATAATTTTCTCCAAGTTGTTTTAAATGTGCTACTTGCTAACTTCATGGAGTGCCCCCCTAGTCCTTCTATTATCTGAAAGATTAAATAACTAATTCACATGTACCCTTTCTAGACCTCTCATGACTTTACAGACGTCTATCATATCCCCCTCAACCGTCTCTTCTCCAAACTGAACAGCCCTAACCTTTTTAGCCTTTTCTCATAGGGGAGCCACTCCATCCCCCTTTTCATTTTGGTCACCCTTCTCTGTATTTCTCCAGTGCAACTATAACATTTTTGAGATGCAGCAATCAGAATTGCACACAGTACTCTAGGTGCAGTCTCAGGATGGAGCGATACAGAGGCATTATAACATTCTATGTTTTATTCATCATTTCCTTCCTAATAATTCCTAACATTCTGTTTGCAGTACACTGAGCTGACAATTTCATTGTATTATCCACTATGATGCCCAGATCTTTTTCCTGGGTGGTAACTCCTAATGTGGAATGTAACATCATGTAACTACAGCATGGGTTAATTTTCCATATATGCATCACCTTGCACTTGTCCACATTAAATTTCATCTATTTGGACACCCAATTTTCCAATCTTGCAAGGTCCTCCTGCAATTTATCAAAATCCGCATGTGATTTAACTACTCTGAATAATTTTCTGTCATCTGCAAATTTGATCACCTCACTTGTCGTATCCCTTTCTAGATCATTTATAAATATATATGAAAAGCACTGGTCCACGTACAGATCCCTAAGACACTCCACTATTTATTTCAACAGAGAAAACCGACCATTTAATCCTACTGTCAGTCTGCAATCCACTAAAGAACATTGCCTCCTATCCCATGACTTTTTAGTTTTCTTAGAAACCTCTCATGAGGGACTTTGTCAAATGCCCTCTGAAAATCCAAATATTCCACATCTACTGGTTCACCTTTCGCCACATGTTTATTAACCCCTTCAAAAAATGTAGCGGTTTTATGAGGCAAGTCTTCCCGTGGGTAAATCCATGCTGGCTAAGTTCTATTAAACCATGTCTTTCTATATGTTCTGTGATTTTGTTCTTTAGAATAGTTTCCAGTATTTTTCAAGGCACTGAAGTCAGGCTCACCTGTCTAGATAGGTAACAAATATTTACTAATAGATCTGACATTTCATTTTTGAGTTCTTTCAGAATCCTGGGATATATATACCCATCCAGTCCGGGTGATTTGCTACTCTTTAGTTTTGTCAATCTGGCCTATTACGTCTTTCAGGTTCACCATGATTTGGTTCAGTTTAATCGGAATCATCACCTTTGAAAACCATCTCCGGAATTGGTATCTTTCCAAAATCCTCATTAGTAAACATGGAAGCAAAGAATTTGTTTAGTCTTTCCGTGATGGCCATATCTTCCCTAAGAGCCCCTTTAAGCCCTCTATCATCTAACGGTCCAACCCGACTCCCTTACAGGTTTCCTGCTTGGATATATTTTAAAATGTTTTTATTAGATTTTGCCTCTATGGCCAACTTCATCTCAAATTCTCTTTTAGCCTGTCTTATCAATGTTTTACATTTAACTTGACAATGCTTATGCTTTATCTAATATCTTTATATTAATATCTCTAGGGGACTGGACGGCTCATGGCCTTGGCACAGGCTTACAGAGCTTTTCACTTGCAGGTCACTGGTTCAAACATAGTGTGGGTCTATAATGGCTAAAAGTCAGTACTACTTGGAATCAGTTTGGACTCTATGAAACAGGATGATGGTCTTAGTCCTTGTTTCATTGCATAGAAATAAAGGTTAACCAATAAAAACAAAATAAGAGAATACCTTGTTTTCATTGGACAGGTTTCCACATCCACTAGTAAATAATCCACACAAATGGTACCAGCTGCTACCCTACAGTTCTGGGGCCTGATCTACCCTGTCAGCTAAGAATTAATGGACACCAAGACAGAAAAGATAAGAGACCCCAATATAAGGCTCAGGGGAGAAAGAGGAAGGCGAATACTGGCAGCAATCTAGTAAGAAGGGGGGTGGAAAGGAAAGAGGCACACGGAGGAAAAATGGGGACAAGATAAAGTACAATAAATTGAACAGAGCAAGCCAAAGCGCACTGGAAGCTAGAAGAGGCAAAAATGGGGGACATTTTAAAAGGAAAAAATCATTTTTTGGTATCATCCTTAAAGTTGATCAGTGGTGGAGGGGAAAAGCAATCTCTGGGGAGCATGAGGACAGCGTTGCTGGTCTGGAGCCCGTCGCTGGCCAAGTTTCTGTTTCACATACGTAGCTATGATCAGGGGCCAGCCCTGGGATTTCCATGCAGGGTTCCTGCTGCGGGTGGCCTCTCATCTTTGAGGCATGGTGACTTGTAAGTGCGATTTGTGAGAGCAACATACAGCCATGGGCGTGTGGATGCACCAGTGCTAGCAGGACATGCTGAACCCAGCTCCTCTCCTTCCGTGGCATTGCCTGGGACAGACAGCATGCTTCAGTAACCAGTTAGGAAGCTTCTGAACAAAGGGGATAAGGATTGCCCCCATCCTTAATTTCCAGTCTGTTTCCAATGATTCCTTAGTTACTGGAAGCGATTCTCTGGTTTCTAAAGGAAGTAATCTCCATCTTAAATATCCGGTGTGGGTTGTCAGGAGCCCCAGTTATGGATGAATGGAACTGGAGCCCATACGCCTGCATATTTTTTTTTTTACAGTGAAGGGTTTTAGCAAGCCGTGTAGCGACTCAATCTTTCCATGTATCTTCTAATCAGGAACTAATAAGCTGTAGAAAAGTAATGCAATATAAATTAATGCAATTTGCACTTCATGCATATTTACTTATAATATTTTATTACTCTGATCCCTTTCCAGCATTGGTCTTTTTTTTTTGTGTAATCTTTTTTAATGACTTATTATGCGTTTCCTCGCGTCTCCTTTGAGCTTTTGCCGCCAGTTACGAGAATGCTGCCAGGAGCTCCGATTTCCCTGTCTTGCTACTGGCTGGCTTCTAAGGTAGCGTGGGCGGGGGGGTGAAGGGCAAGAAGCATGGGGTGTGATGCCAGCTGCATATTAGGGATGTGCATGGCCACAATTTTTGTTTCGTTTTTTTATTTTCAGTCTGTTTGGCTCAAATTTCATGTTGGTGTTTTTTTTGTTTAATTTTGGTTTTAATTATTTTAGAAAATAGCATACACTCTTTTCCAAAATGAATAGAAACAAACATGTTGAGTCCATTTTCAATTTGTTTCTGATTTAATGAAACAAAACAAAATTGACCACTTTAAATTCAGATTATCATTCCTTTATAAATAATGCTCATCCCTAATGTATATGTGTCTATTGAAAACGTACGTAGGGGAAATCCCCAAACTGGATCCTTTTTTTTTTTACATTTTGGGTGGGGAAGACCCTGCAATTATCATGTTTGGAAAATGTTTTGTATGTTTAATATTTGTAGTACTACCAAATGACTACTGGATGGCATTTTTAGAGATGTGAGCGTTGTAGGTAATGGGGTGATGTGTTTGGGTTAAGGGCTGTGTGTTCCCTTAAGCTTTATTTTAGCCAGTGTTGATGAGCATTAGGGGGCCAGAGATCATGGACTGGAGATATGAGGTGCGTTCTCCCCCTTTCCAGTCACCCCGGCTGTCTCTGTGCTGCTTCACTTCCCCGACCGCATGGCCTAAATTTGGATTCCACTAAAGATGACTCTTAACCGATAGGGAAATCCGTTTTCCATAATTTTATGTACCCCCATCAAAGGGTTGCACTTATAAAGCACAAACCAAAGACAAGCGTAAGCCATTTTTTATTAAAATGATATTAAAAAAGGAAATTGAAGGGCAAGGGGTCTTAATATGAAGTTAGAGGGAGGGAGGAAGGCTGAGGCGGCATGAAGAAATGCTTTACTACTACCAATTATGAGCGCGCTTGGGATGGCTCCAGGGCACTGTGGTAAGGACAGATGGGGGGGATCCCTGGGTATAGGAATTATTCAGCCCTGTTTGCTCAATCACAGGGAACAAAATAGGAACTCAGCAGACTGGGTGGGCCAAATGGTCCCTATTTATGTATGCATTTGTTTCTATTTGGGGGTTGCTTGTTCAATCACTCAAGGCAATTTACAGTACAATCCCTTTATAAATATAACAGCAAGCAAATACCCTGTATATTCATGAAATTACTAAAACAGCAACTCACACACACACACACACATACAGATACCAGCCACTGAGAACAGATAAACACAAAAACTACACAATTCCTTCCACAATATAAAAAACCATTAGCTGCCACATCTACTAGGTTCGTATGTAAAATTGTTTAATTCTTAAATAAAGCTTTCCTGTTTTTCCTTTGTGTATATTTTCACTATTTTAGCCCATAAACGCATTGTTCCCCTAAACACTGAATTTAACTGGACTGCGACATTGCTGCACACGCCTTCCAGAATTTAGTAAAGGCAAAAGATTTGATTGCAGAGTTACATAATCTGGGCTGACCCTCCAGGGCTTGGCAGCACCACGGCTCTGGGGCCCGTGCTGGAGTGGGGGTGGCTTCAGGCTTGTGGTGACAGAGATGAAGAATCAGCGCCTTGTGGAGGGGTGACCCTGCTAGTTGTACGGAGACTCTGGATCTCTCTTCCTGCATTATGATTAAATTGTGCTATAATCCAAGTCGGACACTTTTGGGATGCAGAGAAGTTTGGGGAGGATTTACTATTAGGCAAAACTCAATTTGAACACTGGTGTGATCATGCAGATAAAATGAAGGGTACGATAACTAAATATGTATGGGTTTCTTAATACAGTTCCCATAAGACATCCTATTTTTGTCCTGGCTTGGGAGAAGGATCTGGGGAGGAATGGGATTTCAGTTCTGTGTCAGCGCTTCTGACTGAAAATAGTTATAAAGTGTAAATGCGGTGGCACCTTATTCCTGTTCGCATCCCTTAAGGCTTATCCAGTCAGGGATGATTTGTGCTGTGGAAGGGTTGTGGAGATAGAGGAACCTTTTGTCACATGTGGTGGGGCTGCCCTAGGATAGCTTTGTTTTGGGAGGCAGTTATCTCTTTTGTGCGGAAGATAATCCCAATTGCACTTTCTCCCCAGAAGGTGTTATTAAACTTACCTCTGGATATGCAAATACAGCAAAGTTCTCTGCTTCAACGGCAGGGGAGAAGAAAAAACTGATACTACACACATCCAGCAGAGCTCTCTGCTTCAACGGCAGGGGAGAAGAAAAAAGGGTTCGCACTCACAAAGCGGGGAGTAGCTGGCTTGTTACGGCGGTTACTACCCCAAACCAAATGTGCCTGATACTTCACTTTCGATGCACATCCAGCATGGCTCTCTGCTTCAACGGCATGGGAGAAGACTGATACTTCACGCGTATCCAGCATAGCTCCCTGCTTCAACGGCAGGGGAGAAGAAAAACAACCATTAAGGGCTGTATAACATAGTCTGGGTAAAACAAATAAGCATGGGTGTAGCTTGCTTATTGCGGCGGTTACTACCCCTACTACCCCTAACTTATCAGCTAGATATTCACTTGGATGCAGCTCCATCACTGCTTTCTACATTAATGGTGGGGGTGGAAGGGAAATAGAACCAAGAGCTAAGAGAAACAGATAAGTATGAGAGAAAAAAGTGTGTGAAGCTTGCTGGGCAGACTGGATGGGCCATTTGGTCTTCTTCTGCCGTCATTTCTATGTTTCTATATGTTTCTATCTATGTTTCTATATCCCTACCAGTTTTTGGCTTTTGCTATGTCAGATTGTGATACCTGCACCTTACGAGTTAGCCTCCCATTGGAAATCGGATTTCATTCTGTCCCTGGACGCTGTTCTCAGGAGACTAGAATGGATAATGTGTTTCATACAAACTCACTGCTGTTAAAAAATCATGTGCTCCCTAAGCTTCATAGGGTCTGGGACCCGTTTTTACAGTGGTTGTCTTTGCGACCATAATTTCTTGTGTACCCGTACAAGTGGTGTTCCTTTCACTGGATTCTTGCAGGGGATTTCGGATTTTGTGCACCACCGACTCAGTGGTTCCAGAATGAGAGGTTCTGAGTTGTACCACTGGTTATTTCAGGTGGGAAGGGAGGGTCATTTTTAATCTCTAATGTGCTTTGTATATTATTATTATATTTTATTACTATTATTCCCTAAAATTGCTGTCCAGTTCTGTTGTGTTGATATGACATTTTATTGTATTTTGTTGTCTGTTTTTGCTATAACCTTTTAGTGCTGTACAGCAGTTTTTCTCGAGCTGGTCCTGGAGTACCTCTCAGCCTGGTTTTCTGGATCTCCACTCTGTGTATGAGACATTTTCATACACCGCCTCCATTGCATGCAAATCTGTTTCCTGTATATTCCCTACTCTGAAAAGCAGGCTGGCCAGTGGGTATTCCAGGACTGGCCTGCCAGACATTGTTCTAGGTGAACTGTAGAGAGCAGATTCTGTTTACCATCTGAATCTTTACAGTGAGTCTTCATTCAGTTAGTAGCTCCTGCTTCCTTTCAGATGGGTTGGCAAAGCAGATGTATGTTTGTTACAGTTAATTAAGTTAATTAAAAAAGGATATGGTTCTCTTGTGCTAAGGGTTGAGGCATCAGGCCCCATGTGAATTGGAGCTCTGTTAGATTTAATAACGAGAGGTACATATCATTTTGAGGTGGGGGGCGGGGGGGAAGGCAGTGGAGGGGACTGATTCACTTAAACACACAGTAGCTCAAAAAATAACCACCACTTCCAGCCTCCTCCTTGACCTCCTGTGAAATTGACCAGTTCATGTTCCAAAAAAATGTTTGAATTTTCAGAATAGCAAACGCTGGACTTTGAAAAACCCAGAAGATACAGTTGACTGTTGGATCCATTGGAAATACCCAGCCTGTTTGAAATGCAAGAGAGAACCAACCCTAAAAGACTTATATATCTGCAGTTTATCTGATTAGAAAACTAGAAATTCTCAAACCTCTATCTCTGAATTGTGCAAAAGAGTCAATTTTGCATCCCACAGAGAAGATGATGCTGTCCAATGTAACTAACCCTTTGCTATGACGAAGACTTTCTTCTCTGCAACCTGTCCATCAAGTTAATAGCCTGCCCTTTTCCCTTGTAAAAATAACAAGGGATCTTAGGAACATATTTTTTAAAATTGTTTCCTACTTTTAAGATCTTCACAGAGCCTTCTACTTCTGCCAGAACACAGGTTTACATTATCTGCAGTGGCATGAGGCCAGAGGCTCAGTCATGATCCTTGGTCGAGCCTCTGGCACCTCATAACGCATGGAAGTAATGGCTTGAAAAAAATATATGGAGCTAGCCTGGTGTGCACTGCCATGTAGAGGAGTTGGGCCTGCTTTCCGGGTCGGGTCTTCTCTTCCTTGGATTGACCAGAGCTGGGCGTGCTGAGGAGCCGCAGTGGGAGGGGAGTCAAGCTATAGGTGAGATCTTTGTACAAAAATCAATATTTATTTGTGACTCTGGGCCAGATGCACTAAACCTATTTCCTACCTACACAAAATGGTGAAAACCCCTCAGGGACATCGGTGGTGAAGGAAGCACAGCTCTTGAAAGCTAATGACAAAGGTATGAACGTAGTCCAGTCAGTTGGTATCGGCTAGAACTTGCATGCTGATGTTTTATTTCCACACATGCGATTAAAGGGGAGATCCACGCTCACGTTGCTGGGAGCAGTCATTTTTAAACTACTTTCCAAAGGGAAGGAGGCTTATGAATAGCCATGTCTGTGTGCCCTTCTCCCCCCCAAGTCACTTTTTTGCATTTGGTGTCGTATTCAGTTTCAGTACGATGTCAGGAGGGAAAAGCGGATCTAGATGGAGGAGGGGACCCACTCGTGCATGCCCCGGTAAGCAGGTGCTGTTGGCTCTGCTTGGACTTTCTTATTCTGAGAAGCAGAGCAGTCGGTGCGATAAACCCTTCTATTTCCTACAAGGAAGAGTTTCCTGGATTGCACTGCTCTGCTCTGCTAACATGAAAATCTTACAGGCAGATGAATGAGGAGGAGGATGTGGGATTAAGATCCTAAATCAGATTTGGACGTGCACAGATAGCTACTGCATTACCATGAATGGAGAAACTGTGACAAAAGCAAATTAAGCAGAAAATAGTGCTAAAACAGTCAGGCAGTCCAATTAGCAAAGAATTAAAGTAGCCAAAGCTGGAAATAATAAGACTTTGAACTAATGCCTTCTGAAAGGAAGAGATTTTAAAGAGAAAAGGGCAACCGTAGGTCTATTTGTCTGGCAGGATGTTATCCTTTCTCTTCCTGGTGGGAGGATTTGTAGGGCACCTAGAGAATCTACATGTCTGAGCGTACAAGGCTCGAAGAAACAATAAAAGACCTGGAGGAGATTAAGAAATCTCAGGAAGAAAGATAATGCTTTCTTAGTCTCAGCAAATATTCTTTTAACTTCAGGATCTTCAGAATCCTTTGGGGGTTGATGCAATATTTTGGCGCAGGAAGTGGGCGCTGAATAGTCAGCACCCACTTTCTTAATGCGACCCCAGGCGTCCCCCCCCCCCCTGCGGGCACCATGCAATATTTAAATTAGGGGGTTGCGTTAGCAAAGAGATGCTAGGGGCGCTTGCTAAGGAAAGCCCGAATGCATCGGCCCTCCGCCGGTTAGAGAAACAGGTGCCAAGTTTATCGGCATTGGTTTTCCTAAACGCCACACAGCCAGGGGTTCAGGAAACAGATGCTTGTCAGTTGAGCGTCCATTTCTTGTACCCGATTGCTGGCATTTTTAATTTAAACTTTCTTTTTTAACTTTCTTTACTTTAGTTTTTCCTCCTACTTAATATCGCAACGATATTAAGTAGGAGGCAGTACAGAAAAGCAGTTTTATTTTTTGTGAGTTTCTAGAATTATTGAAAATTTGCTGTTAAAAGTTTTTTGCTTGCATATAATTTGAAATGCAAATAAAAATAAAATTTAAAAAAAAGCAGTTTTTTTCTGCTTTTCTGTACTGGTTTAAGGAGCGCTCAGCTATTAATGCCTGCTCCAGGCAAGCGTTAATTTCTGATTGCTAAATGTGCATCCCAGACGCACTTTTTTTTTTTTTTTTGCATAGGGAGTGAATAGCTAATAGCCTCATTCATATGCATTTGCATGTGATGAGCGCTATTAGATTCACTCCGCGTTGGATGCACATTGTAGAGGCGCTAATCCCCTTATTGCATAAGGGGATTAATTATTTATTTTATTCATTTATTTAAAAGCTTTTATATACCGGTATTTGTAGGAACATCATATCGGTTTACAAGGAACTTAACGCAATACATGGAACATGGTGTGTGGTAACTTGGAAGAGGTAAACAGAAGATGATGATAAAAGGGAATAAACAGTAATAATACAAATATACAATGGTGATAATAGGGAAGATACAAAATGGAATGAAAGGTAATTATGATTATAGTGGAGGTACAATATGGAGTAATTGGGGGTGATTGACATAAAGCAATAAATTATGTATTGTATAAAACAAAGATCAAATATGTTAATGCAGCGCCTATACAAGCCGCGTCCAACTGCAGGTTAACAGTGCACGCGGCTGAGCGTACTGTATTGCGTCGGCCCCTTTATTTGCAAGGTTAACTGCTGTAGTGGAGTCATTGAAGTGTAGTTATTGTCTGTCTCATGTTTTCAGCAGTTTTGACTAGTACCTAGTTAGGGGGATATCAGGTTCACCAGAATATTTTACAATCTGATCTATTAAATAGAATGGAGTCTTGCCATGGTTTAGTTTAAAAACCAACATTAAATAATTTAAAATTAATTTGCTGAACAGCAGGTGAAACCGCTTTAGAACAGGCATAAAGTGATCATGAACTGGACAAGCCACTGTTAAGTAGGTGGCAGAATTTTGTCACATTTGTAAAGCCTTCGTAAAATATTTTGGCAAACCCACATATAAAGAGTTACAATAATCAGTTGTGGGCATAATGAAGGCCTGAATAATACTAGAAAAGTCCTCTGCAAGTACAGAAAACCTCAGTGATCACACCATCCTAATTTAAAGAAACCTGCTTTAATCGCTGCCCTTCATTGAGTTTGTAGAGGTAAAAGTAAAGTCAAGCAAGACTCCTATTTCTTTAATTTTGTTAGTAAAGGAAAGAGGACCTCCCTCAGCAAAAGATCTGGAATGGGCGACCCCCTTAACCAACGAGCTTCTGTCTTTGCAAACTTTAACACAAGATTATTTTTTTTGTCTCAACCAGCTATTAATTGCCTGTAAACAGCATAAATGAGATTCCCTTGTAACTGAAATGTCTAAGCTAATAGGAAAAAGCAACTATATATAGTCTGCATAAATTTTACAAACAATGTCATAAGAATGTAAAATACTACAAAGAGGCAGCAAATATAGATTGAACAAGATGCAGACCCCAGTGGTACTCTCATAAGAACAGGTTTCCAAGTGGGGCTAGTGTGCTTAGGCAAAAAATGAACTGAGTAATCACGCAACTCATTTCCTATCCCAAATGAGGTCAATTTTGCTAGCAAACTAGAATGGCCGACCCATTCAACAGCAGCAGAAATGTCCTTAAAGATCATAATAGCCACTCTACCTTGATCCAACAGCCACAGCGCATAGTCAGAGACTATGTCACTGTGGCACACGTGTTTCTGTGTGCCACGTTGACATGGATCTAAAATATCAAAATCATTAATAAAAGTCCGAGAGTTGAAATAGAAACATTTTTCTAACATCTCTAGCCAACAAAGGGAGTTTCGATATAGGTCATAACTAGATACTGTCTCGCTTGGAAGACTTCTCTTTTTTAGTACAGGATGAACTAAGGATTTCTTAAAAAAAAGAAAAATGTGGATGTTGTGTCCCTTCTACCAAAGTCACATTAATTGTAAGAAATTTCACAAATTGTGGTTGAAGACTCAAAGGCAAGGATCAAGCAAAGAGTGAAAGGACTATAATTTACCCATCTCTTCAGCAGGTTCCTTGAAGGAGACAGTTTGAAAATGTTCCCAGTGGACAGGACAAGCTGCCTCCTTTACACCCATTGCATCTAATTGCATAGTAGAAATAAACTTGGAAATGATCTGCCTTTTTGAGAAAATATTCCGCAAACTCTTCTCAATTAGGCAAGTTACCAAAGGTGGTCTCATGGCCCGGGTACAACAATACCATAACTATATTAAATTACTCAGGAGCGATCGATGGCGGGCTAGCAATGTAGTGCCCCCTTTCCAGGTTACATAGTGCAACTGGTGCCAAGGGCAGGGGAAACTGACACACATGATACCCACTGGGCCCAGCTGGGATTTGGAGACTGGGTGGTTTGTGGGTTTGCAATCAGTCTGGGGATAGACAGTGCCACTGAACCCACCTCCTCCCCATGGTCTCTGAATCTCTGCTCACATGAATGCCTAAGGCCTAAAAGTAGTCAGAAAAACCACACAAAAACCCCGATCCTACCTTTGTCGGGGGATTTACGCCTCCCAGAGGGAGGCGTAAATCCCCGCGCGCGAGCGGGACCCCTGCGCGCCGGGCCGCGACCTGGGGGCGGTACGGAGGGCGAGGCCACGCCCCCGGACCGCCCCGGGGCGTAGCCACGCCCCCGTACCCGCCCCCAAAACGCTGCCGGTACGCCCCCGAAAACGCCGCGCAAATCCGGCCCCGCCCCCCGACACGCCTCCCGACACGCCCACTCCGAAAACCCCGGGACTTACGGCGAGTCCCGGGGTTGTGCGCGCGCCGGTGAGCCTATGTAAAATAGGCTCACCGGCGCGCAGGGCCCTGCTCGCGTAAATCCGCCCGGTTTTGGGCGGATTTAGGCGAGCAGGGCTCTGAAAATCTACCCCACAGTATATAAGAATAAACTTTAACTTAATGGAAGTCGAGGAAAATAAAGGCAAGGTATAACATAAAATACATCAGGTTCAAAACTTAAGATTGTGAGTCCTCCGGGGACAGGGGAATATCTACAGTACTTGAATGTAATCCGCTTTCAAGTGGTTGAAAGGTGGAATAGAAAAATACATACATATTTTAGAACAAGAACATCTCGTAAATTTACGTCCTAGTAATAACATTGGAGCAAGCAGGGAGCACTTGATAGGGATAGCAGGGCCTTAACCTCCCCACATAAAATGAGACTAAAATAAAACACAAGTGTCTGCTCTCAATAGTCTTATCTGTAGGCGTGCACTCCAAGTTTATATTTGCTAATGGGGGGGGGGGTCCTTTATTTTTTTATAAGCTTTCTGGTGTACTGTACACATCCTGGGGGTATTAGTAAGGGGAAGAGTTTCCCGTCAACTCTAGGGGCTGACTTGTGAAGTCTTTTTTGCATTAAGTATCTATGCCCAGCACAACGGGTGCCACTTTACTGTGGCCTGCTCCCACAGGGCACTTCTGTCACTGACTCCATACTTTAATCTTGCACAATGCAGCAAAATTCTGATGTTAAACAGGGGTCTCCCACTGAGGCAAGCTATCAAGGCAGGGAGGGTGACCCTAGGAATATTAGCAAATTCAATAGTCACCTGGCCCCAGAAGGGCTGGAAACAATCTCCCCCTGTCCTCTTAGCTTCGTGCAGGGCAGTCTCTCTCTCCCTCTTTCTCTCTGGCACTTTCTACAGCCTCCTGGCAGGATTCTGCTCCTGCTAATGGGTAGGTCAGCAGGCTTTGGTGCAGGGGAAAACCAAAAACTCAACTATGCCTCTGTCTCTTTCTCCAGTGCGACGACTCTGGATGCAGTCAATTGCTGCTGTAGCTCCTCTTCCTCTGCAGCAATTCACTCACCCAGTGCTCTGCAAATGGCTCAGCTCTCCAAATCCTGGCTTTTATAGGAAATCCAAACATTGTAAGGAGCCAGTTCAGATTGGCTCAAAAGTCTCTGACCTCCAGAGAGGGCAGAACTGAAACTGACTCCGCACATGATGCTCTGCTCGGGATGTGCAGGTCTCGCTGGTTCCCTGCGTAGCAGAGGGGATCTGACAATCTGGTTCACTGGAGCATCACATCTGTGGCTCCATAAAGGGAAAAGTCACTGCCCAGCAGGCACTTGGTATCTTTACAGACTTTGCTTCTTACTTTTTTTTCTTTCCTTTTTCATCGAGTGCAACAAACACTCTTTGGAGTGTAAGTTCCTGGGGATGAGGATTTCTATTTTTTTTTTTCTTTTTGCACAGCTCCACTCATAGAGGAGAGAGTCTGGTCTTTTGCTTCTGGTTACTTTAGATAGGGCCTTCCTGAGCTAGAGAGACAACAAAGAGAATGCTAGATCTGTATTAGGCTGGCCTGCTGATGATGGGAGTGCTCTGCTTATATGGAGAGAAAACCAAGTCTTCAGGTATCAGAAGGCACTGAAATGTTCACGAGTTACTGGGAGCATAACGGTTACCCTTGCTGAAGTGACATTTAATTGCCCTTCTTTCGCTGAAGAGATTCTGGTGGCTTTGAATTCAGGGACTGGGTTCATTTCATTTAGCAGTAAATCTCTTGGACAGAGTTAGTGAGTGCCCCTCCCACACCCTCACAATCCTAATCTCTGCCTTCTGAGCTCACTGCTCCTACCCTTGGGAGATCTTCTTCTAAGGGTGGGCGGCAGAATGGAAAATACGTCCCCCCTCTCCTGGCCAGACTGCCAATGCTTGTTCTAATCGCTGGTTGGAGAGCTCAACAAAAACAAAGGCAAGTGAAGATACACAATACCTGTAGCACCCGATTAAATCTTTACAAACTAATCACTTCAATAAATTGTTTATCCAAATGCTGACTTGTAAGAGAAAACCTCAAACAAGGAGTACGCAAGGAATCATACAGACAAAATACATAACTTGTACAATCCCTGATGTATGTAATTAAAAGTGTTTTATTGTCAATATACAATTTGAATTATAAATAAATTCTAATACACTATCAATTTTCTTATTTTATTAAGGTGACCAGAATTAAAGTTTCTGTCTGTTTCCGGTGCCAGGAATTGAACCCAGGCCACCTTTTGTAGCCCAGATGTGGATGGTTTGATGTGATCGCATCTTAAAACTGCTGACTTCACTATAAATTTTGTAGCCCTGATGCGAAACACTGGCCAATGTCTGTGGCTTTTTTTTTTTTTTAAATTATGTTCTTTATTGACCAGTCAAACAGAACACTACAAGAAAAACTGTATAAACACAATGGTATATAACATTGGTCAAAATTTTGTTTATAAAGGTGTGAAATACCCCTCTCCCACCCTCTCCGTCTCTTCATGTTCGTAATAATCATCTGATGTGTCACCTGAATAAATTTATGTATAAATGAATACATTGATAACATAACATATTTCAATTTATTTTATTTATTCCTCTCTGCTGTTATCTTGTACAGATGTTACTAAGCAAATCATTTCCTACTTCCTACATATGGTCTACTATTATTACCGCCCATTATAGTTGGGTTTTGCACCCATACCTTCATGTATTTCCACACTGCGTGAAAGGCATTCAGTTTATCCTGTTTTACAGCTGTCAAGTGGGCCATCTGGTATTGGATATATAGCCTATGACTTACAACAGCAAGTGTCGGTGGGGTAGTTTGTCTCCAAGCCTTTGTTATTTTGCTTCTGGCGGCTATAAAAACTTGTAGGCAAAATGTTTGGGCCGGAATATCAATATCTGTGATGGGCATATTTAACAGGGCGTATTTAGGATCCATAGTTCCTATACCCTCTATAAACTTAGCTCCACAGATAAATCTCTTTCCAGAACAAAATCATCTTCGGGGAATGCCACCATATATGCATAAAATCTCCCATCTGACCACAATTCCTCCAGCACATATTTGAGGTTGTGGGAAACATACTATGGAGTTTGACAGGAGTGAGATGCCAGCGGTAAAGAATTTTATAACAGTGCTCCTGGATGGTGGCAGATATTGAAGCCTTTGCCGTCATACAGAACACTGTTTCTCACAGGACAAGCAGGATGGTACTCCTCACATATGGGTGACATCACAGGATGGAGCCCAATCACAGAACACTTTTGTCAAAGTTTCTAGAACTTTGACTGGCACCTACTGGGCATACCCAGCATGGCACTAAACCTGCAGCCAGCAGGAGTCCCCCTTCAGTCTTCTTTTTTCCGTGCAGCAGTAGCCACGAGGGTTAAGGAGCTCCACAGAGATTCCTGACAGGAATTTTCCTCACGGAATTACTAAAAACTTTCATACCCCCCCCAGGGGTCCCCCTCTTGAATTTTTGATTCCGCGGTCCTCCGGTAAGTCTTTACCCCTTTCAGTTGATTCCCGTCGAGTTTGGCCCTTGCGGCCTACTGGCCGTCGACCATACCATGGCTCAATTTTTCAAAGGCCATGGTGTTGGGGTTCCGTCGGTGCCCGGATGTACTTGCACCATGTCCATAACAGACCCTCATAAAGTCTGTGTAATGTGCCTTGGGTGCGAGCATGATGTCCTGACTTGCACCAAATGTGCCTTAATGACACCAAAAGATCACAAAGCCAGAATGGAGAAAATGGAACTTCTCTTTCGTTCCCAAACTCCGACGCCGTCGATTGCATCGACGTCGTCCAAACCGGCACCATCCACTTCGCGCCAGCATCGGGCACCGGCCAGTGACCATCTGGCATCGATGACTTCCCGGCCATCAACTACCTCTAGTCCCCCTCAGGACCAAGGGGATCATAGAGAGAAACATCGGCATCGACACCGAAAGCCTCGGATCATCGACTTCGCCATCGTCCGAGCCGCCATTGAAGAAACCCCGTCCAGAAAAGGCATCGACCCTTTCTGGGACCAGGTCACCAAGGCAACCCTCACCCGGACAGGTATCGGGAGCCGCGACTCTGCCTTTAACGGTGGTCCCTCCGGCTAAGCCTCTGCCTCCTTCTTCCCTTCCGGAGCCGGGGCTGCTTGCTCCAGGTCTCCGTGAAGAGCTGGACTGGATGGTTCAGGAGGCCATCGATAAAGCGATGCACAGATTCCAAGTTCCCCCGGCGAAGGAACCGACCACCGATCCCATTCCGGCAGCATTGGCACTGCTGCTTTCGAGGATGGAAGTGCTTATAGCCGCTTTTCCACCGATGGATCCCGGATCACCAATTGCTCCGGTGCCTTCTCCATTTACTCTTTCGGGAGGAGAAATACCGTTCCGTCTTCCTCCATCGGGAGTCCTGCTGATGCCTCAGCCATCGATGCCGATCCGGCCGTCAGCGCCACCGATCCATCCATCGATGCCCTCGATGCCTTCATCAGTGCCTCCAGTACTTCCCTCGATGCCTTCAGAGCCTAGACCAGGACCTTCAGGAATATCTTTTACGATCCCTGGTTGTGCCCCAGTCCCTCCACTTACCTCGGGGCCAGCCCGGGCCGGGCCGCTGGAACTCCTCTCCCTCCTGCTAGACCTGTCCTGGCCTCTGCTGCGGCGCTTCCTTGTCGAGGGAGATGCCGGCGATCCGACGCGTCTAGCCCTGCCCACTAGACGCGCGCGCAGGGGCTTGAGATTTAAAGGGGCCAGCGCGGGAAGATGCAGGACAGCCTCTGGTTGCAGTCAGACGCTGCAGGGGTATTTAAACCCTGCAACTAGGCACTTACCTTGCCTTGCAACGAGGTTCACGCTGGATAGAGTTGCTGCATCGTATCCCTGATCATCTCTCCGGCTTCTGACTTCTGGTTTTTGACTCTGGCTCCATTCCTGGACTTCCGATTCTGCCTCCATCCTTGGCTTTGACTTCGGCTTCTGACTTCTGGCTTCCGATTTCGGTCCATCCCCTGACTTTTGGCTTCAGCTGCTGTCCTTGGCTTTGTCTTCGGTTTCTGACTTCTGGCTTCCGATCTTGGTCCGTCCACTGACTCTGGCTTCAGCTTCCGCTCCCGGCTGGACTCCGGCTTCTGGCTTCTCTCCATCCACAGGTATTCAGTTCTTTGCCCACTAGGAGGCCTCGCCTCCTGGTGGGCAAAGTCCCAGCGGCTCGGGTCCTCATGGGCTCCTCCTGAGGGGGACCGTGGGCTTCCAAGGATGAAGTCTTCCAGGGCCTTCTCCTCATCGCCGCCTCCTGGCTGCGACATCCACTGTGGGTTCCCACAGTGCATCACCATCCATCTTAGCCGACTCAAGAGTCCACGCCCCTAACAATACCATCGTCCTGTCCTTCTCAGGTTCCTAGATACCTATGACACCTGGACTGACGATTCATCTCAAGACACCGATGATTTACCATCTCCTCCTTCTCCTACTGAAAGCAGGAAGCATTCTCCTCCAGAGGACTTGTCCTTCATAAATTTTGTGAAGGAAATGTCTGAGTTATTTCCCTTCCAATTACAGACTGAGCAAGATGATAGGCATCAAATGATGGAGCTGTTACAATTCCTGGATGCTCCCAAGGAAATAACCTCCATCCCTATTCATCAGGTTCTTTTGGATCTTCTCAAAAAGAACTGGGAACACCCTGGTTCAGTAGCTCCAGTCAACCGAAAGGCAGATACCACTTACTTGGTCCAATCAGCCCTAGGGTTCCAGAAACCTCAGCTGGATCACCAATCTGTGGTTGTAGAATCTGCCCAAAAGAGGGCACGACGCTCTTAACCCCCCTCTTCCTTCCCCCCAGGTAAGGAGCAGAAATTCCTGGATGCCATTGGCCGGCGTGTCTTCCAGGGATCAATGCTCATCTCTCGGATCGCCTCTTACCAGCTGTACATGACCCAGTATAATAAGGTCTTATTCAAGCAGATACAAGACTTTGCAGAGTCCCTGCCTCAGCAATTCCAGGAATAGCTTCAAACCCTGGTACATAAGGATTTTGAAGCAGGGAAGCATGAAATAAGATCCTCTTATGATATCTTCGACACCACTTTTAGGGTATCTGCAGCTGCCATTTCTGCAAGAAGATGGGCCTGGCTTAAGTCTTCGGACTTGTACTCTGAAGAACAAGACAGATTGTCCGATCTGCTTTGTATAGGAGACAATCTGTTTGGTGAACAGATCCAGCGGACAGTGGCGGAACTCAAGGAGCATCATGAGACCCTTCACCAACGCTCTCTGATGCCTTCTGAGTATTCCTCCAAACAGCCATTCAGGAAGGATACTAAAAAGTCATTCTTCCGTCCAAAGAAGTCCTATCTACCACAGTCTAGAAGTCGTTTCACGAGACCTTTCCAGAAGGCCCAGTCTCATCATCCTCGGAAACAAAAACCGCAAGCAGTTCCTCAGCTGGGCCCTGCTTCTGGCTTTTGACTCCTGCATAGAGAGCAGCAGCCAGCTTCCACTGCCCCAGATACCAGTGGGAGGTCGATTGTGCCATTTCAACAACAGATGGCACACAATCACCTCAGACCAGTGGGTCCTTGCCACTCAGGATTATCACCTGAACTTTCTCTCCATCCACCGGATTCCCCACCTCGGCTGACATGGGGAACATCCGACCACTCACCACTCCTGGAACAGGAGGTTTCCCTCCTCCTCCAGTCCAGAGCAATAGAACCAGTGCCCTACTCCCAAAAAGGCCTAGGATTCTATTCCCGGTACTTTCTAATCCCCAAAAAATCAGGCAGCGTTCGTCCAATTCTGGACCTACGTGCCCTTAACAAGTACCTCCAACGAGAAAAGTTCAAGATGGTAACCTTGGGTTCCCTCCTTCCTCTTCTGTAAAGAGGAGACTGACTCTGCTCTCTAGACCTCCAGGACACATACACACACATTGCGATAACTCCATCACATCGCAGATTTCTGAGATTTCTGGTAGGCCCCAGGCACTATCAGTACCGAGTGCTACCATTCAGCCTGGCATCTGCACCACGAGTCTTCACCAAGTGCCTCGTAGTAGTAGCAGCCTTCCTCAGGACTCAAGGTGTTCACGTCTACCCCTATCTCGACGATCAGGGCTCCCACTCAGGAAGCTGCTCTGTCGTCCCTACATCTCACCTTACACACTCTGATTTCGCTAGGATTTCTTATCAACTACGTGAAATCCTGCTTAGTCCCATCTCAAACTTTGTCCTTCATAGGTGCAGACTTGGACACCTTTCAAGCAAAGGCATTTATGCCTCGACAGCGAGCTCTCACTCTCATTTCTCTCGCACACCAGCTACAATCTCAGCACTGCTCGACTGCATGCCACTTCCTCATCCTGCTGGGACACATGGCGTCCTCAGAACAGGTTACCCCAATGGCCCGCTTGGCCATGAGAGTCATGCAGTGAACTGTAAGGTCTCAATGGACTCAATCTGTCCAACCACTATCGACCATTGTCCACATTACCGACCCACTTCGTCAGTCTCTAGCCTGGTGGAAAAATAAGATCAATCTCCTCCAAGGCCTACCCTTCCAGGCTTCAGACCCTCAAATAATTCTCACCACCAATGCTTCCAACCTCGGTTGGGGAGCACATGTTGCCAATTTGCAGACACAAGGATCTTGGTCTCCAGAGGAAGCCAAACACCAAATCAATTTCCTGGAGCTACGAGCAATCAGATATTCTCTCAGGGTGTTTCAGGATCACCTTTCCAAGCAGGTCATCCTGATGCAGATAGACAACCAGGTGGCCATGTGGTACATCAACAAGCAGGGAGGAATGGGCTCCTACCTACTGTGTCAGGAAGCGGCACAGATATGGGGGAGGCCCTCTCCCACTCGATGTACCTCAGGGCCACCTACTTGCCGGGAGTGGACAATGTGTTGGCGGACAAGCTGAGTCGCGCCTTTCAACCGCACGAGTGGTCCCTCAACCCCACTGTAGCGGACTCAATATTCCAACGTTGGGTTTACCCCCACATAGACCTCTTTGCGTCACCTCAAAACCGCAAAGTAGAGAACTTTTGCTCTCTCACTCGCAGCCAACACTCACAGCCAAGAGATGCGTTCTCCCTCTCATGGGCAACCAGTCTCCTATATGCATTTCCTCCACTTCCACTTCTCTCAAAGGCTCTCGTGAAGCTACGTCAGGAGAAGGGAACAATGATCCTGATAGCACCTCACTGGCCACGCCAAGTGTGGTTTCCGATTCTTCGGGTCCTCTCCATTCGCAGGCATATTCCCTTGGGAAAGGATCCGCTTCTGATCACTCAGAACCACGGGTACTTGCGCCACCCCAATCTTCAGGCCTTATCCCTGACGGCCTGGATGTTGAAAGGTTAATTCTTGCCACTCAACCTTTCGGCGCCTATTTCCCGTGTCCTGATTGCTTCACGGAAGCCTTCCACGAGAAAATCTTACCTTTACAAATGGAACAGATTTAAATCATGGTGTTCTGCTCAATCACTTGATCCTTTTACCTGTTCCACCACGAAGTTTCTGGACTATCTCTGGCACTTGTCAGAATCAAGACTTAAAACGTCTTCCATCAGAATGCATGTCAGTGTGCTAGCTGCCATCCATTAAGGTGTTGGGGATGTTCCTATTTCAGTACAACCCCTTGTAACACGATTTCTGAAGGGTTCGCTCCACCTCAAGCCTCCACTGCGCCCTCCGGCCCCTTCTTGGGACCTCAATCTGGTTTTGGGTCGGCTCATGAAACCACCATTCGAGCCTCTCCAATCCTGTGATCTCCGTTATCTCACATGGAAAGTGATTTTTCTTTTGGCGATCACATCCACTCGCAGAGTTATTTATTTATTTATTTATTTTTAGCTTTTATATACCGGAAGTTCCTGTATACAATACATATCACTCCGGTTCACATTTAACAGAGTTAACTATCGCCGGGGAGGCGATTTACAAGGAACATGTTGAAAAAATGAACGGGTAATCTATAATAAGGTACAATCTATTATAAAACAACTGGGATCAACTTAGAGAACAACTGGGAAATATAAAACTGAAGCAATATAGACACTACATTATAGACACTGTAACCGAAGCAGCATAGACACTGTTAAATAGACACTACATTGTTGCTGAAAGACAATAAGTGTGGATTGATTTTTCTTGCTTTTAGCTCTCTGGGAAAGCTTGCCGGAAGAGCCAAGTCTTGAGTTTCACTTTAAAAGTGGTGTGGCACGGCTCAAGGCGGAGGTCCGGTGGTAGGGAGTTCCAGAGGGACGGGCCCGCTGTGGATAGAGCACGTCTCCTCAGGGTGGATTTTGCAGGTCGGGTGATCATTCTGTTCTGATAAGCCATTCTGGTTGGTTTGTTAGAAGAGTGTAGTTGAAGCTGGAAGGTTAGGTTGAGTGGAGAGATGTTATGTAGGGCCTTGTGAATCATCATGCAGGTTTTGAACTGGATCCTGTATTTGATGGGAAGCCAATGGAGATGCTGGAGGATCGGGGTGATATGGTCCCTTTTTTTTGCATTGGTAAGGATCCTTGCAGTGGCATTTAGTACCATCTGCAGTGGTTTGGTGGTGCAGGCCGGAAGGCCCTGCAGGAGTGAGTTGCAGTAATCCAACTTAGGGAGAATGATGGCCTGGACTACTGTGCGGAAATCCCTATAGAGTAGAAGGGGCTTTAATTTCTTTAGCACTTGGAGCTTAAAGAAGCATTCTTTTGTGGTGGTGTTTATGAAATTATTGAGGCTGAGTCTGTTGTCTAGTATTACTCCCAGATCTCTGACTTGAGGTGTGGTGGCATATCCTGAGGTGTCTGGAGAGTTGACGGATGTTGGTGGGGCAGATTGATTTGGTGCTATTATGAGGATTTCCGTTTTGTTGGTGTTTAAAACCAGATTGAGGCTGGTTAGGAGATCATTGATGGATGAGAGGCAATTTTTCCAGTAGGCCATGGTTTTGTGTATGGTCTCCGTGATGGGGATGAGAATTTGTATATCATCCGCGTATAAGAAATGGGTAAGCTTGAGGTTAGTAAGTAAGTTGCAGAGAGGGAGAAGGTAGATGTTGAAGAGGGTGGGGGAGAGTGATGATCCTTGTGGTACCCCCATCTTGGATTGGATGGGGTGAGATTCCTTGCTGTTTATCTTAACTTTGTATGTTCTGTTCTCTAGGAAAGACTTAAACCAGTTGAACGCTGCTCCTGTGATGCCGATGTCTGTTAGTCGAAGTAGTAGGCTAGAGTGGTTCACGGTGTCGAACGCTGAGGAGAGATCCAGTAGCGCGAGTAGACAAGGTTGACCTTTTTCGAGATTGAAGATAATGGTGTCCGTTAGTGTGGCCAGTAAAGATTCGGTGCTCTTTTTCCTCCGGAATCCATATTGGTTAGAGGTGAGGATATTGTTGTCATCGAGGAATTCTGAAAGTTGTCTGTTGACAATTTTCTCCATAATTTTAGCTAGCAAAGGGAGGTTAGCTATAGGTCTATAGTTAGCCGGATCTGTAGTGGGAAGGTTGGGTTTTTTGAGGAGAGGTTTGAGAAGTGCTAACTTGAGTTGGTCAGGAACTTGGCCTTGGGCGAGGGAGCAGTTGATGATATCTGCAACTGGCTTGGCAATGATGTCTTGGATTGAACTCAGTAGGTTTGATGGTATATGGTCTAAGGGGTGAGAGGACGGTTTTATCTTCTTAAGGATGTTCGCTATTTCTAAGGTGGACGTGGGTTCCAGAGTTTCGAGCACAGCTGTGTGTGTGTTGGGTTGAGGAGCGGTAGCTGTGGCAGAAGAAGTGTAGATCCTGGATCGTCACCCCATTGATGTTGTCAGATAATCGGACCTTTAGTGCGAATGGTTTCAAAAACAGTTAGTGAGTTACAGGCCCTAGTTACCTATCCGCCTTGCACTAAACTTCTGCAGGACCGGGCAGTACTCCGCACTCACCCTAAGTTCTTGCCTAAGGTAGTATCGGAGTTTCATCTTAATCAATCCATTATACTACCTACCTTCTTTCCCAGGCCCCATTCCAATCCAGGAGAACAGGCTCTGCATACCCTTGACTGTAAACGGACTCTAATGTTCTATCTAGACCGTACAGCTGCCCACAGGAAAAGCACTCAATTGTTTGTCTCTTTCCATTCCATCAAATTAGGGCAGCCTGTGGATAAGCAGACTCTCTCCTCTTGGTTAGCGGACTGCATATCTTTTTGCTATCAGCAAGCAGGCATTCCACTTCAAGACCGTGTTAAAGCACACTCTGTCAGGGCCATGGCAACTTAGTAGCGCACCTACGCTAGGGCAGCTACCTGGAGTTCTCTTCATACCTTCACAGCCCACTATTGTTTAGACAAGGCTGGAAGACAAGATTCCATCTTCGGCCACTCTGTCTTGTGCAACCTTTTTGCAACTTGATGTACCAACACCCTTCCGCCTGCCCGTTAGGGTTCAGGATGCCCTGTACCAAATTCCACCCCAGTTGTTGTGCCTTTTGCACGTCTTTGGGTACATTTGGTGCATACTCTGACATTCTCAGCTCGGTACTCACCCATATGTGAGGACTACCATCCTGCTTGTCCTGTGAGAAAGCAGATCTTGCTTACCTGTAACAGGTGTTCTCACAGGACAACAGGATGTTAGTCCTCACGAAACCCGCCCGCCACCCCATGGTGTTGGGTTCGTTACGTTTTATTATTTTATTTTTGGCACTTCCTATAGCTATAAACAAGACTGAAGGGGGACCCCTATTGGCTGCAGGTTTAGTGCCATGCTGGGCATGCCCAGTAGGTGCCAGTCAAAGTTCTAGAAACTTCAACAAAAGTGTTCCGTGATTGGGTTCCATCTTGTGATGTCACCCATATGTGAGGACTACCATCCTGCTGTCCTGTGAGAACACCTGTTACAGGTAGGCAACATCTGCTATCCCAAGCAGCGTAATCTAACACTTCCCCTAAGGCCCGATTCCATGCCTGAAAATGAGAAAATGAATAAGTAGAGTGGGTGTTCAAAAGTGTATATATATCTTGCAGGTTACCCCTCTTATCCTATCCGAGTGTTCACAATAATTTTTAAACATAGATTTAGAGAGCTGGAGGGATTTCGCTTTAATCATGGATGTTGTGAAATACTTGAGAAAGGTGGAAGTAGTTAAAGGAGCCCACTAATTTAGCCTTCCATAGTTTCAATGTTATGCCTAGAGCCGGTGTCACATATAGCATCGGTCTCATTGTATGTCTAGGTTGCCAGGGAATCGCCTGTAACGGCATCGCCCCTACCTGTAGCTGTTCTAGTCGTACCCACTGTTTAATTTCAACCTTCTTGTAAATATCCACTAACGCTCTGAGCTGCGCTGCTGCAAAATACCAAGGCAAGTTTGGAGCCCCCAGCCCACCAGCGCTCTTGGGGAGAAATAGTATTACCCTGGCTACCCTTGGAGACTTTTTTTTCCAAATACCATATATTTTTTTCTGACACTGCTTCAGTATTGCTGCAGAAATGAAGATGGGTATGGTGGAGAAGAAATATAATAAACGAGGTAGAATATTCATCTTAATAATCGCTATACAACCCAGCCATGAAAAATGCTCTCTACTCCAAGAATTTAAGTCTTTGTCGATTTTCCTCCAGAGTGGTTTATAATTCAGAGCAAAGAGATCTGTTATACTGGGTCCAATTTGCACGCCCAAATATTTAATGGATGATTTTGCCCAGCGAAACGGGTAATCACTTTTTATGCTAGCTACATCATTGCTTGGGAGATTAATATTCAAGAGTTCAGATTTTTCATAATTTACTTTGAAACCAGAAACTTTATAAAATTGTTCCAATTCTCTCATCCCGCAAGGGAACCTTTGGGTTCCGTAAGCGTAAATAAAATGTCATCTGCAAACAATGAAAGCTTGAAGTGTAGATCCTGGATCGTCACCCCATTGATGTTGTCAGATAATCGGACCTTTAGTGCGAATGGTTTCAAAAACAGGGCAAACATCATGGGTGATAATGGGCAGCCTTGTCCGGTACCACGCTGGATATTAAAACTAGACCCATAACCCCCATTCACCTTTACCCGTGCCCTTGGTGAATCGTATAATTTATCTAACCATTGTTGGAAAAATCTGCCAAATCGCATTTTTTGCAATACCTTAAATAGAAATGGCCAGTGCACAAGGTCAAAAGCCTTTTCAGCATCAATCACTAGTAAAGCAGATTGTTTCTGTTTGTGTTGAACCCAATCTAATAAGTCTACTACTTTGCGGATATTATCGCCCGCCATTCGAGAAGGGATGAATCCCACTTGATCATTATGAACTAACTGTGGGAGAACTATTTTCAAGCGTTCAGCAAGAATCCTTGCCAGGATTTTGAGATCCAAATTAATTATCAAAATGGGTCAGTAAGATCCACAGTTAATAGGGTCTCTGCCTGGCTTTGCCAGCACTGTACTTCCTGCTACATTGGCAAGAGTCACTAAGGCATTGTCTTCCCTTAAGGAATTAAACATGCTGATAAGAGGGGTAATTAATATGTGGGATAACTTTTTATAATAATTACCAGTTAGACCGTCCAATCCAGGAGACTTACCAGGTTTTAAAGCTTTTATAGCTTGTCTCACCTCCGACTCCTGGATGGGATTGTTGTTCAGAGTTTAATTCCGTTAATGGTAGGTTTTCCAAGTAAGCATCTATCTCTGACTCTTGAATATAATCATCTGCTCTATATAGGGTCGCATAGAAGTCAGTGAAGCATTGGCGGATTTGCTCTGATAAGGTAACAATATTTCCCATATTATCTTTAATTTTTGCAACATTATTGTGGGTCAACACTACTCTCAATCTTCTAGCTAAGAGATGCCCAGCTTTATTTCCCCCTTCGTAGAATTGCTGTTTAGTAATCTCTAGAGCGAAAGCTACCGCCTCTGTGTTTAAGGTTTGAAGTTCCACCTTGGCTTCATTTAACTGTCGCCATACCGCAGGATTTGGGGAGGCCATATGCTGCTGAGTCAGTCATGTTATTTCAGAATTTAATGACATGCAGCGTTGCTCTTTCTGCTTTTTGCAGAAGGTTGCTTGAGAAATAAAAATGCCCCTTGCTACTGCCTTGGAGCATTCCCAAATCGTCGGTGGGGATGTGGTGGAATCTGAGTGAAGGTGAAAATACTTCATCAACTGAGCTCCTTTTTTAGCTATGAAGGCTGAATCTTTTAGTAGTGTTTCATTTAAATGCCAAAAGCATTGTTCAGGGGATTGAGAGATCAACTGTACATGTATCCATATGGGTGCGTGATCTGTCCATGTAATAGGTTCTATACCCGCCCCCACTACCCTATTCTTTATCTGTGGATCTACTAAAAAGTAGTCAATTTGAGAATACAGTTGATGCGCAGCAGAGTAAAATGTGTAACTATGGGTGTGAGGATATCTCTGTCTCCACATGTCCCCCAGCTTCCAATAAGATATCAAGGAGGCTAACTGTCTTCTCGCAGGATTTGAAGAGGTGGATGTTTGTGCTGAGTTGTCCAGTTTAGGATTATAAGTGAAATTAAAATCTCCCCCCATAATTAGAAATCCATCCATATGTTTAATTAATAGTTTGTCTATGGTGAGTAAAAATGGACCCTGGCCTGCGTTAGGTGCGTATATGGTGACGAGAGTGACTATTTCTTTCCCTATACGAAGCTTTAATAGTATATAACGACCATGTGGGTCAGAAATTAACTCAATTACCTCATGTATTAAGTCACGTGATATCAAAATACCCCCTCCAGCATATTTTGTTCCTTTTGTACTCGCAGAAAGATATTTATGTGGAAATTGGCGAAGGGATAGCAAGTGCTCGTGCCTTTTTCTTAAGTGTGTTTCTTGTATCATTGCAATGGTTATCCTGTGGGTTAATAGCTCTTGTTCCAACAAGAATATTTTGCGAAAGTGGTTTAGCCCTTTGACGTTAATGGACATAATTCTATCCGCTACTGGCATATTATGAGCGGTAGGATTTACCCAAGGCATAGGACTGGTTTTATGAGAGCAGAGAAAGTTAAAGCAAACAGGTAGTGATCAATAAACGGTTCCCCTGAAGAGATTATCCCCATATTTCCCCCAATAACCATCCCATACCACTCAACCTCCAGGGTGATTGGTCCTTCCACTGGAAGTCACCCCTCGCCATCATGGTCGACCGCCCCCCCCCCCCGAAACACACAAACCTCATTTAAACTAACATTCGGTGAACAGTCATGTAAATACTGAAAACTTGAAGATTTCAGTCTCTCATCAGGTATAGGACTGGGATTACCCAGAAATATATCATCCTCCTTTACTTTTCATTAACCCTTACTGCCATGTTAAAATAGTCAGCAGATCTCAGTGCCTAGTAGTTCCTGGATCTTCAGCCTTGATTGGACATAGCTGATCTTGATTCCTCGGAGTGTCTGCGGAGACATCTTCCTCCTTTGCCTACTCTTCGCCATCATGGGTGGTCGTCAATCTTTTGAGCTTTGGGCTGTGCTTTAGTCCGGCTTTTTCGAGAACTTCTACAGCGTCGGCTGAGGTTTTAATTTGATGAGATGCCCCATTTACCGTATACTGTAACCCAAACGGAAAGGTCCAGCGATATTTAATGTTTTCCATCCTGAGGTAGGTGGTGACTTCCTGCAGCTCAAACCTTTTCCTAAGCGTAGAGGGTGCAAGGTCTTGGTAAACATTTATGGAGCTCCCTTCCCATAACCAGTTGTGTTTCCTTGCAGCCTCTAGTATGTGAGACTTTTGGATGAAACTGTGGAAACAGATGATAATGTCTCTCGGTTTAGCTGCTGTTCTAGGGCCCAAGGCTCTATGAGTTCTCTCTATTTTATAGACTCCAGAGTGATGTCTTTTTAAAGGTCTTTAGCTGTATGTCCCTCTTGCAGAGCATGTAAGCAGAATTTTGCAGTCATCGCCACCGTATCATTATATTCTGGAGATTCAGGGATTCCCCTAATTCTTAGATTGCACCTTCTAGACCTATTCTCTAAGTCCTCAATTTTATCTTGTAGCGTGGATAACCCTGTCTCCAGTAGCTGATGATGTTCAGACATTTTGTTTAGGGCTGCCCCATGCTGATCAGATCTCACCTCAATATCGTCCACCTCAATATCGTCCACCCGGTGTCCCAGTGTGATCAAATCTTCCCTGAGGTCTGCTATGGAAGTCAAGAGCTCTTGTTTATGGGCCTTAAGGTCAGACCTGAGCTCCATAAACCAGCCTCTGATCTCAGATCTAAAATGAGACGGGAGCTCGAGCGTTTCTAGGTTCCCCAATAGTGACTCACCGGCGTCATCTTGGATGCTTTGCTCACTGCCGCTCACCACAGCCTGCTCGGGCCCCGGCGCCATCATTCGCAATCTCTGCCGGCTTCAATTCCGCCGCTTTTTTTTTTTTTTGTGCCGCCATCACTGGGAGCTTGTAAGTGCTGGTAAGTTTCTGCGTGCCGATTTTGGCTGCAAATGCCGGCGTTTAGAGGTGTTTGTGATGTCCCGGGAGGGAGAGTGCGGTCATGTTCTCCGCCGGTGGAATAGCACCCCCTAAGGTCTGTGGTTTTTCATTGTGAGCGGTGGTTTTATCTCAGTGAGAGCAATGTGAAACAAGAGTTGAAGTTTATGGTGAGACCAAAGGCCTAGTGCAATGGACGAGCTGTACACTGGCAGAAGTTTTTTATTTTTCCAAAGAATTGAAATCTGGACAGTGGGTTTTTGTTCTCTGGAAGGACAGTTTAAAATTTGCCAAAAGTCTGACTTTAAACTTATTGGTCAGACTGTAAAAATAGTTATAAAACCACACATGTGGTCATATGGTTGAATTCTGGCTTATTGATAGTTTCACTTCAAATGGTCTAGTAGTTACGATAGCTGGCTCTCAGTTAGGTGGCCTGGGTTCAGTTCCCAGAACAGGAACCAGATCGAAATTTTAATTTTGGTCACTGTATAAAATAACAAAATTGATAGTGTATTAGAAGAATTTTATTTATAATTCAAATTGTGTATTGACAATAAAAAGTTTTTACTTACATAGACCAGTGATTGTACAAGTTATGAATTTTGTCTGTATGATTCCTTGCATACTCCTTGTTTGAGGTTTTCTCTTACAAGTCAGCATTTGGATAAACAATTTATGGAATTGATTAGTTTGTAAAGGATCCCTGAAGAGTTGCTATGAAGTCTTGACTGGCAGTGTGTGAGCTTTTGGAGTCCATGTCCTGATTATGAAATGTATTATGCTGGAGTATTACAGGGATGTTTATTTGCCAAGACCAGCCTTTCCTTTGCTTCACTATAGTATTGACCTTATCAGAGTAAACAGAGCTGTGATAAATGGTAATAAGATATTCTGAGTGATGCACATGCACTACTCATTAAAACTCAATGAGTAGTCATAGAGTCCATATTCTTAAACTATACAAGCCATTCTGCTCTCCAGCTAAAGTTATTGTTAACTTTTTCAAAGCTGGCATAAAATATTTCTGTGTAAGTCATACTGTGAAAATGTATTCAAATGAAATTTTTATGTGCATAACATATTATCAATTAATTCAACTCAAACAAAATTGTTTTTTAATTGCACTGAAAGCATCAATATTCTGTAATTTTACTCAGTATGGTGCCAAAAGATTGTTTGATAAGCAAGCAAAATAACTCTTGAGGGAAGTTTTTAATCTGTGATCCTCTGTACTCTTTTGTGTTGTATGTTTCAGGTTATTCCTTTCTCTTTTTGTAGGCAAGGTGTATGTCAGACACATGAACACTGAATTTGGACATTACCAAACCAAATTGCCCATTGTTTGCACTGTTCCTTCCATCACTGTCACGTGGTCTTCCCTGTTCTCCTCCCCCCCCCTTTATAAACATCTTTACAGGGAGGGCCTCTTTAATGCAGGCACACCGAGCCGTAGGATGCCTATGGTCAATATGGCCATGGCCATAGGCGTTGCTACCAAAAGGTGCCAATGAGAGCAGTGCGGCTGGCCACCGGCGGGTTCTCAGCAAAAGAAAAGAAGCGTTGCCCTGTCAAAATTGATGGCATGGTTGGCTTGGCCTTAATAAGTGGAAAAGCAGCGCAACCCAGCTGGCAACGCTGCTGATTCTGGCGGGGCTGTGCTGCTTTTCCACTTACTAAGGTCGCGCTTACAATGCCATCAATTTTGGCAGGGCCACACTGCTTCGGAGAAGGAGCACGCCCTGCCAGAAGTAGTCCAGTGTCCTGTGGCTGGAAGTCGTTCCCTTGGCCACGAGGACTGAAGGAGATTGCTGCTGCCTGCTACGTCAAGGAGGAAGTAAGAAAGAGAGAGCATGTGTGCGGGAGAGTGAGAGAGAGCATGTGTGCCTGTGTGTGGGAGAGAGAGAGAGAGAGAGCATGTGTGCTTGAGTGAGGGAACGTGAGAGAGAGCATGTGTGTGTGTATGAGAGGGAGCATGTGTGTGTGCACAACTACCCCAGTTACTCTTTGCCTACTATTCCATGCCAATTTCAGGGCATCTGGAAATCAAAAGTTCCAAGATATGGAGAACAGGGAGTTTTTTAAAATCTTTATTTTAATTGTTGGGTGTGATTTGAAATATTTTATTGGTGTTTGGAATGTTGTTCTATTCATTAATTGTTTTGAATTATTCTTTTTATTGCTATGGTTTTATTAATTTTGTTTTATGAAGAATGGTAATGTTTTTGTTTTTTACATTGTTGCAGCGCATACAGAATTTGGCTTGTTGCAGTTTCCAGTTCAGTTTTTGTCTCTGCATTTCTATTAGTACTATATAATCTCTTTATTCTGTATTTGAGGGTCTATTTGTGTTTTGCATGTGTGACTGAAGTGAGTTATTCTGTTAGTGTGTAGTTTCTATGTAGGGATCTATAGCAGCTTGGCTTTTCTGTTTTCCTAACAGGGGGTTTATTACTATTTTAAGCCTGGTGTAATATTTATAGTATTAACTTTCATAGGTAGGGTTCTTGCTGCTTGAGTGGCTCTGAGGGTCATGCCCATGCCCAAGACGCATTACAGTAGGCCTAATACTATATAGATTCCAAGTGTCTCTTGATTTTTTGCAGGGTTTTCTGGTTGGCACCTCAGCAGTGCATGTAAATATGTACAATATGTATATTTTTAGCTCAGAAGGCTGGGTTTTGAATGTCTTTTTCATGTAAAATCTGTATTATAAATGCATAATTTTTAATTGTGTGTGAGGAGGTGTGATGGGGTAGTGGTGCAAGGCTGTACAGTTTTCCTAGGGCACCTAATACCCTTGCACTGGCCATGGGCATTGCTATACAAACATTGAACAAAGTCTCCCAACTCGTGGTGTCATGTGTTGTGCAATGGGTGAGGACGCAGTTTTTCACTTGGCCATAGGCACCAAATTGCCTAGCTACAGCTCTACAGGCACTGAGCAGGCTAAGGTAGCTGCAGGCTGTCCAATTGATTTATCTGTAACCCATTTCATTCCGTCCACGCTGGATTAGCATTCATTACACCTCTTTAGGGGACAAAGAAGTGCCAAGAGGAGTAGGGAATGTTACCCTGCTGTATTTCTTATAGACCATTGATTGATGTAATGTTGTACAGATTATTCCAGCATGGTGTTTATTAAGATGCAATGGTATGATAATTGTGAGATTTGTTGCCTGGTGATACAGCGGAAATATATGCTTTTTCTTCTGTGCCACATAAGACGTGAAGTATACTGTATGCACTCTCGGAAATAAGAAGGTCCTTCCTTGGACAGTTAATTTACTCCTGCGTAATACTTGATTATTAATTTTTATGGTTATTATAATTAATGATGTTAACATATTACCCATGAACCCAATGTTTCTGTAAAGCCTGTTGCGGTTAAATGTTTCTTACTGTTTTTACTGTTTATACTGTTATATGTAAAGCCTGTTGCTAATTTATTGTTTCACTGTAAACCGAGGTGATGTATATCTATACGTACCGCGGTATAAAAGAATCTATAACTAAATAAATAAATAAATAAAAGGCGAATAGACCAGCTTGTTGGTGAATAAAAAGTAAATGCAGTAGAAAACTGATGGACTGTGTGGAATTGTGTAACATGTGCATGGTTCTTTGGTTCTATATATAGTCCTGGTTCTTAATACATATATATCTTAACACATTTATATCTCTTATATTTATTTTGTTACTTTTCTTTCGACTGTTCTTTGTAAGGGCCATGCCCAAAAGTTATTAGTTGTATGTAAACCGATACGATGTGCAAACGACTATCGGTATAGAAGAAACTCTAAATAAATAAATAATAATAATAAAAAAAAATGTTCTCCTGCCATGGGAATATGCAGCAAGTGTGGTACCTTGCATTAACTTTTCATGCCATGAAATACCAGTAGTACCTGAATGTAATCCGCTTTGAAGTTCTTGGAGGAGAAGTCCATTAACTGCTATTAATCAAGTTTACTTAGGGAATAGCCACTGCTATTAATTGCATCAGTAGCATGGGATGTTCTTAGTGTTTGGGTAATTGACAGGTTCTTGTGGCCTGGTTTGGCCTCTGTTGGAAACAGGATGCTGGGCTTGATGGACCCTTGGTCTGACCCAGCATGGCAAGTTCTTATGTTCTTATGAAGTGCTGAAAAAGTGGCATGTAAATAAATGAACTATACAGTGTTAAATCTAGTCTTTTGTTGTCAAATATTAAGAGATGAGGCTTTGAGGATGTTTTCTCCTACATTAACATGGGACATTATGGTAAAATATACTTACATTATATTTTGTCAAGTTTTTCTATAATTTTATTCTACTATATACTAATTGCAGGTTCTACTGTATGATATATTTTAATCACTGTACTATGTAATGCATGATGTATTTTTTTATCTGATTGTATACTTTGGTTGAGTTAAATTAACCCTGAAAGATATCCTAAAAATACTAAATATTGAATTAATGAAGGGTGAAGAATGCTAGAGATGGACTATACAATGAAAAGACCTTAGTAGTTACAAATGCTTGCATTTCTAAACATTAATCAGTCTTTCTCCAAGGGCAAGCAGGATGTTAGCCCTCACTCATGGGTGATATCATCAGATGGAGCCCGGCATGGAAAACTTTGACTGGCACAATGAGCATGTCCAGCATGCTACTAACCACGAGTCCACGCGGGGTCCCTGTTCAGTCTTTTCCTTTCCGCTAGGCCTTCACCTCGTGGTCGTGGAGCTCACACTTCTTTTTTCTGCTTTTTGCAGTTTTTTCACTCTCCTGCGTTGTGTAGGGTCCCTCGTGTTTTTCGGGTCCTCTGCGCTTTGGTAAGTCCATTGATTTTTCACAGTTGATCGCAGACGGCTTCATCCTCCGGTGACCGCCGAACATGGACTGCGCCTCATACTTTTTGCGATGGCATTGACCGGTTATTGCTGGTGTCCCCAGTGCCCCCGGACATTGTCCATCACAGACCCCCATGAAGTCTGTGTCCTCTGCCTGGGAGCGTCCCACGATATCCTCAGTTGTGATCTCTGTGCCCAGATGACCCCTATGGGCTGTCTGGCATGCCTTGATAAGATGGAGAAGTTGTTCGGTCCCAAACGATTGGATCCGTCATTGGCTTCCAGGACCTCTATCCTGTTTAGGAAGGAGGTTCTGGTCTCAACCCTTTTAGGGTCGCCCCCACAACTGTTCCCTGGCCCTGAGATAGGAGCTGGGGACTGAGCGCATTCTTTGTCGTCCCGTTCCCAGTCATGTTCCTTGCAGTCTCCATCTATTCCAGGCAAAGACCATGGTGCCCATTGAGAAAGATCGAAGAAACATCATCATCGGTCATAGTCTTCCAAGCAGGACCATGGACAGGCATTGACATCTGTGCCTCCCCTGAAGCGGTCTCAAGCGGAGGAAGCAATTCCCTCCGACCCTTCTGAAGCCTCTAGGCGGCCTCCACAGACACCAGTGGAAGGCTCAGTGCCCCCCCAATGGTCTGGGGGACATCCTGATTCTGCTGCTTCCTCCTCAAGCTGTTTTGTCTTTGGCTGCCTTTGAGGAGGAGTTGGAGAGGCACATGCGGTTGGCTGAGCTCTGCAGGGCTTCGAGCCGCCGGTTCCATCAGGACCGCCACTGCCACAGAGCCAACTCCACTGGTGCTTGCACCTTTACTGGAATGGCTTGATGTACTGCCAGCACAGATGCCCCAAGCCCCTTCGCGGCCGAAGGGAGCATCGCTGCTGCCACCACCGGCCCCCATCCCGGTGAGTGACTCTTCAGAGGAGGAAGGGCTATTGGGTTCATGGCATCTCGGTGATGTATGGTGCTCGGCCCCCTGCCAGGGCCATCGGGATCGATGCCTTCGATGCCCCCGATTTCCCCCCCCCCCCTGTTTGACCCGTCAGCTGTTATGGCCTTGAGGCCTGCCGATGTCCTCTGTTCCCTCATTGGTCCGACGCAGTGAGGTGGAGGCCCCTTCTAACCCCTGGGAAGGAGGGGCGTCCATATCCTTCACAGAGGAATCGGAGGATCTACCTTCAGAGCCCTCTCTGCCAGAGAAGTGATGGAAGTCCGTTCTCCCCCCCCCCCCCCCGGGAGGATCTTTCCTTCACAGAGTTCGTAAAGGCCATGGCAGAATCTGTGCCTTTCCAGCTCTTAACGGAGCAAGACACTAGGCACAAGATACTTGAGATTCTGCAATTCCTGGATGCCCCAAAAGAGGTACTGGTCCATGAAATCTTCAAGGAGCTGGGGACCCACCTCTGGGAGCACCCCATCTCGGTGCTGCTGTTGAACTGCAAGATGGACATAGTTTATCTGGTCCAACCTACCATAGGGTTTGAGCACAGACAGCTCCCACATCAGTTGGTGGAGGTGGAATCAGCCTTGAAGGCAAAGAGGCTTTGCACTAATGCCTCAACCCCCCCCTGCACGGGAGCTTAGAGTCCTTGATGCCCTTGGGCGGGTATTCCAGAGCGCAGTGTTAAGTGCCCGGATTGCTTATTACCAATTATACATGGGTCATTTCTCCCGGAACCTGTGGAAACAGGCCCTTGAGTTTAGTGAACGCCTCACACAGCAGTTCCACAAGGAATTCCATAAGGTTGTACAGCAGGGCCTTTATAAGCACGAAGTTTGCTCTGCATATGATGACTTCGAGACGGCTATGAGAACTGCAGTGGCGGGCATCGGGGCTCGATGGATGGCGTGACTGTGTGCCTCAGATCTGCGCCCCGAAGTCCAGGGCTGCCTTTCTGATTTTCCATGCATGGGGGAAAATCTGTTTGGAGACAGAATCAAGGAGGCAGTGGCGCAACTGAAAGACTATCACAAGACCCTTAAGCAATTGCCAGCTAGTACCTCTGACATCCAACCTCCCAAGAAACCCCCTCAGCAATTCCCAAAGCGGCCTTTTTATCGGCCACGCAAATACTATCCACCGGTACCGAAGGCCAGACCTCAACAGCCTCTACCCAGAGTGAGGTCGAGACAACCTCGGATGCCCTGGCCGACTGCAAGCCCACCACAGAACACTGCTATGGAGTTCTGACTGGCAGCCAGGGAGCATGAGCCAGCCCTCTCTTTGCAGGGCGCTGACTCCACGGTCGAGGGTCAGCTCCAGCTGTTTGCAGATCGATGGACCTCTATTTCATCGGACTTTGGTTTCTGTCCATTGTGCGACAGGGCTACCGGTTGCATTTCCAACGAGTTCCACCCCACTCACCTCCGTGTCCCCAGTGGAGAGTAGCAAGGAATTTGCAGATACGTTGGGTAGAGCTCTCCGCCCTCGTATTGGCTCGAGCGGTTGAACCTGTTCTGCCCAGTCAGCAGGGCGAGGAGTTCTACTCCAGGTATTTTCTGATTCCCAAGAAAATGGGTGACCTTTGGCCCATTCTGGACCTGCGGGCCTTGAACCGTTTTCTGGTAAAGGAAAAGTTCAAAATGGTCTCATTGGGCACCTTGATTCTCCTTCTCAAAGCGGGAGACTGGCTCTGCTCCCTTAATCTAAAAGACGTGTATGCCCATATCCCCATCTTTCAGGCGGATCATCAGTACCTGCGATTCCTAGTTGATGGGAATCACTACCAGTATCGGGTGCTACCCTTTGGCCTTGCATCTGCACCCTGTGTTTTCACCAAGTGTCTGGCAGTGGTCGGAGCCTATCTTTGGAGGCGGGGGATTCATGTTTTCCCATACCTCGACGATTGGCTTATCAAGAGCGACTCTAGACAAGGGGCACAGAGTACCCTGTGTATCATGGTCCGGGTCTTGGAAACTGGGGTCTCTGATCAACTATCCGAAATCCCATCTCCAACCATCTTTGCAGCTGGACTTCATCGGGGTTCGGCTGCACACCATCCAGGTGAAGGCTTTTCTGCCTCGGGACAGGGCGGAGACCCTCGCGGCTTATGCTTGAGTTGTCTCCAATTGCTCCCATGTCTCTGCGCACCAGTTTCTCCACTTACTGGGCCACATGGTAGCGATGATGCATGTCACTCAGTTTGCTCGATTGCACATGCGCAGAGCACAATGGATGTTGCGTTCCTAGTGGTGTCAGGCTACCCAAGACCAATGTGTTTGTATCCTAATCACCACGCTGCTGCGCCAGTCCCCTGAGTGGTGGGCGGTCCCCTCCAATATGGAGTGGGGGATGCCCTTTTGGAGTCTACAGCTCCAGGTTACCCTCACCACAGACGTGTCTTGGACGGGGTGGGGGGCATATGTTGCAGGCTTCCATACCCAGGGGCTTTGATCCTCGCAGGAATCGCAGTCCCAGATCAACTTCTTGGAGTTGCGTGCCAGTTGATATGCTCTAGAGGTGTGCAGAGAACAGATCCTGAACAAGGTTGTCCTTGTTCAGACCGACAATCAGGTAGCTATGTGGTATCTGAACAAATGGGGTCCTTCACTCTCTGTCAGGAAAGAGGCAGCCCACATTTGGTCATGGGCCATCGACAACAGCATCCTCCTCAGGGCAGTGTACCTCCCAGGAGTGGATAATGCCCTGGTGGACTCCTTGAGCCATGCCTTCCAACCTCACGAGTGGGTCCCTCAATCAGAAGTAGTGGACCGGATCTTTCGCTCGTGGGAGACCCTGGTCATAGACCCCTTTGCTTCCTTGGAGAAGAGTAAGGTGGACTGCTTCTGCTCACTAGGCCGGCGGAGCAGCGAATTGATGGCAGATGCCTTTCTGATTCACTGGGGCACTGGGCTGTTGTATGCTTATCTTCCCCTTCCTCTCATCTGGAAAACGCTTCAGCAGGATCAGGGAATCATGATCCTGATCACACCATTTTGGCCCCACCATGTCTGGTTTCCGACTCTCTATGGAACCTGGCCTCGTGCCCCCCGATCTGATTGGGGATGGCTCTGGACCTAATCTCTTAGGACCAGGGCAGGCTCTACCACCCCAACCTCCAAGCCCTGGTTCTCATGGCTTGGATGTTGACCGAGTGACTGAACAGGCCCTGGGCTTTCCGGAAGGAGTATCACGGGTCCTACTGGAGTCCAGAAAATCCTCCACCAGGAAGTCTTATAATCTGAAGTGGAAGCGGTTTTCGGCTTGGTGCGAGGGATGCGGTCTGGATCCATTCTTAGACTCTTAGACTACCTGTTCCTCTCTGACTCTGTTCTACAGACCACGTTGGTGAGGGTTCACCTGAGTGCCATTGGGGCATACCATCAAGGTACTGATGGTACCGCAATCTCTTCCCATCCACTTGTGGGGCAGTTCATGAGGGGCTTGTTACAACTTAAGTCCCCCACGTGCCCGCCAGCGGTCTCCTGGGATCTCAATGTCATCCTGTCACAACTCATGAAGTCTCTGTTTGAGTCATTGCGATCCTACGACCTGAAGTACCTTTCCTGGAAGGTCATCTTCTTGGTTGTGGTTACGTCAGCCCGCAGGGTCAGTGAACTGCAAGCTCTGATGTCAATCCTACCTTATACAAAATTTTGTCATGACAAGGTGGTTCTGTGGACGCACCTGAAGTTCCTTCCCAAGGTGGTCTCTGAGTTCCATCTCAGTCAGTCTATTGTGTTGCCTTCTTTTTTCCTAAGGCTTCACGCTCACCAGGGTGAGTGGGCTTTACACACTGTAGACTGTAAGAGGGCGCTGGTCTTTTACTTGGAACGGATGGCGCCTCACCACCTATCTACTCAATCTTTTGTCTCCTTCGTCAAAAACAGGTTGGGGGGTTGCTGTCTCCAAGCAGGCCTTATCCCATTGGCTTGTGGACTGTATTGCTTTCTGCTACACACAGGCGGGCTTACAGCTTAACGGTCACATCAAGGATCACTCAGTACGGGCCATGATAGTCTCGGTGGCTCACTTGTATGCAGTCCCCATTCACGAGATTTGCAGATCGGCGACCTGGAGTTCCCTCCACATGTTTGCCTCACATTATTGCCTGGACAAGGATGGCTGGCGGGACAGTCGTTTCGGACAGTCAGTCCTCCGTAATCTCTTTCAGCCATGAAAACCCAACTCTCCCTCTGTGGGCCCTGTCCTTGGGTGCAGGCCTGCTCCTCTGGGTATTGCAGCTCTAGTTGTGCATGTTGGTACCTGTTCTCTGCTGCACATGTTGGGAGTGGCCTGGAGTTACATAATCACCCATGTGTGAGGACTACCATCCTGCTTGTCCTTGGAGAAAGCAAAGTTGCTTACCTGTAACAGCAGGATGTTAGTCCTCACGAAACCTGCCCGCCACCCTGCAGAGTTGGTTTTCTCTCAGTTTATTTTATTTTTCGCGAACTCTAAGACTGAAGAGAGACCATGCATAGACATGTGGTTAGCGGCATGCTGGGCATGCTCAGTGTGCCAGTCAAAGTTTCTAGAAACTTTGACAAAAGTTTTCTGTGCCGGGCTCCCTTTGATGTCTCCCATGTGTGAGGACTAACATTCTGCTGTCACTGGAGAACACCTGTTACAGGTAAGCAACTCTGCTTTCCAAGGTATTGTGTCTACCCAACTTCTTTGTTTGCTTTCTTTTAACCTACAGTAACAAGGGTCTTATTCAGTACTTTTGTCCAATGCACTTAACTTTACAACACTACAAAGTTTTATAAGCCATTCTGTGAGTCTGCAAAACCATCAGTGTGGCGTGCATGCAGGACTGATCGGATTGGCAGTATATACACTGGGTCTTAGGCCATTAGGCTATTTGTTTTCTGTTGGCATAAGGACACATTCGGGCTGATAGAGTACGGTGCGCTCTTCATGATAGCAATATTAAGTCGGAGGCCCCAAAATTTAAAAAAAATTTTAAAAAAAGAAAAAAATTTAAAATCGGCCTGCAGGTCGGAAGATGGATGCTCAATTATGCCGGCGTCCGTTTTCCGGACCCATGGCCGTCAATGGGTTTGAGAACCAGCGTTGGCTGTCAAACCCGCTGACAGCCGCCGCTCTTGTCAAAAAAGAGGTGCTAGGGACGCGCTAGTGTCCCTAGTGCCTCTTTTTACCGCAGGCCCTCATTTGCATACTAAATCACGCGCACAGGAGAGTGGCCTGTGCATGCGTCGGGAGAGCGGGCGCTTGCCTCGGAGCGCCGGCTCTCCAGTGGGTTTTACTGTATTGGCCTGCTACTATGGTAAGCACTGCATTGCAATAGGTCATAAGGTTTACTATATGATACCCTAAAGGATTTGACTTAGAAGGAAGCTTGCAAAACTGCTTTTAAAGGGAAAAATTGTTTAAGGAGGCATAGTAGAATGCAGCTTAAATCTTACCATCTATGTTTCTTGCAGGATTACAAATGAGATGTAACCCTTATTTGGAATGGAAGCCAGAGAAGAAAGGTGCAGATAGCAGTTGGCGTCAAAGGACTGGATAAACGTTTGTCTTCTAAAGTGTCTTTTTTTTTTTTTTTTTCAAAACGATATGCTGATTCAGATGGACCCAAGAGTGAATTGCAAAGTTTGTTTTCTCTATTTTGATTGGTGCGGTTTCAATTACTTCTCCCAGTCCTTGAAGTCTGGAGATGAAGGCGTGTGAAAGAGGGCACGGCACGTCTCTATTTTTGTAGTTGCCGCTCTTTGGATTAGCTTGCTGGGTTTTTTTTGTTTTGTTTGCTGAAGAGGTTTCACTTCGAAGGGCCAGGACTGAATGTGATGGATTTATCTTCGGAAATGAACAGACATGGGAGGAATCCAGTAAGTCACAAGCTAGAAGATCAGAAGAAGGTGAGATGACTTTTTTTTTTCTTTTCAGTAATGTTTCTTGGTAAGGCCACATGCATTTGTGAGATAATTACAATATATTTGAAAAACGTTATGCTGAAGATGGGAGGGGCATTTTGTTATCAGTTGAGTATTATGTTTTACACTGCTGATTTGAGTTTGACTTTTTTTTTTTTTTTTTTTAATTTCTCTAGTAAATACATTTGTAGTTGAATTTACCCTTGTAGTTACTACAACTGCAGGCTAAGGGCTGTTGATCTGAAATGTATTTTTAACTTTGCCATGACCTTTTTCTTCTTCAGCTATATTGCCTTCTACAGAATAATTCAGCAGCAGAATATTTTTAGCTATCTTCTGCTATCGGATATGTTGCATTTAATTCTTTACCAAGGTTGAACTATGCTGTGCATTATTGGGTAGGGTCATAGATTATCATCTAGTAGCCAAATTGATCCTGGAGAAAACAGGAGTCTTGTAGGTTGCGGCTTTTTAAAGGAGTTGTGGTACATGACTTGTTGAGATCTCACAGGCCTCTTCTTCGTCTTTTGTTTTGGTATCTTGTGTTTTGTTCCTATCACAACTTACCAAGATTCCAGGTTAATGTCCCTTACCAGGAAGCTTATGTGGAACTGGATCTGATTCTGTAAGTGGCTTGTTCCTGCTTTTAAATTAGCTGGTGTGTGGATTTCATGGTTTTGACACCCTATGACAAGTAGCTTTTCAACTGTTGCTACTGTTTATTTCATGATAAATTTATGAGTAAAATCACTGCTGGCATTTTCTGCATATACTTCACATACTTTAACTAAAGACGTTGGTGTAATGGTTCCATGTAATATATATCTAATATATATATATATATATATATTTAACTGAATTAGTCGTTCTTTTTCGGTCTCCTTTTTATGGAAATGAGCAATCTTTAAAACGGATTTTAAAGTACTGGATGTGTGAATAAGAGGGTGGGTGAAGGTTGATTGGTAGGTATTTAGAGAACTGAACTGAACTGAAAGGAGACATAGGGCCTTCTATGGAACAGTAAATAAGTCTAGCCTCATCCTTTTCCTAAGGAGACACTGAAAGCGACTTATTTATAACAATGATGTAGCAGCAATGGCATGCAAAAAGGGAAGCTCATCATAAACTGACAGTCGAATTAACCAATCCTGTTGCTTCTATTTGCATTTCTCAGCTGCTGATTGGGGCATCGGAAACTAACAGTGATGATATCTTTGGTTCCTGATAGAGGCTATTGTGGGGGGGTGGAACAGGAAGGCCTTTTTGGGCCAATAGGGGCCTGAAAGGCAACAGCAGGGGTGGAAGAGAGGGGGGGGGAGTGGGAGAGAGGGCTGGAGGGATTAACGAGGATACTGAGATGGCAGCAGGGAGAGGGGACTGGAAAATGAGGGGAGGATTGTACCTGCTTGGGGTGGGGAAGAGAGCAAGAGGACGGTCCTGGGGTGGAGTGGGGAATATGCGCTCAGGCGAGAAATATCCTCACCATGTACTCCCATTGTATTTCCCTCCCTCTTAAAACAAACTGTTGGAGGGTTGGGATGGGGGAGTGAACATGGCAAGTGCATTTAATCCTTGGCAAGTAAATTCTGGAGGAATTTTTGATTTCCTGACTTTTATTCTTGCAAATAAATATATTCTGCTCAAATGAGTGAGTGCATTTCTAAGCTTTGTATAATTTAAGATTTAAAAAATTGAACAAGTTCAGAAGAACTTGTTTCTCCGATTGGGAAATCTTGTCAAATAAGTGTGAACTGTGAAAATAAGAAATATTGTATTAACAGTGCTTAAATATCATTTTGGAAGGGTAAGGTTAATTGCGGGGCCCCATCTCCTTAGAAACTGTCTTATGTTTTGACTTAGTTCGAGGGTGCGGATGTCTTTGTCAATATCGCTGTTAAGAAAGTACATTTGGGAGTGGGGTGAGCGGTATGATCATTTTTCTATGGAAAACTAATATATTCAGTATTGCAGAATAAATTTGGTGGTGTGGATCCTCCCCAATTGATGTCGACGCTGCCTGATTCATTTCTTCTATGCTTTTTATTTTCTCTTGTTACTTGTTAATGCAGTTTCTTTCTGGCAGGGGCGGCCAACTCCAGGGCTTGAGAGTCACAAGCAGGCCAGATTGTAAAGGAACGCACGGTGAATATGCATGAGGGAGATTTGCATGCACTGCCTCCATCTCATGCAAATTCATTGCAGATGTCCTGAAAACCAGGCCGGTTTGTGGCTCCTGAGGACTGCAGTTGGCCACCCCTGCTTTATGGCATTTTACGATTTGATTTTTCTTTAGAGGTAATAACTATTTTAGAAATATTTTTTTGATATGTGATAGGGCTCTTGATCAACGGGAAAGTTTTTTTCCAGGAGTAATTTGTGTGCTCTCTCCAGCTTGTTATGGTCTCTGAGATGTAAAATCTATGGATAGTGTGCAGATAACTTAAACAGACTTGTCAATGCTTTGGCTAGCTATTTTTTTTTTTTAGTTGGTGTATGTTGTTTTATAGAGTGTAACACTTTTTTTTTTGTTTTCAAATCTTGTTTTAATTTTAAAATCATAGAATTACTTTTAAAACGGTTACCCCCATGGATTCTCTATTGGTCATTTAGATTAGTGGTTTCCAACCTTTTTTGTGTTGTGGCTCACCTGGCATTGGGCTCACTTCATGATGGCACAGCATCACCTTATCTATCCCCTGTTTCCCTGGCATCATCGTTCTTGTTTCTTTCTTCTCCTCCCCCAACCTCTGGCATCATCACCTCCCCCCACCCCTGCATCATCACCTTTTCTCTCCCCTCATCTCCCACCCCTCATCTCATCACCATCTTTTCCTCCTCTTTCCTCTCCCTTCACTCCACTGCAATTCTCATCTTCTCTCCACTACCCTTGGCATCATTACCTTGTCTTCCCTCTCCCATCCCTATCATCACCTTCTTCTCCTTGCATCCCTCTCCCCCCTATCCTCCAGCATCATCACCTTTTCTTCTCTTTGTCTGAGCCCCCCTGGTATCATCACCTTCTCTTCCCTTTACTCTCTTTTTTCTATCCCCTGCATCATTGCCTTCTCTTCCCTTTTCTGTCCCCTCACCCTGGTATTATCACTTCCCCTCCCTTCTCTCTCCCCCCCCCCATCATCACCATCACCTTCTACCCCCTGACCTCTCCCTCCACCCGACATAATCTGTATCACCTTCTCTCTCCTACCCTCTCATTCCACCAGCCCCTCCCATCACCTTCCCTTTCCTACCTTCTCCCTTCCTTGACATCAGCACTTTCTCTTTCTCTCCCTCTGCCCCCTACCCCATCACCTTCCCTTCCCTTTTCTCCAACACCCCCAGCTTCCTCACAAATTCGGCTGCCCCTTCCAGCAGCATTTACCTGGTGGTGCCACTTTCTCCTTTGCCTGTTTCCCTCTGTAATGGGAACTGCAGAGCCCAATGCAGTTTTAATTGAGGAGGAGAAGACAGCTGGCGGAGGGGAAAGGAGAAGCAGCCGCAGCAGAGTGCTGCTCTCTGACTCCCCCTGCTGGCGGGAGGATATCCTGCAGGCCAGCTGTTGTAGGGGAAACAGAAATCGAAGATTGTTGCGGCACACCGGTTGGCATATGCTGATTTAGATCATATGAAATTTAGAAAGTTATTGCAGATTTAAAGCTGCTAAGAGGTGACGCTTTGCATGTCTTCAGTACGAGGAAGTGATTGTTCAATGACTGAATCACTTTCAAAACATTTTCGCTGTCATCTTCAATGCTAGAGCAGCACAGATATGCAAATTTTTAAATGGACAGGCAGGACTGGTCATGCTGAGCTTACTTCAGATCTCAGATAGCTTGTTAGCTGTTGAAGTTTGATCCAACAAGAGTCTCATTACTTCAAAGTTTTGAAAACACACAAAACATTAACTGACAGATTAAAAAATGGAAGGCATCACTTAAGTGGTATAAAAATAACACTGGTGTACCAAGATTGTTTTCCATAACAAGAAATCTCTCTTATTATACGAACACTAATGGTATCCCATTAATCAACACTAAGCTACAAATCTGGCTTGCAAGAGCTAATGAGCTGAGCACTGCTCACAGTTTTCCCCAGCACAAGATTTTGCAATCTTTGATCATTGCTTGCTCATGTTCAAGTTCCTTTGGATAACAAGACACAGTCAAGTTTTATATGCAAATCAAATTAAAAGCAAACAGCTCATTTCTCTAGCCCAGTACGTCTGTGGTTTAATTGGCTAACTTTGGGAGTTAGCTGGTTAAAATGCTGCTTTTATAAATCCCTCCTGTCACTGCTGAGTGGCTAAATTTGCCTTGGCTAAATTGATAAGGAGGCCAAACTTTTAGCTGGTCAAAAAAAAGGGACTGCTTAGGAATCCTTTCCCAGGCAAGCTTACAGCTTAACTGGTTAGTAGTGAATTTCAGCACTAGCTGGCTCATTTCAGCCATTCAACCCTGGTTGCACAAATAGCAGGCCTAAATCTTTTTATTTATATCTGAAAATGTGCTTAAAGGTAACAGATTTAAAATGAATCCGTTATCCTTCTCCCTCGGTGACTTTTTGAAGATTGATCCCATTTTGTGTGTAAGTGAATACATGAAATATGTAATAAGCAAAAAGGTCCTCCCGTTGAGAAGTACAGATGAGTTGCTTTAGCAATCTAAAGCCAATAGTTTGAATTCCAGATGATACACTGAACAATTCCTGGTTTTTGGAGTTTTTGTGGTGTTTGGTGATGTTGGCGTAAAACAGTCAATCATAGCTAATAACTGCGTAATGTGAGAATTGCCGGAGATATATACGTGGGCAAACACATGAGATGGTTGTGACAGCTTACTTAGGACCACATAAAACATGATTCTTTGTCTTTAGAGAATGATCTAAAATATGATGACCTGCTCCTCTAAAATCCTACTGTTTGAAGAGGACACCAATTTCATCGCTCTTTATGATCATTTTCTCTGAATCTTTGCCCTTCCTCGTGGTTTAGGCAACAGTGCCTGTTGCAGGTTCATCATGGATCACCATCGGTCCGTCCTCTCCGAGATCTGCCTGGATGTCTTCTCCTGAATTTTTCTTCCATCCTGATGGTTGTCAGCTGTTGCTTTTTGCTGGTCTAAAGATCAAGAAACAGGAGCGCTAAGAGTTGCAGATCCAGGAGTGGAGCCAGTGCTCCATGAGGTTTCCCAGATTAAATATCTTCAGTTGTGTTCAAAATTCATCAGCGGCAGAGCCCTCTGGAGGGACAGTGAAAATCAGGACCGAGGTGTAAGGGAAACTGATGCTCTTTGAAGAAGGCTCCATGTTTCTGCTGGGAGTGTCCATTTTGTGTTTCAGTAGCAGAGCACCGATGTCAGCCTGTCCCGACCCATTGTGGGAAGTGGGCATCCTGCTGATATCATTGACTGCTCTGCTGATGTAATCAGATGGATGCTGCCAGTTTACTTGGGTGTAAAACCTTGCCTTCACTGAGCAATGAGCACCCAGAAATTTAAAGACGAGTGGGCTCACGGGGAGCGAGTTTTCTGCTCTGCAGAACTGAAACAGTTTTGCTTTAGGATTGACTAGCTAGAGCCTATGTTTTTGCTGACCTGTTCAGGTGATTATTACAATTATAACATGGTTACTATAGATGGAAAGCGAATGACCGATTTCTTGAAGGAACATCTAGCAAAGACAATATAATTTAACAGCCACTAATTTAATGGTATGGAGGTTTCCATAATTTTGTTTGTTTTGTCTGTCAACTTAATTATGGAAAACTATTTTTATTAAAATTGCTTCTTTAAAGTTAAGTAGCACGTAGGTGGTTTTATAATTATTGTGACATTCAGCTAATGAAGCCATTTGTTCCTGAAAAGAGTGAAAATCCATGAACTGATGTTCCTGATTGAGAAAAGACCCATATACATTGGGTAATTTTGTTTTCATAAAGCTCTTCAGGTGCTTCTTAATTAATCTGACTTATTTTCAAGAGCGATTCTGGCTGAAAGCGCCCCATTGATCAGCTACCCCAGGTTGCCTGGCTACATTCAAGGAACACCTGCTACCTTCCGGCGGATGAAAAGAGCGTGTTTAAAAGATTAGTACAGCTGTGGCTGTGTCAGAAGTGGTGGTGCTAGGGGGGGTACGGATGGGCTTGCCTGCGTGTCTGGGCCTGGGGGAAATGCGTGTGCACACATGTCAGGGATGACCATAGCCAACGTTCATAGCAGGCGTCGCACTACCTCTTCTGAGTTTCTAAACCTGCTTTTAGAAGAATAGAGAAATGTTAGTTGCTGTATATACGCTCCTTGTTCAGCATTCAGCTAGGCTATAGTATGCCGGCCTTCTCCAGCCAGTGATTTTACTGCCCTTGGCTGCTCAGTTTATCCTAAAAGATAAATGGGAGGCTTTTCACGCTTAATACAACCTATCTAAATATGCAGGTAAAATACATGTGCATACTTGAATTTCAATCATAAAATGAGTAGTAGTCATAGAAATAACACAGTAAAGCTTCCCATAGCCTCATAGTTAAGTTTTGTTGGCACGAAAAAGCTCATTTTGTATTAGGAGACTCACTATATCAGGCAAACAGGCTTTCCCCCTAATTTCCATCTGAAATCTGAGAAAATATTTTTCATGGTATTCTGCTGTGCATACACAAAGGTTTATATCACTTGTCTTTTATTAAGATGTGAATTATATTTTTGGCAAAGTTCTGTATGAGTGTGGAATAGAAAATGGATGTATATTTTCAAATATACAGTATAACCAGGGAAATCAGGAGTAACTATATACTACAAATAAATCAATCTCCGGTATTCTGAATCAATTTCAAACACTGACCAATTTTTTTTATAAGAGGAAATGACCTCTGCTCTGAGTGGAAGTGCCTGCCGGCTGGATCTTGTCTCGAAATTCCTAAAAACCTCTTTATTTTTTAATGTATTAATTTCTTCTGTTTTCCATACTCATACATTGCCAGTATATTCCAAACTAGTTTATGTGCAAGATTTCTTGTCAGTTCATTTTCTTGTTAACTCTGAATCTGAATAGAGAAACGCTTATCTTGGGCCACAATGCTTAAGCCGGCACCAGATGGTTTTAAATCCCGATGTCATTTAAGAACGCCGACGTTGCCAACGTTTCGCCTTAACTGCTGCGCCAGGGCTTAATGTTATCTGCAAGGAACATGCATGCTAACTTGTTTCTGATCTGGATGATAAAAAAAAAAAAAAACTCCGGCGATTGATTTGTGTATATTTTCAAATTACATTTCTGTTCTGGATAGCTTCTTCTCACTAAGGGCAGGGCCACCCTGAGCTGGGGGAGGGTAGGGAAATCCAGGGTGACTCCCTCCCGTCGGCATGGCAGGAGCAACACTTGTGACTTGCATCTGCCTCTACCTGCCTTTGGTTTGAAACCGGACTCGTGAACCTCATTTCGACTTCTGATTGAAGCGGGCAGAGGAGGAGGCAGATACAGGTGAGAAGGGCTGCGCTCCTGCGGGCGGGACGGAGGGATGGATTGGGGCGGATGAGGGGATCTGGCAGAGGTTGACTTGCCCTTCGGCCCCGACCATGGACCTGATGTGCTAAAAGACGTTTCTGGTTTTGTGTCTATGGGAAAAGGCTGAGTACCATCTGGCCCTATGAGAGTGGGGGAGGGGTAATTTCATATATAACACAAAACATCCTTTTTGTTCTGAGGCTTTTGGTGACAGTGGACAGTTTGAGATCCACCTAACCCTGATTACAACTTAAATCTGCAGACTGGATAGTTTCTGCTTCTTGAAGTGAAGGAGAGAGAGAATTGGGTGCGAATGCCAGGAGGACGGATTGATTTGGTTTCAGGAGAAGTTGGAATATAAATTCCCAGTGTGCTACAGGACTTACTTTTTGTATTTGAGGGCAAATGTCTAAGCAGTGCTTTTACCAGAAATTTTTTTTCTTAATGCTTGCCGTTTTCAATTGCACTCTTTTTTTTTTTTTTTTTTTCTTTCCCCTTCAGGAAACTGCAGAACATTAAATCCTTGGACAAAGGATGCGTGATCCTCAAACTGCGCAAGCCAAGTGACTTGCAAACCTTTTGCCCTTGTCTTGCCGTCATTTTGTCCAGTTGCTAATTCTGATCCTGTGCACCCCAGTTTCATCACCTTGTCTATGACTCCCTACCTTTAGATAAAGAATGGCTATAGAATGAGTGCTCAGTTATTTTACAGACCCGAGGTCAGCTTTCAGTGGCGTTCACACAGATATGCAGGTATTTACCAGGGTAAAATGGCCTGGCTGAAGATTGCCCTGTCCAGAGCAGCTGAAATTGTGCACAGGAAGAGGCGTTCCTGTGGACGCGTCTGCGCACACTCAAGTGCAGGTCTCCCCTCTCCCTCCCGTCATTCACTAGTGCTTGCCGTGCACGTGGTTTGCACTTGAAAAGTTTCAAAGTCAAACCATGTGGATAGTTTCTTCTTTAAAAATTTATCTAAAGTGCATGTATTCAGTTTGCAGCTATGTAGGCCTTTTGAACATTTTTTTCTAAAATTGCAGGGTTTTTTTTTTAAGGGGGTAATTTTGTTACAGCCTGCAAAGAAAGCTGTCAAAAACCATGCGCAAGTTACATGCATATGTTTGCTTTGAGATGTATCCCCCCTACCTGCATGCAGTTCCACCTGCTGAAATGTGCAGGTAACCCTTTTAAACCCGCTTCTGTGCGCGCTGAGGCTATTTTGCATAGGCCCGGGACGCGCGTATGTCCTGGGGCTCGAAAAAAGGGGCGGGGAGGTCTGGGGGCAGGACCAAGGCCTCCAGCACAGCGCAACTTATTTCACAAAGGTCAGGGTTTTTTTTTTAGATAGGGCTGGGGGGCGGGTTAGGTAGGAGGGGTGGAAGGAAAGCTCCCTCCGAGGCCGCTCCGATTTCAGAGCGGCCTCTGAGGGAACGGGGAAAGCCATCGGGGCTCCCCTAGGGCTCGGCGTGTGCAAGGTGCACAAGTGTGCACCCCCTTGTGTGCGTCGACCCCGGATTTTATATCAGGCATGCAGCCGCGCGCGCTTGTTATAAAATCGGGCGTAGATTTGTGTGCGCCGAGTTGCGCGCACAAATCTATGCCCGCGCATATCTACTAAAATCTGGCCCAATGTGCACAGGTGCAAACTTCACCCTGGGAAGCTCCTCTGGTCCAGGCAATCTTGCACTCGCACGGGACAGACATACTAAAATTTTACCCACATATCAGGCTTGTGGGGGCCGCCAAGGTCGATGGTATCTCTGCACGGGCCCGCCGGAGGTCCTCTGGTAGGTCCTTGAAAAAAAGATGGATGAAACTCTCGGGTCCATATGGAAAGAGGTTCGTTTGGTTAAGTCCCGAATCTACTCGTGCAAACCACGGGAATGAAAAATCCCACCCGTCTGACCATCCCAGACTCATCCTGCTAGCAGCCGGCTAAGTCAGGGGGAGTGTGGGGGCAGAGCCAGATAAAGGTGGACTGTCTACAGCAAGGCACAATACAAATATCACATGCCAAGCCATTTCTGTGGGTAAATCACAGTTTTAACGGTGGAAAGAGCTTTTGAAAATTCCCCTCCCTATTTCTGCCTTGTATTTTTCCTCAGGGCCTCATAAATGCTTTGCTTCAGAATTGAAAAGCTGTGTCCTCTGGAAGCTTGTGATTTATTGCAAGTAGCAGCCTAGTGGGCCAAAACCGAAATCCTTTGCTTTGATGTTTTATCTAACCTGCTCTGGTCCAGTGCAGTTTTGCATAGGAGCACTCTCTACCAACTAATACAATTGCAAATGATTTTTAAAAAGAAATCAGATGATGTGATGTGCAGAGTCCTTTTTCACATGGGCTGGAAATGCTGCCAGGGCCTTTGTACACTTTCTCCCGTGACCTCAGCTGCTCTATTCGTTTGCTCAAAAAAAACTGTGACTAGCGAAAGTGTTTTTATTTATTTATTTATTTAACAATTTTTCTATACCGTCGTATGGTGGGAACCTTCACAACGGTTTACATTAAGGCACATAAAAATGAGTCTAATGTATCTTAAGTTACATAGGTGCCAATTTAGGGTCGGTAACATAGTTTGTAAATGATATAAATTGTTAAGTGTACTGAGTCATTTCCAATTCACATTCTTACAGTTTAGGATACAAGATTACCTTTATCATTGTTTTTCATCCTTTTGCTGAGCTTTAAAGGAATGAAACTTAGTCTGATTAAAATTACACACATTGATTATGGTAATGTGTTTGTTGTTCGAATGTTCGTACCTGCTTGTGTGGTCCACCCTTAATTGTGACTAATGCAATATTTTTGTGATTTTTTTTTTATCCATCCTCTCTCGTACTTGGACAGAGCATAAAGTCCAGAATGCTGATTCTTTCCTCCTCTCATCAGAAAACATTTTTCCACGCAGCTTTTAGAAAATTCTGCCATGGTGTGCTGCTCGGGAAATACCGCTTTCTGCCTGGCCCTTAAAAATATACTTGTTCATTTTCCATTTTGTATCTTTAATCGAGGAAATAAGAAAAGCATATAATATTTTAAGTAGTGATGTTAACAGAACTCCAAATTTTTGTTTTTAAAAGTTAAATTCTTCCACAGTATTGTTTCTGGAGGTTTTAAAATATCTTTGGAAAAAGCTACTTCTAAAGTGCAGGGTGTCATTTTCCAGCATGCTCAGTGCCTTAATCTGCTGCTTTAAGTTTTAGGGGATTCTTCAGCCAAACCTAAGTGCCTACATTTTAAGCTGAAACATTTCCTAAATTTAAGGACCTGCAATTCATTTGCTCCGATCTAGGGTGCTGAAGGATCAGTGCTGAGCTCCTAACTTCCTCCCCTCTGGAGCTGGAGGTCGATTTTGGCACCTCACTCCTTTGAAACTGTCCTTATGGACTTATTCATTTCGAGGCTTCTTGAATTCTTGTGGTCCATATTACCAGATTAGAAGCAGTAAAGAGTCCTTTCTTGGGCTCCCGTTGAATAATATTGTTTGGGTTTTTTGGTGTTTTTTTTTTTTTTTTTAGAACAGCCTCTGATAAAGTGATTGTTCCCCGGAGTCTGTTTAGGTAAGGGTGAAAGGTGCCCTCTCAGTGATGATGTCCAGTTTGCTGGCTTACTCTGAGTCTTGGATATTTTGGTGTCCTCTTGCTTCCTCATGCTGGTCCTTATCCTCCATCCGTTCTCCTTTTACCTCTTTCTGGCAGAGAATGGCAGGGAAGCCGGACAGATGCAGAGCTTCGTGCTGTAACAGAGTGGAATGTGTTCAGGGTTCTGGCTGAGACTGGGTCTTTGTCTGGATTGCCGCCTGCTCAGATCCTACGGGGAATGTTAGGAGCAAGGAATGAAGAAATGGCTTAGCTCCCAAGCGTTTTGTGAGATCTCGGTTTCAGCGGATGATGTTAAGAAGCCACTATGGGTTGTAGATGAAAGTTTAGTCAGTGGGCTAGATTATTGTTTTTTTTTTTTCCCGCTGTTTTGTCACTATTTCACATTCCCATTCTTCAGGGTCTGAGGATTAACACCAGAAGTTGCAACTTCTTGCTCTCCCTCTGATCTTCTGTTTAGCACAGCCGTACAATGCACTCCAGGCTTACTGTATCCTCTGCTATCCAAGATGTGGTTTAAAAGGAGCGGTATCATGCAGACCACAAAGGAGGCAGTTCTGAAAAAAAAATCTAGCAAGGATTACCAGACATCTTGAGGATTAGGAGATGTGAATGATACCATTGAAAGGTACAAATGCTGTGTTTAAGCCATTCCATGAGAAAACATAACGAACGTACCAGATGTCAGCAGAAAAAGACCCAAATGGTCCATCCAGTCTGTTCAGCAAATCTTTTTTTTTTTTTAATAAGGTAGTAACTGCAGTTCCGTGCAAGTGACCCCCACATGTCTTCTGTTACAGGTAGTAACTGCTGTTAAAATTTTTCGAAAGTTTGCAGAATGTTTTTCTGATGTTGAACTTGGGACACTATCCCTGAACTGCCACAGGAAACTAGGGCCTGTGGCTTACCTTGGAGCCAATGCAATAAAACATCCTGACCCTCCCACAGGCTTCAACTCCTGTTTTAGTGCAAGAATTTTGGCGGCAACCTAAACCTGGTATGTAACAGGGAGTTTAGCAGCAGAAAAACTCGTGCCAAAACAGTAGTCAAACCCCATGGAAAGATCAGCGCATCTCATGCTAATTGCAGGGTAATAAGCCTTTTTAGCCTTCATTCAGCCTAGAGTGCCTTCCTTTAAATCGGGAAATTCAACTCCTGGTCAGAGGCAGGATTTATACTTACGGCAGCAGAGAGGAGGACACCTAACCCCACTCGGACACTTAATCTATTCACTCCTTCACTGTCTGCCCATTGGTCCCTCCACTGTCAGCCGCCAGCAAAAGAACCTCCCAGAAGGCCGTCCTTTCAGAATTCTGAAAGGGGACTGGTGCCCCTGCAGTCAGCTGACAGCAGAGGGACCAATCAGCTGCCAGCGAGAGAGCAGCCATGCCCTCCAGCTGGGGGTTCCCTGTGTGAGGAGGGATTTGGAGGGCTTGGGGCTATTGTAATTTTTTTTTAAGGTTGGTAGATGGATGGGAGGGGTCGGTTCCGCTCCAGCCTGGCTAACTTTTTTTTTTTTGTTAAGATGGGTGAAAGGGGGATTCTGTCACTTTGTGGGTTCCAGTTGGAGGGAGGAGGTTTGGGTTGCTGAGAACAAGAGGGAGGATCAGGCCCTTTGAAGCTGGGAGTGTTGTTCTGCTCTGCCAGCTGGGTGGATGGGTGGAAAGAAAGAGATCTGGCTGTTTCATTTGGAACTTTATTTTTAGCACGGATTTTACGTTCATGATATGCAAAATGGCCGGTGAGTGAAAAGAGCTGTTTAGCGAGCTTTTTGTTTTTTTTTGTTTTTTAAATTTTTGGTCTATTTGCATATGATTAGCATCCCACGGGGATGCCTACTTTTAACACATGTATTTGTCTATCTTTGGGGTTTTTTTTTTTTGTTTGTTTTTTTTAATATGGCATCCTGATTAGTGTTATAAGTATTTCTTGTGTTATTTGAAATTAATAAAAATAAAGTAAAAAAATTAACTCTTATTTTAGAATGCATTTTATTACATCAGCACTCTTAATAGGAAACTATTTAAGAAAATGCATTTTTAAAAAAACACACCACATAAGTACATAGTAAAATTCAGCAGCTTTCTACTGAAATCCAGCTGATCACCAGAAATGTTCCATTTCACCACATTTCAATCATTCTGATTTTACAGAAAAATATGCATTTTACTTTTTTTCTGCTCTTGCATTAAGTGTAATATCACTAATGTGGCAGACATTAAAGGCTCATTGAAAACTTGACAATTTTTAGAAAACTTGGAAGGATTTCACAGTGGCAAAACCTTTCTGCCTCAAGAGAAACCAGAATTGGAGATTGCCCATCTCAGATAATTTCAAGGAGACCGTAAAACAAGAAGATATTTGACAAAATGAATAGTTTTTCTCTTATGCCTGCCTTCGGTGTTTTGAATATCATAGGGAGTTTATTGGAAGTCTCAGCCCTTCAGTCTGAGATTTTAGAAGATAAATAGTAATGGTAGTAGTGAGTACATTCAATTAAAGAGCTTCCTCTCTGGTAATGGAATGCAAATGCCAAACGATATTAAACAGAATTTATCTATTATTATTTATTTTGTAATAGTATTTAATGTTGTTACTTATGGCATTTTGACATGTATTCATACTTTTTGTAAAGTGCTTTAATGTGTTAAGGGCTAGGCAGTCCGTCAGATCAATAAACGAAACTAAACTGCAGATCTGTAATGCATGCATACTCCCAGGGCCGGAGGAACCACTAGGAGAGCTAGGCCTGTGCCTAGGGGGCGCTGCCGCCACTCGCGGCCACTTCAGGCGGCAGAATTTTGAAAGGGCAAAAAGTGCCCCTTCAAAATTCTGCCCAGCCCCCACCTCACCCTGCTTCCTCCCCTGTCGTGCCACCCTCCCGACGCCCCGTGGTGGTCCAGCAGAGGGCCCAGGAGCGATCTGCCATTCCCGGGGCCTCAGCTGCCACTAACCAAAATGGCGCCGGTGGCCTTTAGCCCCTACCATGTGACAGGGGCCAACCAATGGCACCGGTAGCCCCTGTCACATGGTAGGAGCTGAAGGCCACCGGCGCCATTTTGAGTAGTGGCAGCTGACGACCTGGGCTCCCCGCTGGACCAGGTGTTTTGTGAGGTTTTTTTTTTTTTTGGGGGGGGTGGAGGGGGGAGGTTGGGGAGTGGTGGTATGTGGTCCCTGCCCCTGGAGTTGGGGCTGCGACCGGGGGCGGGGCTGGGGGCTGCATGGGAGTGGGGGGGGGGCGGTGCAAGGCTGAAGGTGCTTAGGCGCCCAATCCCCTTGCACCGGCCCTGCATACTCCTCTGTCAAACCATTCTGCCCTCACAAAAGTTAGGGGCTTTACATAGCTCTGTCTGTACAAGCTTTAGGGCATATCTTTAAATTATTTCATAGCTCCTTAAGGGTTCAGTTGTACACCTCAAGAACCAAAGTATTTGAAAGCCAAGATTTTTATCCAACAGGTCGATCCAGTAAAGTGTGCTCCGTCGGAGCGCACTGTCACCCTGCTCTGGACGCGTGTTTTCCCTTACCCCTTATTCAGTAAGGGGAGGAAAACACGCGGCCCACCCGCGGCACCTAATAGCGCCCTCAACATGCAAATGCATGTTGATGGCCCTATTAGGTATTCCCGAGCGATCCAGTAAGTAAAATGTGCAGCCAAGCCGCACATTTTACTCTAAGAAATTAGCGCCGCCCAAAGGTCGGTGCTAATTTCTTCCGGCGCCAGGGAAGTGCACAGAAAAGCAGTAAAAACTGCTTTTCTGTGCACCCTCCGACTTAATATCATAGCGATATTAAGTCGGAGGTCCCCAAAAGTAAAAAAAAGTAAAAAAAAAAAAATAATAATAATTTTGAATTCGGCCCGCGGCTGTCGGGCCGAAAACCGGACGCTCAATTTTGCCGGCGACCGGTTTCCGAGCCCGTGGTTGTCAGCGGGCTCGAGAACCGACGCCGGCAAAATTGAGCGTCGGCTGTCAAACCCGCTGACAGCCGCCGCTCCAGGCCAAAAGGAGGCGCTAGGGACGCGCTAGTGTCCCTAGCGCCTCCCTTTCCTCGTTTGCACCGCGTCGCCTAATTTAAATACTGGATCGCGCGCACCGGAGAGCGGGCGTTAGTCCGCTCTCCCACGGACTTTACTGGATCTTTACCTCTAAAATTGTCCCTAAAAGGCAACTTAGTGACACGGGGTTCAGTCTGCCATCCAGATCTCTCATCTCCAAATTTGATGGCATATAAATTAAGGGAAAACTGAAATACAAGGAATAGTTTCTCGATTTAATTAGCTCGCTGTAAAAAAACAAAACAAAACATCAAGGGCCTACAGATAGGAGTGAAGAGAAGTATAAGTGGCTGAACAGCATTGGAGGGAGGCCTTTCATCATGCCAAAGGCACAGTCTGCTCTCTGCTTTCTCTGCAACGAGCTGGGGGAAAATTGGTTTTTCCTTTCTAGGTGTAAAAAAATATCTTCCCATTTAAAAAAAATATGGGGTGAATTTTCAAAATGTTGCATGCATAAAAATGAGCATATACATGCGAAAGTAGCATCTGCCTGCGCATTCTGTATTTTTTTATAAAAGTAAAAATTACGCTTTTATTTTCACTCTCGTGTGTGTGCATGTATGAGTTAAAAAAAAAAAAAAAGGGATGATCTGTCGTTCCAGGGCGGGGTCAACACAAGCCCATAAATTGCTATTTTAAAAGACACGTGTACATTTGTCAACTTGGTTGTGCATTTTTATACCAGCTAATTATCTGGCGTAAGTGATAGTAAACGTATTTATTGTGTAGTATGGACTGGATGGGAGGTCTCAACGAACTGGGGGGGGCGTTCAGGCTGAAGAACCAGGAAATTCTCGATGACCTGGAGAAGGTTTGGGCGAACTGGTGGACTAATTTAGTAAAGTGGTTGATTTCATTTATGTGCATCTGTTTTAAAATTGGCCGACTTAATGTGCGTAAGTCGAGACTTACCCAAGGAATCCTACTTTACTTTGGTGTATAACATATATGCGTGTATGTTTGTAAAATAGGAAAAGTACATGCATTGATATATGTGGTTTCAGTGCATTGCAGGTATTCCCATGTAAGCCTACATCTTGCGGGGTAGAGACACACGTATTTTATAAAATACGTTTATGTGATATGCACGGGTTATAAAATACTCGTGTAGATCTGCTTCTGGCCATATGTGCACATGCATTTATTTGAACGTTATCCTCTTTATATAGGGGTAGTATCATGGAACCTAAATATAGCATTAGCCGATGCAGTCTCAGTATCCGTGCACTTTTAGGATATGAAAGTGGCAGCCCTAACAGCCATGTATTCTGCCAGGGAAGTAAGTACAATTCAATCTCTCTCTTCTGCTTGCTACAGTTGTCAGTTTTGTTTAATGTGCATGATGCCATTAAATCAGCCAATAATCAATTGTTATCCAAAAACAGATTGTAAAAATATTCAAAATGTGTTCAGCAAGAGATTTTCAATTCAGAAAGCTATTTATCAAATTACCGGTGAAGGGACCATCAAAATTGACGGGTGGGGGAATGCATGCATGAGCATAGTCACTCTGCCACCAAGAACACACCGTATTTATTTATTGTAGTGTCTTTATATTCCGCCTTTCGGCATTTCAGAGCAGGTTACATTCAGTCGTGGAGAGAGTGCGTACATAGTTCTTGCAGCCGGTAAGAGAACACGTGCTTTTGACCCTCTGCATATTTCTACCCATGCAGGGCCAATATTCTGAAGCATGTTTTACGCACATTCGCATGTCACTCAGCTGCAGGGAGCATGCAGAAAATTGCTGTCTTTCTGTCCACGAGAGAATCTGTTTTATTCTATTTCCTCTTCAGCTAAAGTTCTTTTGGCACCATTTTGTGGTGG